>NC_044324.1:193340325-193644284 GCF_007399415.2 Gopherus evgoodei | reverse complement strand
GTGAGGACATTATGATAGATTCTACCTACAGCAGATTAATTTAAAGTAGCCCCATGTTTGCTTATCTAATGGTGTGTGCACCACAAAACTACAAAAGAGCTTGTGACCAGATACTTTAGTGGGGCCTAGTGGCTAGAGCACTGGACTGAGACTCTGGAGACCAAGTTCGATTTCTGGCTCAGCCATTGGTCTTATGGATGACCTTGGGAAAGTCACTTCACTGCTTTCTGCCTCAGTTTCCCAATCTGTAACAAGGGGATAATGATACTGACCTTTGTAAAATATTTCCTCATCTACTGATGAGAAGCACTATATAAGAGCCGTGCACTATGTATTATTTACATAAATTAACATATATTATGTATTTACATAAATTCCCACTCCCTTCCAGAGATTTGAGCAGGGTATCTCCAATCTCCCTAAGGATCTAACTTCAAAGCATGCACTTACAACAGATTTTAGCTTAATTTCTTACATTTAGGAGAACATTCATGTTTCATACTTTTTGTACATGCTTAATAGCACACAAAAAGGTGGAGAACTGAGCCCAGTTTGTGACTCTGGGCAAGTGCAAACTTGGTTACCCAAATTTAGACATACATCTATATTTTGTCATCTGATTTGTAAAGGTACTATGGTTCAGACCCTCAAAGGTATTTAGATGCCTAACTTCCAATGTGGCCTAAAGTACCTGCAACTTCATTGACTGCAGTGGGAGTTTGTAGTGACATGGCTGGAGCAGTATCCATTTGTAGATCTTCTGGCCACCCCAACATGGGCACAGGTCTCCCCAGGTGGGAAGAAGGAGAAGTCTCTGTCTCCAGTCCAGTGAGGAGGGCTCGAGCCCATGAGCTAATTCTTCCTTTGGCCTTATCCTCTTCTGGATTGGGTTGAGGGGCTCAGCCTCAAAATGTTCTTTAACCAAAAGCAAACTCAACTCAGTACTGAGCCTTCCCCCAGTCTTCCAGAGGGGCATCCCTGCCCTTTCCTTTGGGCTTGGTTGCCAAATAGCCTCTGAGTTGGGTGATGCTTCTCTTTGGGTTCTAACTTTCTCCCCAGGGGCTGCTCGGGCTAGCAGGTCTATCTCTTTGCGCTCTGAAGTGAAGTTCCCTTCAAGCAGAGATGCAGATCATCTTCCTTTCATTCCTTCCCTCCCTGCTTAGCACTGGTTGCATGTCTAGCAAGGCAGAGCTGGCTGGGCCCAAATACTCTCCTTAACCCCTTCTCTGCTAATGTGGAGCCTCTCTGTCCTATCTCAGAGTTCAAGGGCTCAGAAACTGAAAATCAAGCCATAGGAATTTAGATGTCTAACACTTGAAAATATTATCTTTAACTTCTCTGTGCTTCAGTTGTCCCATTATTAAAATGTGCATGTCATACTCATCTATTTCATAGTGCTGCCATGAGGCTTAATGAATTCATATTTTGTGTGGAGATGTGTTTTAGCCACAAAGTTTGGAGTCAGTTCTGTTTCTGAACAGCCCCAAAGTCTGAGATTGTTCAGATCAGGTTTTCTGACTCAGAACCACTTCTAGTTCTGTATTCCAGCAAATTTTGTGAACTACCTTTAGTCACAACTTCACAGCCTGAAAACAACCAGAAAAAGTACTTCTGTTTTAATTAAAACTTACCCTAACAAGATTTTTAAACAATGTAATCAAAACCAGAGAACTTCAATGAGATTTTGGCATTTTTGTGCTCAGAATAGTTTGTATGCTCCCAAATCGTGTTCCTCTACTCTCTCTCTTGTAAGGAATATATCAGCAGCTCACATAAATTGATTTTGGTGCACTGAAGTCAGTAAGGTTATGTTGATTCAAACCAGCTGATGATCTGGCCCTTGGACTGAAAGAATGACATCTGCTAGCTACTGTGTATGTGTGTTTCCCTAGAGAATTTCTTTTTTTCATTTTTCAGATTGCCCCTCTCAATCTGAGACTTCCCCCAGCCCAACTTTCACAATCCATCCATGAGATACACGGTAGTGGTCTGGGTTAGATTGGGAATTGAGTAGTGGTGGCCTAATGTCAGCGCTAAACTTTTATTTCTCCTTGTCAGTTCTCCAAGGATGGTGTTTGTGGAGGACAGAGGCTATTTAACACTGAGCCAGGACCCTAGTTCTACTTTGTCAACTCCAGAGATGTGTGAAACAGCTGACAAAGACTAGAAACCCTTAGGACCTCACATTTCAGTTGACAATAACAACCTGGACAGTAGTTGTCGAGGTTTTTTTCCCCACTTTGAACTTCAGCATCCAAAAAGTGAGGACCTGCATGATCACTTCTAAGCTTAATTCCTAGCTTAGATCTGGTACGCTGCCACCAGCCAAAAATATAGTGTTTGGCACACTTCCCGTTCCCTCAAAACCTTCCCTGGGGAACCCAAGACCCAAACCCCTTGGGTCTTAAAACAAGGAGAAATAAACCATCCTCCTTCCTTTTCCCCCCAGACTTTCCCCTCCCTGGGTTGCCTTGGGAAGCTATGCAGATCCAAACTCCTTGGGTCTTAAAACAAAGAGGAATTAACCATTCCCTTCCTTTTCCCCCCACCAATCCCTGGTGAGTTTAGACTCAATCCCTTGGATTCCAAAACAAGGAAAAATCAATCAGGTTCTTAAAAAGAAAGCTTTTAATTAAAGAAAGAAAAGGTAAAAATTATCTCTGTAAAATCAGGATGGAAAATGCTTACAGGGTACTCAGATTTATATAGGCTAGAGGGACTCCCCTACCTCCAGCCTGAGATTCAAAGTTACAGCAAACAGAGGTAAAAATCCTTCTAGCAAAAAGACACATTTACAAGTTAAGAAAACAAACGTAAGACTAATCCGCCTTGCCTAGCTATACTTACAATTTTGAAACACGAAAGACTGATTCAGAAAGATTGGGAAAACCTGGGTGTACGTCTCGTTCCTCTTAGCCCCAAGAAAGAATAACGAACAGAACAAACAGCACAAAGAAAGACTTCCCTCCACCGAGATTTGAAAGTATCTTGTCCCCCCATTGGTCCTCTGGTCAGGTGTCAGCCAGGTTCACTGAGCTTCTTAACCCTTTACAGGTAAAAGAGACATTAACCCTTAACCATCTGTTTATGACAGTAGTAAACTGCCTATGTTTTATTTTTCAGGAGAATATGAAGAACCATTGATATTTACATGGTAGGTTTTTGTTTATTTTTAGAGGGAAAGGGGAAAATGATCATAAAAACAGTCTCAGTTTGATGTTTTAGTCTGTCCTCTTGCTTTTCTTTTAAATATTGATATTTAATGTAGCCCCTTGTGAAAAGTTGCTTCAGAATCCTAATGTGAACAAATGCAGGATTTTTCTTAGACTTTTTTTAATACAGCTTATTTTTAACATTAGCTTTTCCTGGCAGTGTTGGAGACCCAAATACAACAGCATTGTGCTAGGGTGTGAGACTCAGGATGAAACTGAGTTTCATTTTCAGTGGACCTGATTCTGCCTTTGTGAATCATGCTAAGTAGTCACTTATGCCAGAAGCACTCCCACTATTATGTGTAGGAGAATCAGTGGGACAACTTGTAGAGTAAGATATGGCTCCGCTGAGTATGGGTGGCCAAATCAGGCCCCAAGTCAGCAGAGTGAAGTGGCAAAGAACATAAACAGTATGAACAAAATTGGATTTTTAAATTTTTTTAATTGGATTTTTAGTAATACAAGTGAGGAAATGTTTTTAGCCCTTTAAAAGTCCCTTTTAGGTTTTAAGATGGAAGAACCTTGAAAGAAGTCATAGCCTGAAAGATTGTCCATACCATAACTCCTGTGCGGGTCAGCATCCCTCTCTGTCTCTGACTCTGACTCTTTCTCTCCATGGTATTTAGGCATCCCTCAGGATCTGTCCCAAACTGATATACCTGGAATACAATTCTAAGGTCAGGTGTAGACACTGCCTCCATGAAAACACTTTAGCAAGTGCTTAAGTCCATCTTAATTCAAGAAAGCACTTGTCTGAGTCCCACTGACTGCAAGCCAAGTGTGTGTTTATGTGCTTTCCCGAGTAGTGGTACTTTCCTAAAGCTTGGAATGGAGTATTCAGGAAGCCAACACTTTTCCCTTGTGCCTGCCACCATGTGCTCCAGAGCCAAAACTCTCAATGTGCTAAAAACTTCTAACCCTTATGGTTTAGAAGGAACACTTCAAAATGTGAATTGAGACAAAAGTTATGTAATGATGTCTGCCTGACCCTGCAAACAGCCTGAAACTGTGATTGTGCACAAAGTGTGAACAGTTCCCATGTATCTCCATCTCCATGAGGTGTTAGCTGTGCTGATATTTCATCTTACAGTCTTGTGAAGCTATGTAGATATAAAATTCACTGAAATATGCTGTAGGGAGAGCCATGGTACACAGGGTTATCTCTTTATCTCTTGGGGTGGTCTGGAATTGAAAGTCTTAGGTACTCATGTTAGAAAATTGATGCCAGAGTGCCTTTATGGATATACCTCCAAATTTCTATATCTTTGGTATTAGGACAATGTCCTGAGTTGTTGAAATTAAACAATGAGTGCTTAAAATATGTCACTTTCTTGTGACTGCAGCTGTTTATTTTAATGTTAGTAACTGTAAACTCATTGGTAGGCTCGAGAGCAGGAATTGGCAACCTTTGGCATGTGGCTCCCCAGGCCGGTTTGTTTATCTGCCGTATCTACAGGTTCGGCCGATCACTGCTCCCACTGGCAGTGGTTCACCACTCAAAGCCAATGGGGGTGGAGGGAAGAGGCAGCCAACATATCCCTTGGCCCGCGCCGCTTCCCACCATCCCCATTGGCCTGGGACTGCGGGAAGCCAATCGCTAAATTAAACATGTTTGTTTACATTTACAGGAGACAATGTTGCCCTCTTCTTATTTACAATGTCACCAGAAAGTGAGAACAGACATTTGCATGGCACTTTTGTAGCTGGCATTGCAAGGTATTTTATAGCAGTCTTGGATGATGACCCACCACATGTTCATTTTAAGAACACTTTCACTGTAGATTTCACAAAACGCAAAGAAGGTACCAATGTGAGATTTCTAACCCACTCAAAGTTTAAGAATCTGAAGTGCCTTCCAAAATCTGAGAGGGACAAGGTATGCAGCATGCTTTCAGAAGTCTTAAACGAGTAACACTCTGATGCAGAAACTACAGAACCTGTACCATCAAAACACAAAATCAACCTTCTATTGATGGCATCTGACTCAGATGATGCAAATAAACATGCATTGGTTTGCAAGGCTTTGGATTGTTATTGAGCAGAACCTGTCATCAGCATGGACCTATGCCATCTGGGATGGTGATTGAAGCATGAAGGGACATGTGAATCCTTAACGCATCTATCACGTAAATATCTTGTGACACCAGATACAACAGTGCCAGGTGAACACCTGTTCTCACTTTCAAGTGAGATAGTAAACCAGAAACAGGCAGCATTATCTTCTGCAAATGTAAACAAACTTGTTTGTCTGAGTGATTGGCTGAACAAGAAGTAGGACTGAGTGGACTTGCAGGCTCTAAAATTTTACATTGTTTTATTTTTGAATGCATTTTTATATATAATTCTACATTTGTAAGTTCAATTTTCATGATAAAGGATTGCACTACAGTACTTGTATTAGGTGAATTTGGGTTTTTTTACAGTGCAAATAAATATAAAGTGAGCACTGTACACTTTGTATTCTGTGTTGTAACTGAAATCAATCTATTTGAAAACGTAGAAAACATCCCAAAATATTTTAATAATGGTATTCTATTATTGTTTAACAGTGTGATTAATCGTGATAATTTTTTTAAATCACACAATTAATTATGATTATTTTTTTTAATTGCTTGGCAGTCCTAATCTTTACTTAACAATAAAAAAAATTGGGGGGGTAAGCATAGTGCTCATTAAAATACCTAGCTGGAAATCATCCTATTGCCAGATACTGCATAAACTTCCAAAATAGCTTTGTCCATAATACTCAGCTGTGACCTGCAATACCTGTTATACCACCCCGGGGTCTCTTCTGAAAAGGATTTGTCAGTTGTTCTGAATTGTGCCGAAATGAGTGGTGACTGGACAGCTGTTCATTTGGGACAAGGCTGAAACTGCAATGACATTTTGAAAACTATCAGAGGGGTAGCTGTGTTACTCTGGATCTGTAAAAGCTGCAAAGAATCCTGTGACACCTTATAGACTTACAGATGTTTTGGAGCATGAGCTTTCGTGGGTGAATACCCCCGTCATCAGATGCATGTGTCAGATGCTCATGCTCATGCTCCAAAACATCTGTTAGTCTATAAGATGCCACAGGATTCTTTGCTGATTTTGAAAACTGATCAGCTAATTTAGCCAGAAAGGATAAGATATAGTGAAACAAATTAGGAGAAACAAATATAATAAATATTGATCAGTTAATGCAATTAAGAGTCTGCTGCTTTGTCCATTCATTTTGTTTCCAGAGACAGTGACAACTATATAGATTGTGTAGCTGTTAATTTTACTATTAATTACCGGGAGATAATTTTAAAGACTGGGTTGACCTGTTGATATTTGTTGTAGAATGGACATTACAAATAGTCTGCTTGATTAATTAAGAATTTCTTTCTTCTCTAGTGCTCACTGAAAAATTTACCAAATGAAGCTAAATTGGCAAAAAATTGTCCTCCATTCTGCCCAAACGAAAGGGATATTATTTAAAATCAGCATGCAGTCTCATGTGATATTGAATTGACTCTTAACCAAATGCAGCAAAACTCATTGGTTGTCGTGGGGAGAGGTACAGTGAACAATCATGAGACAAGGATCTTAAAATTAGAAAAATTCCAATGAAACATTATTTATCAGAATTTGCTGATTTGGAGAAATTGGAATGTTTGGCAGTGATAGCCCAATTTTGTTAAAGTTCCAAAAGAATTCCATTGGAAACCTGCCAGATTTTCTGCCAGTTCACCTGACCAGCTGTTTGACAGACAGGGCTTCCTGGGTCTGTGGCTCCAGGGTAGCTAGCCAAGTAGACTACCCCAGTACTAGCGCTTTCCCTTTCACAGAGAATTTTGAAAAAAATGGGTTTTGTTCCTAAATGAAACAAAACCAAATTGTGAAATATCAAAATCCAATATGTGATAGAATTAACTGTCCACACAGCTCTATTTAAAATCCCCTCTATGTGGGAGATTAAGGCAGGAAAATTGTGATACAATGAAAGAGAAACACATAGACAAAGAAGAAACACAGCTCTACAAAACTAAAAAAAAAAAGAAGGAAAAATTAATTCAAATGTACCTAGCTCCTCAACTATCTAAGAGGCTCTGAACATTTCAAATGCAAGAGGCAAGGGCCCATGCAATAATGGCATTAGCTTTAGAAATTCGTGTAACCTCTTCTCTCTCCAAGGGTCTGGACTAAATTTGCAGCCATAATCAGGCCAATCTGTTTTCGTGTGTCTGAGGTTTTGTCAGCACTGATGGCTGTAGCCACTGTTGTAGGTACACTAATATGGCTGCACCAGTGAAAACTCCTCGGGTCAGATTTTCAAAGAACTCAGTGCTGTCCTAACTTAGCTCCTCCCATTGAAGTCAATGGGAGCTTTACCATTTACCAAACCGCTGCACTACGTGGGTATAAACTGTAACTTCTGCCAGTAGAGTTTCATTCAACAAAGGGAAGCAGCAGTTCGCTTTATAGATTTTTAATGTCAATGTGGCCATCAGATCATCTAAACTGACCTCCTGAATAACACAGATGATAGAATTTTACCATCTTACTCCTGTATTGAGCCCAATAACTTGGTTGATTAAAGCATATAATCCAGAAACGCAATCTAGTCTATCTCCTTCTCAGTGCAGGGTTGTTCCCTACGGTATATTTTCTAGTTTTTCTCCAGGAACTTGGTTATGGTAGGCAGTAGTCCTGTATCTTATGTTAATAGTTTTTGAAAACAACTTTTGAAGTATCATCATTTGACATTTCAGCTAAAAATAACATGTTGTAAAGAGACTTGTTTTATTGCATGAGGATTAAGATTGAGCAAAAGGTTTGTTTGCATGGGGCTTTTGGAATAAAAAAATTGAAGGTGGGGTCATCTGCACTGACAACTGTTCAGGTTTTCTTGGCATTCTGGGTGACGCCCCACATAAATGCAATGGGTAATTTATGCTGTCCCTTCACCCTACATACTTGGATCTTGGTTTTGCTGTGAAAAGTGGACATGGAAGTCAGGATTCAGTTCTCTTATAAACATTGAAGAATAATGGATAGGTATGGAATGGATGAGTTAGTTTACCCCTTAATCTGTGATATATTAAATGCTTTGTTTAAAAGGAACATATTCAGGTACATAACCTACACTGAATAGCACCTTACTCTAGTCTCAAGATTCTGAGTAAAGGTATCAGCCCAATAACATGAATGTATTTTTACAGACCAAGCCATCTTTAAACATTAAAAACCTTTTTTGTTATGCTTTGTTTACTTATTGTTCCAAATCAAGATACATGAATTTAGAGTAATATATTTATCATCCATCCTATTGCCAAGCCACCTATTGCAGTGCTATTATTCAAAGATGCTAAAGAACCAAAATGAACTTAGCTGTTTTTTAAATGTAAAGTTTCTAATTCTTGTTAGATGGACTATTGCCTTTCAGGGATAGTTATTTCCATTGTATTGGGGTGTTTATACCAAGGGGATCATTTTTGCTCTTTCTTTATCTAACAGCATGGTTTTTTTTTCTCACATTGCTGCTGGGTTTTTCTCTAAGTACTTTAGTTCACTGACAGTTTAACTGATCAGTGTGACAAAAATTCACTTTCAGTTTAGCCATTGACTCTTATAAATGCTATAGGCTGAAAAAAAGCATCATTTCAATGGCTTTTAGAGAACTGAGATTAAATACAATCAATAAATAAGAATTCTTTCTGACCTGAGGGTATTTTAGAACACGGGGATATTAAATGTTCATATAAGCTGGGTTAGGCAAACAGTTTACTTAAAACGCACACAACTACAAATGAAACATAGACACAAGTGAATTTTGAAACTGTTCCCTCTGAAATGTTTTTGTTTTATAAAACTGCTGTGTCCTCAGCCACATGAAAACCTCAGGAATTTTATGATATCTTTCTAGATTTTATGGTATCTTTCTAGATACTCTTGTATGTATAAGGGCCTCAGGAGGCTACTCCAGCTACTAGACTAAGTTACTCTGCCAGTGAACCTCAAGGGGAGACTCCCCTGTGAGCATGGTGCTTGCCTGGGTACTTAGCCCAGATGCAGACTCAGGATTTGACTTTTAAACAAATTGCACTACTTCAGAAGGACAGAGGTTTGTGTCCACCCTGCTGGGATATAAACCTGGAGTTCCAAGAAATTTAAGTGTCAGACCTGAAACTTAGACCCACCCTAAGCCTTTCCTGTTTGAATCTTTGGTTTCGGTGGTGTTCTGTTATTTTCTTTGTTGGGCCTGTCCTGTAGTAGGTGGCTTCTGGGTACTCTTCTGGCTCTGACATCATAATCAAAAAGGCTGACAAAGGATGTGCCGTCATCATCATGAATAAATTGGAATATGAACAAGAGGCTGCTAGGCAGCTCTCTAACTCCACATTCTACAGGCCATTATCCTCTGATTCCACTGAGGATTACCAAAAGAAACTACACCATCTGCTCAAGAAACTCCCTGAGAAAGCACAGGAACAGATCTGTACAGACACATTCCTAGAACCCCGACCAGGTGTATTCTATTTGCTACCCAAGATCCATAAACCTGGAAATCCTGGATGCCCCATCATCTCAAGCATTGGTACCTTAACAACAGGATTGTCTAGCTACGTGAACTCTCTCCTCAGGCCCTGTGCTACCAGCACTCCCAGCTATCAGATGCCACTGACTTCCTGAGGAAACTACAATCCATCGGTGATCTTCCAGAAAACACCATCCTAGCCATTATGGATGTAGAAGCCCTCTACACCAACATTCCACACAAAGATGGACTACAAGCCATCAGGAATAGTATCCCTGATAATATCACGGCTAACCTGGTGGCTGAACTTTGTGATTTTGTCCTCACCCACAACTGTTTCACATTTGGGGACAATGTGTACCTTCAAGTCAGCGGCACTGCTATGGCTACCCACATGGCCCCACAGTATGCCAACATCTTTATGACTGACTTAGAACAACGCTTCCTTAGCTCTCGTCCCCTAACACCCTTACTCTACTTGTGCCACATTGATGACATCTTCATCATCTGGACCCACGGAAAAGAAGCCCTCGAGGAATTCCACCATGATTTTAACAATTTCCATCCCAGCATCAGCCTCAGCCTAGACCAATCCACACAAGCGGTCCTTTTCCTAGATACTACTGTGCTAATAAGAGATGGTCACATAAACACCACCCTATCTCAGAAACCTGCTAACCACTATACTTACCTACATGCCTCCAGCTTCCATCCAGGACACATCACACGATCCATTGTCTACAACCAAGCTCTAAGATACAACCGTATTTGCTCCAATCCCTCAGACAGAGATAAACACCTACAAGATCTCTATCAAGCATTCTTACAACTACAATACCCACCTGCTAAAATGAAAAAAACAGATTGACAGAGCCACAAGAATACCCAGAAGCCACCTACTACAGGACAGGCCCAACAAAGAAAATAACAGAATGCCACTAGCCTTCACCTACAGCCCCCAACTAAAACCTCTCCAGCGCACCATCAAAGATCTACAACCTATCCTGAAAGATGATCCCTCATTCTCACAGATCTTGGGAGACAGGCCAGTCCTCGTTTACAGACAGCCTCTCAACCTGAAGCAAATACTCACCAGCAACTGCACACCATACAACATAAACACTAATCCAGGAATCTCTCCTTGCAACAAAGCCAGATGCCAGCTCTGTCCCCATATCTATTCAAGTGACACCATCATAGGACCTAATCACATCAGCCATGCTATCAGGGGTTCATTCACCTGCACATCTACCAATGTGATGTATGCCATCATGTGCCAGCAATGCCCCTCTGCCATGTACATTGGCCAAACCAGACAGTCTCTACACAAAAGAATAAATGGACACAAATCTGACATCAGGAATCATCACATTCAAAAACCAGTGGGAGAACACTTCAACCTCTCTAGCCACTCAGTGACAGATTTGAAGGTGGCAATTTTGCAACAAAAAAACTTCAAAAACAGACTCCAAAGAGAGACTGCTGAACTCAAATTAATATTCAAATTAGATACAATTAACTTAGGTTTAAACAGAGACTGGGAATGGTTGGGTCATTACACTAATTGAATCTATTTCCCTATGTTAAGTTCTCCTCACACCTTCTATGGGTCATCTAAATTACCACTTCAAAGGTTTTTTTTCTCCTGCTGTTGATAGCTCATGTCAATTGATTGGACTCTTCCTGTTGGTATACATACTTCCATCTTTTCATGTTCTCTGTGTGTATAAATATCTCCTGTCCATGTGTTCCATTCTATGCATCCGAAGAAGTGAGCTGTAGTCCATGAAAGCTTATGCTGAAATAAATTTTGTTAGTCTCTAAAGTGCCACAAGTACTCCTGTTCTTTTTGCAGATACAGACTAACACAGCTGCTACTCTGAAAGAAAGAAATAAATAAATAGGTCTTTATTCTCTCTTGCTTAACTTTTTAGCTATTTAATACAATTCTGTGTAGCAGCAGTTTACTTTTCTGTTTTAATCTTCTTTTTGGCACCACAAAGCTATGTCTACACATATACTGCTACAGTGTATGTGCTTCAGTGTAGATACTCACTACAGCAAAGAGAGGGGTTTTCCCCATCTCTGTAGTTAATCTATATCCCTGAGAGATAGTAGCTAGGTCAATGGAAGAATTCTTCTGTCAACCTAGTGGTGTCTACACCAGGGATTAGGTAGGCATAATTATGTTGCTCAGGGTGCCTGGATTTTTGACATTCCTGAGTGATATAACTGGGTTGATTTTAACCTTTTAATGTAGATCTGTCATAGATGTGATAACAAAACTTAAAAACTTAACTTTTTTCAAGACAAATGCGAGGAAGATAATGTATGTATAGTCTGAGTGCAAAGAACATGCAAATAAATTATTGATGATAGGCAAATGGTTTGAGTTGTAAAAAGATAAAAGCAGCATTATTCTGACTGCAAAGTTTTATAGAAACATTTTCAGTCACAGCACAATGTGTTTTATTCTTTTGCTGGAGTAGATAATGACCTGTTAGTGGCCATTAATATCCTGACAGGACAGAAATAATTTAACATAAGAATGGCCAGTCTAGGTCAGACCAATGGTTCATCTAGCACAGTATCCTGTCTACCTACAGTGTCCAGTGCCTGATACTTCAGAGGGAATGAACAGAACAGGAAATTATTGAGCGATCCATCCATTTGCAGCTTCTGACAGTCAGAGGTCTAGGGACACCCAGGGCAGGCTCCAAGTTCTTTGCTGCCCCAAGCAAAAAAATTTTCCCGCACCACCCTAGCACCGCCCCACTCCACCCCTTCCCTTCCCCATTCCAACACCTCCAAATACCCAGCCCACCTCCTCCTCCAGGTGCGCCGCATTTCCCCTCCTATCCCTTCCTCCCAGGCAAGCCTGGGAGGGATGGGGGAGAAGCAGAGCGGCAGCATGCTCGGGGGAGGAGGCGGAGGTGAGCTGGGGGGAAAGTGGTTCCTCTGCCCCCCCCAGGGATACTTCCTGCTGCCCTCCCCATGCCCCCCACCACTGCAGCTCACCTCTGCTCTGTCTGCTATTTGAGCGCACCGCCACCGCTCTGCTTCTCCCCCCTCCCTCCCAGGCTTGCTGCAAAACAGCTGATTTGCATGGCAAGCCTGGGAGGGAGAGGAGAGAAGCAGAGCGGCAGTGTACTCAGGGGAGCAGGCGGCAGTGGAGCGGAGGTGAGCTGGGGAGGGAGCAGATCCTCAGCCCTCCCTCCCCCCAGGGTTACTTCTTGCAGCCCTCCCCGCACGCCGCAGCTCACCTCCGCTCAGGGCCAGCTCCTGGCTTTTTGCGCGCCAAGCAAAAAAAATAAAAATGGAGCCTGAGTGCCACCCCTTGGAAAGTGCTGCCCCAAGCACAAGCTTGGAGCGCTGGTGCCTAGAGCTGGCCCTGGGGACACCCAGAGCTAGTTTGCATCCCTGACCATCTTGACTAATAGCCATTGACAGACCTGTCCTCCATGAACTTAATTAGATGAGCATGTCCTAGTTTTATATTAGAAAAGGAATACAAACATGTTTTGTATAAATATTCTTATAAGGAATATCAGATAAAATAATAGGCAAATGGGTGATTGTGTTGGACCTATGATTACTGTCTGAGGAAGATATCTTAAGGTGTGTCAAATACTTCTGTATACTTTTTCATATTAATATCATATGCATCAGTAACTATGAAGCAGATTCTGCCTTTTAGACATTCTCTTGCATGGGTAAATAGTGCCAGTAGAAAATAGAGAAAATTATTTTATGACAATTTTCAAACTTTGAAGCTATTTCTAATTTGCAGGATTTGAAATTTGCTGATTTTTCCAGTTTTCATGGCATTTTTGGTAGTGCTTTTTATCAAAATTGTATTGAACTATTAATCTAAATCATTTTTAAAATCATTATTTGCCATATTTTGTTTGCAGAAAATGTCATTTTCATTCTGAAAATTGAGTTGAAAGTTGAAAATTATTAGAATATTTTAATAAAAATTTATTTAAATATCAATAAGTAGAGAAGTGGAAAATTTTGTTGAAAAGAGAACATATCTATAATATCAGCCTTTTTACAAAAACTTTCATTTTAGGATTTTTTTTTAAAGCTTGTTTTCAACTGAAAAAAAAATCAACAAGCTGTAGTGGAGAACCATTCCATGTTAACAATAGCATATTAAAAATAATGAATATCTCAAGGTTATGTAATCTCCGCATGTTCCCAAAGCAAAATTATATAAACTATTGTTGTAGGAACAATATCTATGGAACCATACTGTGGTTCAAATATTGAGCCATGCATGGGGGAGGAGGAAATGGAGTCTTATCTTGTAATCTACTGACTTTTCTCAAAATAAATAGCTTTGTTTTCAATATGTTCTCACAAAATGACCCACGTTTGCAACAATCTGTCTGGTTAATTCTCCAAATGTACTTGATGTTTCAGATTTAAAATGCTATTCTACTATAAGATTTGGTGAAGACACATAGTTACCTATTTAATTGAATTTGGACTTTGAACTTTTTAAGAGTCATAACAACAATTAGAGAGCTTCCATACCAGAAGATTAGCTTGGTGAGGATAACATACAGAGATATAACTACAATGCCAGATCTATGTTCTCCAGTGTTCCTTAACTGCACATTGTTCTTGAAAGTGGATTTCACATGTTCTTGTCCAAAGTTCCATTGAAGTATTTAATCAAATGTCTTCATACCACATGAAGTTACAACAGGAGCCAAGTCCTGTTCGCAAAGCTCCAACTGATTTAAGTCTGAGTAGATCAAGACTTGGGAGTTCAGCATAGAAAGTGTGCATGGAACAATGACAGAATTAAAGTTATTTGGATGAACTTAATGCTCTCTCTCTCTATCTTTTTGTAGGGTAATCTTCACCTTTTTCTGTGAATTTCTTGTTTTATTGTTATTCATCTTTTTAAGAAAACTACAACATTCTCTTTAGGTTTTTTATTTAAATAATGGATATATGATTACTGTCTTAACCCCAGCTTTTCATTTGCGGTGTCCCTGCCTACATATTACCTAGCAAATGCCACTCTTTTCACAGAGAAGCCCAGAAACGTTGAAATAAGAAGAAACGTTCTCTTAAATATTAAAAACAGCTTTCAAATCAATTCACTTCCAGATTCAAATATTTGATTACAAGTATTTTAACAGCAAAAAAGATAAACAAAATAAATGTTTTTTCAATTCACCTCATACAAGTACTGTAGTGTAATCTCTTTATCCTGAAAATGCAATTTACAAATGAAGATTTTTTTTTACGTAACTGCATGCAAAAACAAAACAATGTAAAACTCAAGAAGCTACAAGTCCACACATCCTTGTTCAAGCAAGTTTGTTTACATTTATGGGAGATAATGCTTCTCGCTTCTTCTTTAAATGCCCTTGGAAAGTGAGAACAGGCATTTGCATGGCCCTGTTATAGCTTCCATTACAAGGTATTTACATGTCAGATATGATAAACATTCATGTGCCCCTTCATGCTTTAACTTGTAGATTACACTATCCTATCTTTCTTTACAGTGAAAATATTTGTAATAAAATAATATAAAATGAGCAGTGTACACTTTGTATTCTGTCTTGTAATTGAAATCAATATATTTGAATATGTAGGAAAATATCCAAAAACATTTATAATAAATTTAAATGGTATTCTGTTATTGTTTGAGTGCTATTAAAATCACTATTTTTAATGTCATGATTTATTGTAATTAATGTTTTAATAGTTTGACAGCCCTAAAAATACAGATTTATTTGGTGCTCTAAGGAACAATAAAGTGGAAGAAGGGTGCATAAAAATCTCAATAAATAAGTAATTTTTTTCTTTTACATTTTTAAATATCACGTGAGCTATGAAAAGAGCACAGTTGTGGCTGTAATCTAAGATCTAGCCTTGTTCATTTTAAATGTGGTGAGGAGAAACGTATTTAGAAACCAGCCGCAAGACAGTAAAATTTATTTCTGGTTTATCTGGTGTAGCTTTGAGATGAGAAATAATTGATTGCTTGAAGCCTTGTGGCAGTGGTTAAAAATTGATAAATGCTAAAGCAGACACAATGTTTTATAGGTTCTCAGGAGTTGTGGAGCCTCTATATTTCTTTCTCATCACTAGCTCTAGATCATGAGGTGAAATTTAAAAGGTAGTTTATCTTAGTCTTAGTGAATTACTTTCAGCAACTCTGAACCCTATTGCTGCAGGAGACAAAGAAAACCTTTTAGTCAGATTACTGATTAGTAATTTATAAGGCCATGTCATCTGTTTACCGTTTAGTATATTGTTTTATATTAGCAACTCTAATTAGATTCAGTTCAAACAAAACACTTAAGTCCATAACTATAATTTATTGAATCACTACAGAATTGTTATGTGTTAGATTTTTTTGAGTATGATCCTGCAAAACACTAAGTGCACTTTGCAGAATCAGACCCCAGTTAAAATAAAATATTGGAGTGAAGCATGCTTATTGTTTCATCTGTTTCAATATTATGAATGTTTTTATGAGTTTCCACGGTTAAATTTAAAAGCTGGATTACTATTAATTTCATGCACTGTGGTCACTATGAACACCTTGTCATAGTATAATTCCCAACTCTGGACCTTAGCGTTCAGGATAGGGTACTAGCCTAAGTCCTCTAAGCCTAATTACCAGCTTAGATTCTGTAGCACTGCCACCAATCAGGAATTCCAGGCCCTGATACCCTCTGGTCCCCCCAAACCCTTCCCTGGGGACCCCCAAGACCCAGATTCCTTGAGTCTCACAACAAAGGGGAATAAACCATTTCCCTTCCCCCTCTTTTCTTCCTCCCAGCTCTTTCCCACCCTGGGTACACTAGGAGACCACCATGAGTCAACTCCTTGAATCACCACCCCGAGAGGAATGTTACCTTCCCCCTCCCTTCTTCCCCGGAGAGAGATACAGAGATAAACGCAGAGAGTAGGTGTTTCTTCCCTCCTCCCTTTCCTTTCTCCCACCAATTCCCTGGTGAGTGCAGACTCCCTTCCCTGGAGTCTTACAAAAGATAACCAAGAAAATCAATTAGATTTAAAAACAAAAGAGGAAAACTTTAATAAAGAAGGAGAAACATAAAAATTGTCTCTGTAATCAAGACGGTAAATGTACAGGGTTTTTATAGCTTATACACAACAGAAAGAAGCTTTCTCCAGCAGAAACACAATTTAAGCTACTTCCAGCAAGTACACATCTGCAAATAAAGAAAAACAAGTTAAAAGACTATAACCGCATTTTTACTTACTCACTATTCTGAATAGATAAGAGACTGTAGCAGGGAGATGGGCAGAAACCTGGTTGCACCTCTAGTCCCGTCCAGGACCCAGAGAGAACAAAGCCAAACCCAAAAACACAAACAAAGGTTTCCCTCCACCGAGGTTTGAAAGTATCTTGTCTCCTGATTGGTCCTCTGGTCAGGTGTTGCAGGTCACTGTTTGTAAACCCTTTACAGGTGAAAGAGACATTAACCCTTAGCAATCTGTTTATGACATGCCCCCCAAATCGCAGACAGTGGGGAACCTCACTGGCCGTATTTTCTTCCTAGAACTTTAGAATAAACAGATTAATACAACACATGCACCTTTACATATACTACTAAGACTTTCTACATTTTAAGGACAAATTTTAACCAGTGGATTCTGGGAAACTTTTATGAGAGAGTGCATCAGCTACTTTGTTAGACGCTCCTGAAATGTGTTGAATTTCAAAATCAAAATCTTGGAGAGCTAAACTCCATCAAAGAAGTTTTTTGTTGTTTCCCTTGGCAGTATGAAGCCACTTCAGCGCAGCATGGTCGGTTTGTAGCTGGAACCGCCATCCCCAAACGTATGGGCGTAGCTTTTCCAGGGCGTACACAATGGCATAGCATTCCTTTTCACTGACTGACCAGTGACTTTCCCTCTCAGACAGTTTCTTGCTGAGAAACACGACAGGATGAAAGTTGTGATCCGGTCTTCCTGCAATGAGAACTGCTCCTATACCACGCTCAGATGCATCTGTGGTTACTAGGAATGGTTTGTCAAAGTCCGGGGCCCTAAGCACAGGGTGAGACATGAGCGTCACCTTAAGTTGGGTAAAGGCCTTTTGACACTCATCAGTCCACTTAACTGCATTTGACTGGGTCTTTTTGGTCAGGTTGGTCAGTGGGGCAGTAATTTGGCTGTAGTGTGGTACAAATTGCCTGTAGTACACGGCCAAGCCTAAGAAGGATTGGACCTGTTTGTATGACTTTGGGACAGGCCACTTTTGGATAGCATCCACCTTGGCCTGTAGGGGGTTTATGGTTCCTCGACCCACCTGGTGTCCCAGGTAAGTCACTCTGTTTTGGCCTATTTGACACTTTTTGGCCTTAACAGTTAGTCCAGCCTGCCTGATGCGCTCAAAGACCTTTTCCAGGTGTTCTAGGTGTTCGGGCCAGGAGTCAGAAAAGATGGCCACATCATCGAGGTAGGCAACTGCATATTCGCCCAGTCCTGCTAGTAGAACATCTACCAGCCTCTGGAAGGTGGCAGGTGCATTTCGTAGCCCAAAAGGAAGTACATTAAATTCATACACCCCCCATGGGTGATGAATGCGGACCTTTCCTTGGCAGGTTCGTCTAACGGTACTTGCCAGTACCCTTGGTTAAGTCTATTGTAGATATGAATTGGGCATGTCCCAACTTCTCCAATAGCTCATTGGTGTGTGGCATTGGATAGTTGTTTGGACGAGTTACCACATTTAGCTTACGGTAGTCCATGCAAAAGCGTATTTCCCCATCTAGTTTGGGTACCAGAACCACTGGAGATGCCCATGCATTCGTAGATGAGCGGATTATACCCATCTGTAGCATGTTGTGGATCTCCCATTCTATAACAGCTTGGGCATGAGGAGACACCCGGTAGGGTGGGATTCTAATTGGGTGAGCATTACCTGTGTCAATGGAGTGGTATGCCCGTTCAGTCCGTCCTGGGGTGGCTGAGAACAATGGGGCAAAGCTAGTGCACAGCTCCTTGATTTGTTGCCGCTGCAGACGTTCCAGGGTTGTGGAGAGGTTCACCTCTTCCACGCCACCGTCACTTTTTCCTTCGTAGTAGACACCTTCAGGCCACTCAGCGACATCTGCTCCCTGGACTGTAAACTGACAAACCTGTAAGTCTCTGGAATAAAAGGGCTTGAAAGAATTAACATGGTACGCTTTGGGCTTTAGGGAGGAATTGAGAAATGCTATGAGGTAGTTAACAGCTCCCAGGTGCTCTTGGACCGTGAATGGCCCTTCCCATGATGCTTCCATCTTATGGATGTGTTGCGCCTTCAAGACCATAACCTGGTCTCCTACCTTGAAGGAATGCTGTCTGGTATGTCTGTCATACCAGGCCTTTTGCTCTTCCTGAGCATCCTTTAAGTTTTCTTTAGCAAGGGCTAAAGAGTGTCAGAGGGTGCTTTGTAGGTTGCTTACAAAGTCCAGAATATTAGTCCCTGGAGAAGGCGTAAACCCCTCCCATTGCTGCTTTACCAACTGTAATGGCCCCTTAACCTCGTGGCCATACACAAGTTCAAATTGTGAAAACCCTAAACTGGGATGTGGTACAGCCCTGTAAGCAAAAAGCAACTGTTGCAACACTAGGTCACAATCATTGGAGTGTTCATTGATGAATTTACGTATCATGGCCCCCAAAGTTCCATTAAACCTTTCCACCAGGCCGTTGGTTTGATGGTGGTAAGGGGTGGCAATCAAGTGGTTCACCCCATGAGTTTCCCACAGTTCCTTCATGGTCCCTGCCAGGAAATTAGATCCTGAATCTGTAAGGATGTTGGAGGACCAACCTACCCAGGCAAAAATGTCTACTAGGGCCAGGCACACAGCTTTAGCCCTGGTGTTGCCTAGAGCTACTGCTTCCGGCCATCGGGTAGCAAAGTCCATGAAAGTCAGTACATACTGCTTTCCTCTGGGTGTCTTTTTTGGGAAAGGACCCAGAATATCCACAGCTACTCGCTGAAATGGGACCTCAATTATGGGGAGTGGCTGGAGAGGGGCCTTGACCTGGTCTTGGGGCTTTCCCACTCTTTGGCACACCTCACAAGACCGGACATACTTGGCAACATCCTTGCCCATCCCCTCCCAGTGGAAGGACTTCCCCAACCAGTCCTTGGTTCTGTTCACCCCAGCATGGCCACTGGGATAATCATGGGCTAAGCTTAAGAGCTTCCCCCAGTACTTAGTTGGAACCATCAACTGATTTCGCGGCTGCCATTCTTCCTGGTGTCCGCCAGAAAGAGTCTCCTTGTATAAAAGTCCTTGTTCTATTACAAAACCGGGATCGGTTAGAAGAGCTGAGAGGCGGTGGGGTGCTCCTTGCCGCCGCCCAAGCTTTCTGAAGGCTGTCATCTGCTTCCTGCTCAGCCTGGAACTGTTTCCTGGAGGCTGGAGACACCAGTTCTTCCTTAGACTGTGGACTTAGGCTTGGTCCCTCTGGAAGCGATGTAGGTGATGGGGTTGTTTCCATTGCTGGTGAGCTGCTCTCCGCTGGTGCACCAGGGGGTATTTCAGGCTCTGGCTGAGCCTCTTGGGTGTGGTTGTCTGCTGCTTCTGCCAGTTCAGGCTCACTGGCGCCCTCTGGTGTTGGGGTTGAAGATGGGTTTGCAAGCACTGTTGTCAGTGCTGGCAACGGTTCTGGTGCTGGCTGCTTTTCCAGTTCCTGGTCTGGGACTGGAGGCACTGTGGCTGTTTCCATTGTTGGCATGGGATCCGGGTCCACTACCTCTGTCTATGTGTCTTGTAACACAGACGGGGCCCCTGTGGACGGCTCAGGAACAGGAATGGGTGTGGAAGCTTGCCTGGTTTGGCTACGTGTAACCATTCCCACTCTCTTGGCCTGCTTTACCTGGTTGGCCAAATCTTCCCCCAGTAGCATGGGGATGGAATAATTGTCATAGACTGCAAGAGTCCACATTCCTGACCAGCCTTTGTACTGGACAGGTAGTTTAGCTGTAGCCAAGTCTACAGCTTGAGATATGAAGGGGTAAATTGTCACTTGGGCCTTTGAGTTGATGAATTTGGGGTCCACGAAGGATTGGTGGATAGCTGACACTTGTGCCCCTGTGTCTCTCCACACAGTAACCTTCTTTCCGCCCACTCTCAAAATTTCCCTTCGCTCCAAGGATGTTTGAGAGGCATCTGGGCCTGGGGATCGTTGGTGTGATGGTGGTGTAATGAACTGCACTCGGTTGGGATTCTTTGGGCAGTTGGCCTTTATATGTCCCAGTTCATTACACTTAAAGCATCTTCCAGCTTACTGGTCACTGGGTCGTGGTGGGTTACTGGAGACTGGTGAGGTGGAAGAATAGGGTATCTGTGGCTTTCCTTGGGTTGTAGGTGGGGTCTTGGGCTGCCCTCGGTTATAGGGTTTATTGTCAGTGTGCCCCCTGGGGTATTCGTTCCCCTCGACACAAGGTTTTTTCTTTTCTGTCACTTCCATCCATTTGGCTCCAATCTCCCCCGCCTCGATTACCGTTTTGGGCTTTCCATCTAGGATGTAGCTTTCTATTTCCTCAGGAACACCATCTAAGAACTGCTCCATTTGTATCAGGAGGTGCAGCTCGTCCATATTGTTAACCTTTGTTCCTGATATCCAGGCTTCATAATTCTTTGCAATGTGGTAGGCATGTCGGGGGAATGACACATCTGGTTTCCATTTTAGGGCTCTGAACTACCAACAGGCATGTTCAGGTGTGATCCTCATTTGGTATCTGGCCTTGGTTTGAAAAAGTCATTCATTTTCTCCTTAGGCATTTCAGCCGCCACCTCTGCTAAAGGTCCACTGAGCTGTGGTCTCAGCTCTATCATGTACTGGTCTTCAGGGATGCTGTACCCAAGGCAGGCTCTTTCAAAATTTTCTAAGAAGGCCTCAGTGTCATCACCTGCCTTGTAGGTGGGAAATTTCTTAGGATGTGGAACAACAACTTGAGAAGGGTTGTTAGGATTGGCTGTGTTCTGTTGCTTAGCCCATTCTAATTCCAGGGTCTTTCTCTTTTATTTCCAGCTCTCTCCTGTGGGCAGCCTCTTTTTCTTTCTCTCTCAGCTCCATTTCTTTTTCTTTCAGTTCCATCTCTTTTTGTTTTATTTCTAGTTCTTGTAGTTTTTTTCCCATGTCTCGCTTGTGCTCTGCGTCTTTGATTTGTTCCTCTGCCCCCAGTCTCCCTCGTTCCTGTTTCAGGGCATCCTTGGTAGTCATGGTTCCTGCTTTCTTGTGTTGGGGTGCCCTCTGGTGTTTACTGCCTGAACTGTGGCTTTTCTGTTGCTTCTCGGGTTGCCTAGCAACAGTGCCTTTCTAACTAGCCTTCCGGATAAAACTAGAACAAAGAGAAACCCTTCATTTGCATGTGTGTTCTGCTGGTGTAGTTGACTCACAGCTGGAGTTCTATTGTCTAACAAAAGACCCTTGTTAAACTTAATGGCCTTTGCCTGAGGCAATCTCTATGCACAGCCAGAACGGAGCAAGGAAAAAAAAATCTCAGGCTGTAGTTTTGAAAACCCTCTCTCTGCTACAAGCAGCTAGCAGAGAAAAAGAAAAATAATAATCGTACTGGCTTTTGGATTCTACTATCCCACCCCTGCCACCATGTCATAGTATAATTCCCAACTCTGGACCTTAGTGTCCAGGATAGGGTACTAGCCTAAGTCCTCTAAGCCTAATTACCAGCTTAGATTCTGTAGCACTGCCACCAATCAGGAATTCCAGGCCCTGATACCCTCTGGTCCCCCCAAACCCTTCCCTGGGGACCCCCAAGACCCAGATTCCTTGAGTCTCACAACAAAGGGGAATAAACCATTTCCCTTCCCCCTCTTTTCTTCCTCCCAGCTCTTTCCCACCCTGGGTACACTAGGAGACCACCATGAGTCAACTCCTTGAATCACCACCCCGAGAGGAATGTTACCTTCCCCCCTCCCTTCTTCCCCGGAGAGAGATACAGAGATAAATGCAGAGAGTAGGTGTTTCTTCCCTCCTCCCTTTCCTTTCTCCCACCAATTCCCTGGTGAGTGCAGACTCCCTTCCCTGGAGTCTTACAAAAGATAACCAAAAAAATCAATTAGATTTAAAAACAAAAGAGGAAAACTTTAATAAAGAAGGAGAAACATAAAAATTGTCTCTGTAATCAAGACAGTAAATGTACAGGGTTTTTATAGCTTATACACAACAGAAAGAAGCTTTCTCCAGCAGAAACACAATTTAAGCTACTTCCAGCAAGTACACATCTGCAAATAAAGAAAAACAAGTTAAAAGACTATAACCGCATTTTTACTTACTCACTATTCTGAATAGATAAGAGACTGTAGCAGGGAGATGGGCAGAAACCTGGTTGCACCTCTAGTCCCGTCCAGGACCCAGAGAGAACAAAGCCAAACCCAAAAACACAAACAAAGGTTTCCCTCCACCGAGGTTTGAAAGTATCTTGTCTCCTGATTGGTCCTCTGGTCAGGTGTTGCAGGTAACTGTTTGTTAACCCTTTACAGGTGAAAGAGACATTAACCCTTAGCTATCTGTTTATGACACACCATTACAAAATAACTTTAGGAATGAGATCTTCATCCTATCTCCAACCCTTTGCACTGCCTTCACAGCATAAGTAGCCAGAAAGTTACATAATCAGTGGCACGGGATTCTCACTGACATAGGGGAATACCAGGATGGTGTAGCCAACTCTACACCACCCACATTGTGCAGAGAGAGTGCTGGGAATGGGCAGAGGCTTGTGTGCTGATTCTCTGCAGGCCCTAAAGGTCTATTGCAGTCAGTAGAATTTAGGACAGTACATTGCCTTCTCTTCATTTAAACCAGTGGTTGTTTTGGCCATCAATCAGCTCAAAACTGGGGAAGCATCAAAGTGGTTTATATTCACTGAAGACAAGGATCTGACCCTGTAAATGCTATGCTTGTGTGGTATTTGTGGTACTCTTTGAATAGCCCATATAATAAATATTGGAAATGCCATAACCATAATAATATTATGCACTTGGAAACTCAACATTGTACAGATCTTTATGGTGCCCAGGTTAGCCTTTTGTAAACTGTCTGTGACTGACCAAATGTATCTTTAAAAATAGACCTTTGATCAAGTGGTATATTTAATAAAGCTCTCACACAACACCTAATGCATTTGCTGTAGCAATATGTTGCAGCCTTATGCAATGCAGTATACTAATGCAGTATGTGCTTATTTTCACTAAAATAACTCTAGTTAAAAAAAAATCACTTTATATTTTTCATAGGATAACCAAAAACCTTATTCAAGAGAGAATGCAGAGAAACAGTAATGATTGTTTGCCATCAGTTAGAAGCTGAGTTGTTTCTGAGTTTCTTTATACTAAAAGAAACATGATGAATTTTCAAATTTGCACAACTCTTTTCTTTAAACATTTTCTATTTCTACTGAATCTAGATCACTGCTATGTACCAATGACAATATATTTTCATTGTCATATAATTTGACAGCATCTTTCATTACAGTATCTAATTTAATTTTTTTGCATTTCAGTTACTTTCTCCAGTAACTTTCAACACAGAGGGTTTTTTCTGATATCTCACAGACATCCATAACTTCTGATAACTTTGTCCCTAAGGACAGCAAGATAAACAGGGTAGCCTTATATAGTTTTAATCTTCTTAATCTGCGAAATACAACTATGCATACCGAGGAGTGTTTGGAAGCATACAAACAGAAAAACTGATGAATCACTCTTTAAACAAATCAAACTTTAGATATTCATAAGGGCTGTCAAGCAATTTTAAAAAAAATCACGATTAATTGTGCGATTAATCACACTGTTAAACAATAATAGAATACCATTTATTTAAATATTTTTTGATATTTTCTACTTTTTCAAATATATTGATTTCAATTAAAACACAGAACATAGTGTACAGTGCTCACTTTATATTTATTTTTGATTACAAGTATTTGCAATATAAAGAAGCAAAATAAATAGTTTTTTTAAAAATTCACCTAATACAAGTACTGTAATGCAATCTCTTTATCATGAAAGATGAACTTTTACAAATGTAGAATTATGTACAAAAATAAAACAATGTAAAATTTTAGAATCTGCAAGTCCATTCAGTCCTACTTCTTGTTCAGCCAATCGCTCAAACAAACAAGTTTGTTTACATTTGCAGGTGATAATGCTACCCATGTCTTGTTTACAATGTCACCTGAAAGTGAGAACAGGCATTCTCATGGCACCATTATAGCCGGGATTGCAAAATATTTATGTGTCTGATGTGCTAAAGATTCACATATCCCTTCATGCGTCAACCACCATTCCAGAAGACATGCGTCCATGCTGATGATGGCTTCTGCTCAATAATGGTCCAAAGTAGTGCAAACCGACACATGTTCATTTTCATTATCTGAGTCAGATGCCACCAGCAGAAGGTTGATTTTCTTTTTTGGTGGTTCAGGTTCCGTATTTTCTGCACTGGAATGTTGCTCATTTAAGATTTCTGCAAGCAAGCTCTACATCTCGTCCCTCTCAGATTTTGAAAGACACTACAGATTCTTAAACCTTGGATCAACTGATGTAGCTATCTTTAGAAATCTCAAATTGGTACCTCTTTTGCATTTTGTCAAATCTGCAGTGAAAGTGTTCTTAAAATAAACAACATGTGCTGGGTCATCATCCTACTATAACAGGAAATATATGGCAGAATGTGGGTAAAACAGAGCTGGGGACATACAATTCTGCCCCAAGGAGTTCAGTCAGAAATTTAATTAATGCTTATTTTATTAATGAGTAGCATCAGCATGGAAGCATGTCCTATGGAATAGTGGCCAAAGCATGAAGGCTCATACAAATCTTTAACATATATGGTACGTAAATACTTTGCAGTGCTGGCTACAAAAGTGCCATGCAAATGCCTGTTCTCACTTTCTGGTGACATTGTAAATAAGAAGAGGGCAGCATTATCTCCCTGTAATATTGGGTGTCTGGGAAGTGTCTGGGATCCACTGCTAAAGGATCCCCCCCCCAGCCTAAGGGGAGGATCCACAGGACCACAGAACTCACTGATTACGGGGGACAACTAATAAAAGAACAGGGACAGGAGTGCGGTCAAAGGATCATAAGAAGGGAACCTGATGGGGACACCGAGCAGAGAATCCTGGACAGCGCCCACTGCTCCTCTAAGGCGACAAGGGAGCCAGTGGGCCCTGCTCAAAGGAACTCTGCCCGGATACGTGAACGGACCATGGATCGGAAACAAGCCCCACAGTTACCGGAGCCTCCATCGGCCAACCTCCTCTCCCTGGTCGTGTAGATGGCTTGTTTGGCCAGGGCGAGGAGGAGGTTGACCAGGAGGTCCCGGGACTTTGTGGAGCCACGGATAGGGAGTGAGTAGAGAAAGAGGTGAGGGGAAAACACACAGGAGATTAGTGAGGAGTAGGTATAGGGGCTGCAACCTGGCGCACTCCAAGTAGACATGCGCCAGGGTCTCCCTTGCGCCACAGAAGGGGCAGGTGTCTGGGACAGGGGTAAAACGCGCCAAGTACACACCTGTGCTCATGGCCCCATGAAGGAGCCGCCAACTGATGTCCCCGGCGGGCCTTGGGACCAGGGTAGAGTAGAGGCTGGCCCACTGGGGCTCCACACCCTCCAGAGGTGGCAGGAGGTCCTGCCATTTCGTATCGGGGCAGGACACGAGGGTGAGGAAGTGAAGGGTGTGGAGCACGAGCGTGTAGAGTTGTTTCCTTGGCGCAGTTTGGAAATGGACTGGCTGCAGGTCGTGCAGCCGGCTTGTGGAGAACGGGCGGGTGGGCTGGTCGGGCCTACGGGGCAGAGGCCTGATGAAAGGGTCCGGAGGACCTGGGGTGGGGGGTGGGCGGGGCATGCCCTCCTGCAGGACCCGGTCAAGGTAGGCCTGAGCAGCGGGCGGCAAAGCGGCCTCCACCTCCTGGAGTACACGCCGAGGAGTGCAAGGTCTGGAGAGCCCCATGCGGTGAGCGAGCATCAGGGGATCCAGCCAGCCTCCCCGGTCGTAGTCCAGGAGGTCTCCGACCCTGGTAGCTCCCGCCAGGACCAACCTCTGGCACACCGTGGGGGACTCCGCCACCTGCACACAGAGCTGGGGATTGTGTAGCAGGGGCTCCACGAGGAGATCGGCCCCCTCGGTGGCCGCCACGGACCTGGTTGCAGAGAACAGCTTGCAGGTCCGGAGAAGGTCCTGGTAGAAGACCGGCAGCCGGGAGAGGTCTCGTGGAAGACCCCTCAGTCCGAGATAAAGGAGCTGCCGGTCGTATCGGAGCCCTCGGAAGCGGCGCAGGAAGGCGTGCGCCAGTGCTCTCCACACTGGACTACCCACACCATAAAGAAGCCTCTGCAGTGCCTGGAGGTGGAAGATGTGGACCTGAGTGCGCAGGCACTTCAGGCCCTGCCCTCCCTCCTCCAGGGGCAGATGGAGCACTCCTGGAGGAGGGAGGGCAGGGCCTGGAGAAAACCCACAAACTGGGACCCAGTGCAGTCCTGACCAAAAGAACTCCAGCACCACCCTCCAGAGGTCATCCAGGAAGCCCAGGGCCAGGACCAAGGTGTTGAGCCGGTACAAGAGCATGGACAGGACCAGTTGATTGAGCACCAGAGCCCTCCCTCGAAGGGAAAGGCACCGGAGGAGTCCTGTCCATTTCCGGAGCCACTCCGCCACCCTGCCCTGCAAACCTTGCCAGTTTTCCGGCGGAGACGGATGTGTGGCAGAAAGGTAAACACCGAGATAGAGCAGCGGACCCGCGCTCCATCGGCTGGCCTGAAGCACGGGTGGGAGGGAGCCCGCCTACCACCCGTCCCCGACCACCAGGCCAGAGCTCTTGACCCAGTTGATCTGGGCGGAAAAGGTCACCGAGTACATCGCCTGGCAAGCCTCCACCCGCACCAAGTCGCCCGGGTCCTGGACCACGAGGAGCACATCGTCGGCGTATGCCGACAGGACCAGCCGCAGCTCTGGCTCCCGAAGCACCAACCCCGTCAACCTCCTGTGGAGGAGACAGAGGAAGGACTCGATGTCCAGAGCGTACAGCTGGCCCGAGAGGGGGCACCCCTGCCGCACTCCCCGCCCAAAGCTGACTGGCTTGATCAGGGTCCAGTTCAGCCTGACCAGACACTCTGTGGAGGTGTACAGCACCTGGAGAAAACCCACAAACTGGGACCCGAAGCCCAACGCTCGCAGAGTGCCCAGGAGATACCCGTGGTCCACCCTGTCAGACGCCTTCTCCTGATCCAAGGACAGGAGGGCGAACGACAGACCATCCTTGCACCCAAGCTCCAAGAGATCCCGGACCAGATAGAGGTTATCGAAGATGCTACGGCCCGGGACGGTGCAGGTCTGGTCTGGGTGGATCACGTCGTCCAGCACAGACCCCAGCCGCAGCGAGATGGCCTTGGCGATGATTTTGTAGTCCGTGCTGAGGAGCGAGACGGGACGCCAATTCCGTAAATCGCGGAGGTCCCCCTTCTTCGGCAATAAGGCGAGTACAGCTCGCTTGCACGAGAGAGGGAGGACCCCGCTCTGCAAGGACTCGGCCCAGACGCTGGCCAGGTCTGGGCCGAGGACGTCTCAGAACACGCGGTAGAACTCCACAGTCAGCCCGTCCATGCCCGGAGACTTGTTGGTGGGCATGCAACGGAGGGCGTCCGAGAACTCGGCCAGAGAGAGAGGCAGCTCTAGCAGGTCCCAGTCATCCGCGCTGAGCGACAGGAGCCCGTCCCAAAGCACTCTGCTAGCGGCAGGATCGGTCGGATCCGGGGAGAAAAGGTTCGCATAGAAGGTCCGGGCCCTCTCGCACATCTCCGCCGGATCCGTGAGAGGGGTGCCGTCCTCCGCCAGAAGGCAGGTGACGTGCTTCTTGGCCCTCCTCCGCTTCTCCAGGGCATAGAAGAAGTGGGAGCTGCGATCCATCTCCCAAAGGAGGCGGATGCGGGAGTGAACAAAGTCCTCGAGGTCCTCGAGGACCCGGAGCTCCTCCCGCTTCTCCCGGCATGCTCCGCAAAGGGATGGATCCTCGGGGCTGGCGGTCAGACGCCTCTCCAGCTCTAAGACCTCCCGTTCCAACTGCCCTATCGCCGCATCCCTCCGTCGGCTGACGCCCCGGGTGTAGTCACGGCAGAAGAGCCGGGTGCGCACCTTCCCCACATCCCACCAGCACCATGCCGAGGGAAAAGCACGCCGCTGCCCTCACCAGGCCAGCCAGAACTCCCGGAAGGACACCACGAAGCCCGCATCCTCCAGCAAGCTGTTGTTGAAGTGCCAATAGGCCGGCCCCGGCCTCTCCGCACTGAGAGAGGCCGTTACGGTGACGAGGTGGTGATCGGAAAAAGGGGCCGGCCGGACGCTGGAGGACTGGGCCTGTGAAAGGTGGAAGCGCAACATGTAGATGCGGTCCAACCGGGAGTGGCACGACCGGTGGGCCCCCAGCCGGACATAGGTGAATGTGGAGACATCGTCCAGGTGGTGGTCGCGCCAGACATCCACCAGGGAGTGATGGTTGACGATCTCCCGGAGGACGTCCACGGTGGCCAGGCTCTGCTCGGTCCCTGAGCGGTCCCGCTCCTCTAGGATGATGTTAAAGTCCCCGCCCAGGACCAGGCACTCACGAGGATCCAGGGAGCCGAGGAAGGCGGACGCCTGCTGATAGAATGGCAGCTGCTCCGGGGCCGATGTCGGGGCATAGACGTTCACGAGGTTGACCATGAGCCCCTCCATGTGGACCCGGAGGCGCAGCAGGCGGCCCGGTACAGCCTCGGCAATCCCCAGCACCTCCAGCACTACGGGTGGTGAGATGGCTGAAGTAGACCCCGTCCCCCCACTCCAGCCGCCAGCTGGCTTCGGCGGCAGGATCCGTGTGGGTCTCCTGCAGGAAAACCACAGAGTACTCCCCCTCCCAAAGGAAGGAGAGCACCTGGCCCCTGCAGAAACCCACCCTACAGCTCCTGGTGTTCAATGTGGCAAAGATGATGGGTGCCATGAGGAGGGCTGGGGGGGATCCTCGCCGGCAGGGACGCCCACGGCACCCGGTGGGCCGCGCAGCAAACCGTGACCCACCCCGAAGGTGAGCAAGGAGTCACGGAAGCTGCGGGACCCGGTGGTAAGTCGCGGCACCCTGCTTCCCGGTCCTCTTGCCCTCCCCCATGAGGTCCCTCGCGGCCCGGAGGATCTGATGGAAATCCCCCCAGCACTGGAGAGCAAGCGCCACCTTGTTGCGGGAGCCCCTGACGTCTTCCAGGAACTCCCGCAGCTCCTCTCGCAGCGCATGGGGGAGTGGGGTCACTGGCCCCCGGTGACCCACCAGTGGGGCCTCTGGCACGGCGCCGTGGCCTATGGGGACGGGAAAGCAAAGGGCGGACCCCCGACGTGGAGCCTGATGGGCCGGCGCCACACGGTCCGCCTCAGTGCCCAGCTCGACGGGGGGCGGCGGAGGGAAGAGCGCAGCCCCGAGGGGGTCAGGACTGTGAAACGTAAAGGCCGCCCCCTGGGGGTCACCCTCCGGGAAAGGGAAGGGGACAGCCCCAGGGGCGGCAATAACATCAGGGGCGGTGGAGGGGACGGGGTCAAGGACAAGGGCAGGGCTGAGGTCAGGGACAGGGACAGAGATGGGATCCTGGGCCACAGGAGCTGAGCTGGCAGGAGGCTGCTCCTCACGGCCAGGCGCAGAGGTCGGAGGGGCCGGGAGGGGGTCCCCAGTGATGCTGGGCTCAGGCTCAATGTTAGGCGCGCTAGCCATGGCATCGGGAGATGTAGCACCGTCGGTGGGGCCCCTGCCCGGGAAGGAACTCGGGTGCCCCGCACCACTGAGTGATACCCCTGTTAGCCCGTCTCCCAGCCGCGAGGCACCGGCCGTCGCCTCAACGGGCTCGGTGGCCGTCAGCGGGATACCATCCACGGCCAGGCAGGGCAGGGAGTCCAGGGCACCCTTGGAGGTGGGAGCGGACGCAGCGGTCAGGAGGAGGGAACACAGGGAAAGGGGAGCTGGGGTGAGGACGGCTAGGTCGAGGCCCGCTGGCGTAGGGTTATCCTCCCCCTGGGTAACCGGGGTCAGACCCAGGGCCTTGATCTCCTCAAATATGGAGGAGTGCCCGCCTCCCACCACCCCGGGGTCCTCCCTACTAGGGCCCGAGGCAACGATCGCCGCGAGTGTTGCAGGGGGCGCAAGTGGCAAGGGAGCAGGGGGGACCGCATCCGAGGTCCCCACAGATGGGGATTGCGGAGGAGGGACGGTGGTACCCTGTGATGCCGCCAAGTCTTCCCTGGCCGGCACTGGTGGACGGGATGACCTTGAATGCATGGCGGAAGGCTCGGCATCCGCGGCCCCCTTTCTGGTCTTACAGGGGGCTCCCGCATCAAGTGGTAGGAGTGGAGCTCGAGCCTTCCGCTTGCCTCGCCTACCCTGGACTTGGGCCCAGCCCTCCATGGCGTCGCTCGCGGGCTGGTTATCAGGGGTCGGGTCGGAGGGCAGGATTGGTGGGTCGTGAACATGAAGGGGTACTGTTGGGACAGCCGGAGGAAGGGAAGATACCCCCCGGGGAGGGCCCTCTCCCATACCCGTCGGTACCCCTGCCGCACCCTCCTCCACACGCCCCGCCAGAGTGCAGGCAGCGGCGGCGGGGCTCTCCCGCTCATCTGGGCATGCCGAGGGAGGTATCCCTGCAGCCCGAGCGGGAGCAGTGATGGATTGAGGAGGAGGAGGGGCGGCCCTGGGCACCGGGCGGCCAGGGGCGCCGGCGATGGCGGGGCCGGCACCCTGCCGGGGCTCGGGGGTCCCGGGCACTCCTCCGAGCCAGGCCAAGGGGCAGTCCCTCCGGAAGTGCCACGTCGCCCGGCAGAAGTAGCACCGGGCCTCCCCCGTCGAATAGTGCACCCGGTAATGGGGACCCCTGAAAGGGGACCAGGAAGGACCCCTCGAGCGCCTCCCCGCCACGCGCCGCCGGCGGCAGTTGAAGCTGCACCTGCCGGCGGAATGAGAGGACATGACGGAGGGTGGGGTCCTTGCAGCCCAAGGGGAGAGGGCTCACTACGGAAATAGGCTTCCCTAGGGTAGTGAGTGCGGGCGGGAGGAAGGGGGGGACAGAAGTCAGGACGACATGGACCCCCAGGTCCTCCAGTGGCTCCAGGGGGACGAACACGCCCCCCACCGCCAGGCCCTTCTCCACCGCTTTTTGGGCGGCGGCCTTCGAGACAAGGAAAAAGACAACCTTGCCATACATTTTGGACGCCGCCATGATGGTCGTGGGCCCCACCACCCTCGCCAACGCCCGCATGTAGGTCTCCACGTGGGGCTAGGCAGGCACCAGGAGGCAACGGACGCCGTGCTTCCTGGTCAAGGCGGGGAAGGGGCCCTGGCCGCTATAGATGGTAGCGGAGGTGGCAGCCTGGGGAGATGATGTAGCGGCAGGTGGGGGGCTGCTGCTACTTGGGCGTATGCCCTGGGGGCCAAGAGAGGGGCACCCACAGAGCTGGTGGAGGGAACAGCAGGGAGGGGCGCCGCAGCCGGTGGCGGGGCCGCGGCAGAGGTGGCAGGCTCCGCCATGGAGGGCTTAGTTTTCCTGGCAGGGCCCTTTTCTTTCTTCTTGCCCTGGCCCTTCCCGCCAGCTGGGGGGGCTCCCCCAGAAGCAGAGGGGGCGAGGGACGTGGCGGCAGCAGAGGACACCCCATCGCCTGCCGCTGCCGGCGCTGCAGCAAGAGTGGTGGCAGGTGGTCCGGCAGCGACGGCAGTGGTGGAGAGTAGGGGGGTCGTCGAGGGAGAAGGGTGGGCTGGGGGGACAGGGGTCGTCCCAGGGGTCCCATCCACTGCATCCCCCGCCATGATCAGTAGGGAGGGAGGGGAAACACCCGATAAAGGGAGGGGAGGGGAAGCAGGTCAACCACTCCTCCCCACTAGGCTGTAGGCAGGGGAGGAGGGTGCCATAATGGGGGGGGGCAGAAAAGGGGCCAAGCAAGGACTTGGGGACGGGGATCAGTCACCGGACACGGGCGGGAAAACCGGCTCCTCTAGCCGCACTAGGGGAGGGGAGGGATACACAAGCAATTGGGGGGTGCAGTGCCAGAGGGGAAAACTCAAACAGGGGGGGCACAAGCGCGTGAAAGGGGCACGGGCGCACGATGGGAGGGGCCGAACAGGGCGAAGGGGCCATAGGGAAGGGGCACGACAAGGCTGGGAGTGGGGCAGAGGGACCAAGGGGCCAGTTGCAGGGCTGAAGCAGGACAAACAAGGCTGCAAAGGGAGATGGGCGGGGCGGGCAAACAAACTGAACCTGGGGGTGGGTGGGCAAAAGGCTACAAGGGGCAATGGGGCAGGCAATAAGGGGAAAGGCTAGGAGGCCTGTCACAGAGAGGAAGGGGTCAGTTTGGGGAGGGAGATGGGGAGGTGCGTGCACCCACGAGCACTTGTGCAAGGGCAAAAGGTGTGGCTGGCTGCTGCTGGAGGCCCAAATGGTGGAAAAAAGGGTGTGGCTGGCCAGGCAAGCAGCTGAGTCCCAGAGGTGGGGATCGAAGCAGATGGTAAGCGGTCTGTGGGGGTGGTGGAGGGGGCAGCAGTGGTGGTGGGGGTTGGAGGGGACACAGATGGACCAGGGGGCAGGCTCCACGTCACACCCCCTGTGCCCCCACAAACACAGTCTACGCCCCCACCACTAGAGCACAGTCAAAGAGTTACGCAGTTTCTGAGGGCCCCCTCCACAGTGGCCTCCAGAGTCTTCTAGTGTGCTCCCCCAGCAGCCAGCGGTCTTCTCAGTCCGCACTTGCCTCCAGGCTCCAGCAGCTCCCCAGGCAATCACAGCTCCAGCAGCAGCAGCTCCTCCGCCAGCAGCCCTGGCAGCCAGGCAGGAAGGACCCCACGCAGGTGGTAGCAGCGGTGGTGGTGGTGGTGGGGTCCTGGCTTCTCCCTCTGGAGGTGGAGGATTGGGGCCTGGCCAGCAATGCCCCCCCACCCCTTGCTCAGCAGCAGCAGCAGCCCAGGAGGGGAGCACTCCAGCCAGCAGCAGCAGCAGCCCAGGAAGGGAGAAGGAGCTCCAGCCAGCAGGGCAGCCAGAAAAGGATGGGAATGCTCCAGCCAGCAGGGCAGCCCAAGCAGACAGAGCACTCCCGGTAGCGGGGTGATGACTAGCTCCTGTCCTGAAGGGGTGGAAACAGCCCAGGAGAGGGTTGTGGCTAGGGCAAGAAGCCCGGGCTGATTGGGGAAAGTAGGCTCAGAAAGGAGGGACATGGGGCCAGAGGACAGGTGGATCACCAGCCTGCAGAGGGCGCTATGGAGCTGGAACTGAGTTAATTCCCAGAAGTCACCAGCAGGAGGTGCAGCAGGGGTGAGTCTACTGGTCTACACTCCCTTTAATATAAACAAATTTGTTTGTCTTAGCAGTTGGCTGAACAAGAAGTAGGACTGAGTAGACTTGTAGGCTCTGAAGTTTTACATCGTTTTGTTTTTGAGTGCAGACGTAACAAAACAAATTCTACATTTGTAAGTTGCACTTTCACGACAAAGAGATTGCACTACAGTACTTGTATGAGGTGAATTAAAAATACTATTTCTTTTGTTTATCATTTTTATAGTGCAAATATTTGTAAGCAAATATAATATACTTTGATTTCAATTATAACACAGAATACAATATATGAAAATGTAGAAAAAAATCAAAAAATTAATAAATTTCAATTAGTATTCTATTTAACAATGCAATTAAAACTGTGATTAATTGTGATTTTTATCACAATTAATTTGAGTTAATAGCATGAGTTAACTGTGATTAATCGCCAGCCCTAATATTCATTCAATTCTTTAACTTTGAGCTAAAACCTTCAGATCAAGAGCATTTGTCAAACACGTTTCAATCCTAATGTTTAAAACCCAGATGGGGTCCATCTTGTGGTGGTGTGAAACTGCACGGTTCTAAGTGTGGATGTTAATCACTCATTGGAACCTGTTTTATACAAAGTCTTATGATTCATTAGCAGGGTAAAATTTACTGGTGGCTGCATGAGTGACTCACATCAAAAGTAACAGGCATGTTTCAGCACCCAAGGTTCAAAATAGAACATGTTTAAAATTTTCAGAAGACTCTGGAATCTAAATCCCAATATCACAAGTTACTTAGGCACTAATTAGACTAAATACCACAGATTTTCCATAAAATCTATATCACTAAATGCCTAAATCACTTTTGAAAATTGGATTTAAGCCCCAAATCACTTAGGTGCTTTTGCAAAATTTTAACTTGTAGGCTCCTAAGTCACTTAGGGATTTTGAAAATTATAATTTATATGTTTATAAAGCAAGATTCTTTTTGAAAAAAGTGCATAAAATACAACTTTAAAATCTCTCAAATTATTAAGGTTTTTCCACCCACAGTACTACCCAAAGTAATGGATATTAATATTTTGTATCAGAGGGGTAGTTGTGTTAGTCTCTATCCACAAAACAACGAGGAGTCCAGTGGCACCTTAAAGACTAACCGATTTATTTGAGCATAAGCTTTCATGAGAAAAATACTCACTTCTTCAGATGCATAGAGTGAAAATTACAGATACACGCATAAACATATATTGGCACATGAAGAGAAGAGGGTTACCTTACAAGTGGAGAACCAACTCAGTCAGGGTGGATGTGGTCCACTCTGAATAACTGATGAGGAGGTGTCAACAGGAGCGGCACCAGGGTTTTTGGCGCCCTAGGCGGGGCTCCTTCCGTGCTCCCAGTCAGCGGCAATTCACCGGCAGGGGGTCCTTCCACACTCCCGGTCTTGGGGGCACTTCAGCAGCGGGTCCCAGAGCGAGTGAAGGACCTGCTGCAGAATTGCCGCCGAAGACCCAGAGCATGGAAGGACCCCCCACCGCTGAATTGCAGAAGGCATGGAGCATGGAAGGACCTCCCGCTGCCAAATTGCCACTGAGAGCCGCAAAATGCTGCCCTCCCAAATGCTGGTGCCCTAGGTGACCACCTAGGTCACCTAAATGGAAGCGCCAGCCCTGGGTGTCAATACCAAGAGAGGGAAAATTGCTTTTGTAGTGAGCCAGCCACTCCCAGTCCCTATTTAAGCCCAAATTGATGGTGTTAAGTTTGCAAATGAATTGTAGTTCTGCAGTTTCTCTTTGATGTCTGTTTCTGAATTTTTTTTGTTGAAGAATGGCTACTTTTAAATCTGTTAATAAGTGTTCTCCTGCTACCTTTTATATGTTATCATTCCTGATGTCTGATTTGTGTCCATTTATCCTTTTACGTAGAGACTGTCTGGCTGAGGGGCATTGCTGGCACATGATGGCATATATCACATTAATAGATGTGCAGGTGAATGAGCGTCTGATGGTGTGGGTGGCATGGCTGGGTCCTACGATAGTGTTGCTTGAATAGATATGGGGACAGAGACGGCAATAGGGTTTGTTACAGGGATTGGTTCCTGGGTTAGTGTTTCTGTGGTGTGGTGTGTAGTTGCTGGTGAGTATTTGCTTCAGGTTGGGGGGCTGTCTGTAAGCAAGGATTGGCCTGCTTCCCAGGACCTGTGAGAGTGGGGGATCATTCTCCAGCATAGGTTGTAGATCACTGATGATGTGCTGGTGAGGTTTTAGCCGGGGGCTGTATGTGATGGCCAGTGGTGTTCTGTTATTTTACTTGTTGGGCCTGTCCTGTAGTAGGTGACTTTTGGGTACTCGTCTGGCTCTGTCAATCTGTTTTCTCACTTTCCCGGGTGAGTATTTTAGTTTTAAGAATACTTGATAGAGATCTTTTACGTGTTTGTCTGAGGGATTGGAGCAAATGTGGTTGTATCTTAGGGCTTGGCTGTAGAAACTCCCTGCTACCGCCAGAGAACAAATCTACACATACGCACCCATAGAGCCCCAACCAGGAGTATTCTATTTGCTACCCATAAACCATAAACCTGGAAATCCTGGATGCTCCATCATCTCAGGCATTGGCACTCTTACAGCAGGATTATCTGGCTATTTGAAATCTCTCCTCAAACCCTATGCTACAAGCACTCCTAGCTATATTTGAGACACAACTGACTTCCTGAGGAAACTACAATGCATTGGTGATCTTCCTGAAAACACCATTCTGGCCACCATGGATGTAGAAGCTCTTTACATCAATATCCCAAAGGAAGATGCACTGCAAGCTGTCAGGAACAGTATCCCTGATGAGGCCATGTCACACCTGGAGGCTGAGCTTTGTGACTTTGTCCTCACCCACAACCATTTCAGATTTGGAGACAACTTAAACCTTCAAGTCAGCTATGCTATGGGTACCCGCATGGTCCCACAGTATGCCAAGATTTTTATGGCTGACTTAGAACAATGCTTCCTCAGCTCTCGTCCCCTAGCGCCCCTCCTCTACTTACACTACATTAATGACATCTTCATCATATGGACCCATGGGAAGGAGGCCCCTGAAGAATTCCACCTGGATTTCAATAATTTGCTCCCGACAATTAACCTAAGCTTAGACCAGTCTACACAAGAGATACACTTCCTGGACGCAACAGTGCAAATAAGTGATGGTCACATAAACATCACCCTACATTGGATACTTACCTACATTCCTCCAGCTTCCATCCAGGACACTTCACACTATCCATTGTCTACAGCCAAGCCCTAGGATACAACCACATTTCTTCCAATCCCTCAGAGATCTTGGCGGTGTTTGTCTCTGTCTATCAGGCATTCTTAAAACTGCAATACCCACCTGGGGAAGTGAGGACACAGACTGACAGAGCAGGAGTTATACTGTAAGTAAATATGACTTATTCTGAAAAACAAGACAATGTCAATTTTATTTTATGGACTGTTAGTCTTTTCTTTGGAGTCAACTTTTTTTTTATTGCTTTTGCCCATTAGTGCTGAAAAAATGAAATATAGAAGAAATCCTAAAACATCAGAGTTTGGGGAAATGACCACACTGGCAATTACACAGGCACTCACAACATTGCAAGGAATATTTCTAAGATTTATTTCTAATATGACATGCCCTGATATTAGCTTTACTTCAGTAACCCAGCTGAAACTTAATTTAATGAAGTAATAAATTCAGAAATATGTTACTGCATGCATTTGTTTCATGGATTTATTACAGGTAAATCCACTTATAAAATGCACTGGGATGAAAAGTCGACACTGTGGAAAGATCCTAAGTACTGAAGCATGCATTATATTCTGCATTGCCAATAATTTATAGAAAGGCAGAAAATTTACTTTAATGATTGTTAGCAGAAGCCAGGCACACAGTAACTGCTGTAAAATCAATACAATTATAAAAGGTTTGCAACAGTTGTTATAACAAAAGGGGTTGCTTTTGCATATAAAAAGAGAAGTATTGTGCTGTGGTATCCTATATTTGTGATATATTTTCTCTTTTTCCTATATAAAATGTAAGAAGATGAAAGAAGACCTGCAAATACTTACACAAAGCTATATATATGAATATGAGAATAGTCCCATTGGTGTCTATGAGACTGCTCGTAAACCCAATCCAGCTCCCACTGAAGTCAATAAAAAAATTTCCATTAACTTCAATGGGAGTTGAAGTAGTCTTCTTGTGTTTAAAGACATGAGGATGAAATCCTGTCCCCATTGACATCAGCGGATGTGTTAACACTGACTTCAGTGGAGCTAGGAATTCACCCATATGTACAAGTCTTTTTCCATACTGAGCTAAAACTTATCACATTTTGTAACTTAGAGGTCATGCATATAGGTTTTTAACATTAGAATTGATTAGATACCACATTTTTGTGATTTCAACTTACAATTAATAATACCCATGAAAATTAGTAAGTAATAGTGCCCTCTAAAGGAAACCCCATGTTTGAAGTCCAGTAGGGTGTCTGAGAATTTTATTAACCCATCATCTTAAAAAATAAAAAACAAAAAAGGGATATATGACTTATTAAATGTTAGCCAGTGACATTTAGGCCTATGTGGTTTTGACCTTTGTTTTCACCCTGAATCAGGAGAAAAAGTCAAAACATTGACACTTTTTATAGAATAGAAAGGTCCAAAATCCTAATTCAGATATGCTGAAATGTTTGACATTTTTTGATTAAATGAAACATTTCAGTATTCCTGAATTGAAACACCTTATTTGGGTTTGTTGACCTGAAATGAAATGTTTAATTCTGATTCAAGTCGACATTAATCTGTGTCTGCCTGAACTGCTGTGGGCAGGGCCAGTGCAACCATTTAGGCGACCTAGGCAGTTGCCTAGGGTGCTGGGATTTGCGGGGGCGCCATTTTCTTCGGCAGTGACCGTGGCGGCCGGATCTTCGGCCACTCCAGTTGCCGCCGGTATTTAGGCGGAGGGAGCTGGGGCAGGGGAGCATGGGGAGGGCCGCCTGCAGAAAGTGGGGGGGCAGCACACAGGGGAACTCCCCGCCCCAGCTCACCCCTGCCCCGCCTCTTCCCCGAGCACACCGTCATCGCTTCACTTCTCCTGCCTCCCAGGCTTGCGGCACCTAAGCCTGGGAGGCGGGAGAAGTGAAGCTGGGAGGGCATGCTTGTGTGCGGAGCAGGGTGAGCTGGGCCGGGGGGGTGCCTCAGGATGGAGAGTGGGGGGTGGGGAGCTGCCGCAAGGGGGGCGCCACAGGGCGGAGCTGCCACGGGGGGGGGTGCAAGGTGGAAGTTTCGCCTAGGGCGCGAAACATCCTTGCACTGGCCCTGGCTGTGGGGCCACATGGGAGCTGTAGTTAAGGTACTTTATACCCCTATTATCCCCAGTGAGACACCTTTCCTTATTGGGCAACATCTCCCATGCTGATTCACTCTTGGAGTCGCATGGCGGCAGTGCATCATGGGATATGTAGTCCATCAGTGGATCCTGGCCCATAGGGGAAATGAGGGGAGGCACCCACAGTATAACTCCCATGAATTCTACCATAGCTCCATGAATGCAGAGACATGGCCCTAAATACTTCATTTCTATTTTCCCAACAGCTGACATTTTCTCACACAAAAAGCCAAATCACTTTCTTTCAGCTTTATCATTTTGACTTACATAAAAATCAAAATGATAAATTTGAAACAAAACATTTTGACCTTATCAAAATGAACTATTTCAAGATTATCCAAACAAAGCATTTTGATGTTTTTGTTGAAAAATGGGATGACATCAACACAAATTTTTAGCAAAAACTTTTGATTTGCAGAATCAGCATTTTTCCAACAGAAAAAAGGTTGTCAGAATTTTTTACCAGCTTTATATAGTGCAAGCATACTGGGTTGGACACCCTGGTTATCTCCTGCATATGCCAACATGAACCACATATGGCTAAAACTGAAAATGTTCCTTGATTTCTTTTGCAAGTATCCAGGTGGACCCCACATCTGTTTCCCTTCTAAATACCTGCCAAAAGAAAGGTGATGAGGTCTCACTCTGAGATGCTGCAGATCCTTTGTGGTGGAGAAAAGAAGCAGGCAATATAGCTTCCTGGCACACACAAGTCCCATTTGAAAATCCCAGGGAGGTGGGCACAAGGCTGTGTGTGCCTATGCCCTGGCTGTGCTTTCCTCTAGCCTGATTTTCAACCAGCCTATACATGCAGATAAATCTTTGAAAGTACAGGCATTATTGTGCAGGGGGAAGAGTTAGTGACCATAAGCTCTACCACTCATACACACACAATTCTATGAAAGAATGGCCCTCAGTGAATAGAACTTTGACAATGAATCTGCTCACGTGTACTCCAGCCTGTACAAGTCATGCTGCCATTCCAGGTAGTTACAGGCATATTCTTTGATATGTCAAAGGTTGAACTGTATCCATATTATAAAAAGTCACATAATTGAAGTAGAAGCGCCTGGCTTAAACACTCAGTGGAACACACTACAAAATCTGACTACAGCTTCATTTTATCATAACATAGTAGTTTTAAAATGTATTTGGATTGACTTTAACATGGAATTCTGCCGGAACATCTTGACACTGGGTGACATTTTTAAAAATTTAGAGTAGGAAGGAAAAGTTGTACCACTCTAATGAACCACAAGTTATCCATCATAATATTCTCTGACTACATGCTGAGGCTGCTTAATAGATATTATAGTGATTGGCCCTTTATAAATGATGGTTAGATATAGTTTGCCTAATTGAGGAACAGTGGATTTGTCTTTCAATACAGGGGTGATATGCCACTTTCTCATTTGTGACAAATTACTGTACATTTATCCATTTGAAAACAATGTTATGCACAAATTCACTTGTGAAGTTACAAATCCTGTTTCAGCTTACATGTACATAAGACTATGTGCATGGAAATAAGAGTAAATTTTGGCCTGAGCGTCCACATTGTTACATCAGTGTTTTCTGTGGATATTTATATCAAAGCCTGAGACCTTCCTTCTGTATCAAAAGTAAATGCTATGCATGAACACACACATTCAAACACAGGTGCATATACACACTTGAGTAGGCTGAGCACCCACCAAAGACACTTTGGGCATTACTTGATAAGAATCCTTAACTTTCAGTTTGTCTTTGCTCTTGGAGCTATTGTTGGTTAGTATTCTTATGTCTTATTTCTAGCTTAGTTGCTTCTTTTGAAAGTAGTTGTCAATACTGGAATTAGCTAGCTTGTAGTGGAGGTTACTTTCTCTCCCTCAAACTTACAATTATCATGTCACTTTTATACTATAACTGACTTCTAGTGGCCCGGGGAACCCAATGTTAACTCGTCAGGATGTACCAGAACAATGTAGTGGAACTGCTCTTAAAAATCTGTTCCTCTTGTAATTTTTAGTTGATTTTTTTTTCTCCATTCCCTGGGTACTACAGCTTTGGGCAGTAGTCATATTTGTAACACATAGGAAAATCCTAGTGATTACATCAGTAGGATTCAGAGTATAATAGGTGTAATTGAAAGATAATATTTGCGGTCTTCTCAGTAGCCTTCAGTAGCCATGTCAGAGAAAGAATTTGCATTATTCTATTGTGCATCTGGAAACATTCCCAACTTATTTCACAATGATGAAACACCAATAACTAAGGTGTGTGCATAACAATATCCCATCAGAAAGCTTTAATCTCAACTTTAACTCTGCCTTCTTGTGCTTATGCATTACAATAGTCTTTAATTTCATGATCATATCCTGAAGTTCCTGAACTCTAGCTACAATATGCATTTTCCATACAAAAAGCTAGTGCTATTGCAATCAGAATTAAGAAAGTGCTAATATTCAATCACAACTCTGTTCACTTGTTTTAATGCATTTAAACATTGTATCACATCAATTAATTATCACTTAATAGATAAAATACACTGGATGTTGTTATATATCTATAGTAGTAAAAGACAGGGCAGGTAATGTCTTTCAATGGCTTGATTTTACATCCTCAGTGAGATCTACAGAACTAGGCAAGTTAGGAGAAAATTGGCAAAGTTATGAACTTTGTAAGTTGTTAATTAAAATAATCCATTGGTTTTTTTCAACTCAAATCGAGCTGGTTTAGAATATTGGAAGGCTGTGGAGCACTTTATCTTTGAAGTAGTCTAATTTTTAGGTGCTGGATCTCTCAAATTTCAGGACACTTCATATACAGAAATAAAGGGAAGGAAAGGTGGTCTTGTGCTGAAGGCAAGGGGCTAAAAGATGAGCAATCTGAGTTCTAACACCATTTCTCCTCTGCACGCCATGCATGGCCTTTGGTCAGTTAGTCTTATGTTCCTTAGTTTCACATCTACAAACAGAGGGATAGTAATAGGTACCTACCTCACATGGATGTGGTGATGTTTTGTATATTTCATTACTATTTGTAAAGTGTTTTGAGAATGTTGGAGGGCAGCCTTATTACTCAATGCAACCTATTGTTTTCATCTCACTGGTTGCAATTACAAAATGAGCATTTAGCATCCTATAATATCTAAGATAGTATTCTTACTTTCTATTCTAAGTATGGTTGGCAAACATTGACTTTTTAATGGAGACTAGTATTGTAAGTTGTGCAAAATTAGCTGCAGGCTTGAACAACAGCAACTTTCAGCAATATATATTTATATAAAGGTATGAAATGTCTGACCCTACAATCAAGAAATAACAGGCCTGATTGTCTGGCCTGGAGCAACCCCTTTGCACTGCCAGGAAGGCACAAAAAGCTGTAATCCTAGTTCAGTCTGCTATCTGGGAATTTCCCTACTATAAGAAGAATCTCATGTGTCTCCACACTACATCCTTTACAGCCCCTGGTACAGGAAGAATGGCCAGGGCAAAGGGAGTGAGCAAAGTACCTCTTCACTTTCCCTATGTGCCAAAACAGCTTTTTTTGGGCCACTGATAGTCAGCTATCCATTGATAGTAACACAGAGGCTGCTTTCATTCAGGCGGGGGTGTAACAGCCCCTGGAATGTCCCAGTAGTGGGCCACAAAAGTCACCTTTATCAAACCCCTTTTATCCTTTGCTGAGCACAGCTCAGCTGGACCCAAGAATCAGACCATAACAAATCCATGAAATGTAAGAGGCTATTTTAGCAAAACAGACAAAAAAATACAGCAGAAAATAGAGAAGGAGGAAGAAAATTAAAATGTCCGAAGTGTAAATGTATATAGAGTGGAATGCTCAACACAGCTTCTACCTCTGCTGCTGAAAATCTCCACCTTTTACATGCATATTTTCAACCAATGCTTCAAACTCCAAAGCTGTCATGTCCTTCACACTCCATTGCCATCTACAATCACAAGTCATTGCTTATCAAACTGATTGCCAGCAATGCACTTCTGCCAAAACCGTCAACTTAGGCAGTTTAAGCTTTAATAAAATGGTTTAAAGTGTGTGTTTGTGTGAGAGAGAGGGAATAGCACTTTTAAGTGTTAAAGTATAGGATGTGTTGAAGGATTAAAAGGGGAAAAGAAGGAAGCAAAGATAGGAAATACTTGGAGCTTTTATAATGAGAAATATAAAGACAAAGGGCACAATTCAGAAGAGACCTGTGTCAATACCACCATTCAGGAGGGCAAAGTATGCAATACAATTCAGGAGAACTGACGTGGTAACCGTGCCCACAAATTACCCTAATTGTGAGACTGTCAAAGTGGAGTGGGAGAGGGGGAGTGATTCCTTTCTAAAAACTCTTTCCAACTAAAGGGAAAGAGAACAAGGGATATTGTTAAAATATAAGCCTTATTTAATACTTTACACTTCAAACTGTTTCTTGTTCTTTTTTTTTTTGGTATGTTTAATTAAAGGTTAGAAGGATTTTTAATTGTGTTTGCCATGCTATTAATCAGGCTGAGGATCTCTGTATACCAAAACCTGAACCTTGTTTAAAACTATTTAATATTGGATGGTTAGAGCATCATATTAACACCTTTGACTCTTCAGGCCCATATATTCCATTTCAGTTAATACAACTGATCTTGAGAAGTACATGACAGCTGGTAAGAAAGAGATTGAATTACAATTTGCTGTCTACATGGCATGCTTGTTTTGCATACCACAATGATACCAGCACATTACTGAAAAGAGGCTTTGTATTGATGGCAAACCTGTGCAATGCCTGCAAATGGAAGAGGTGAGGTTCTTTATCCATGAAATCTTATGTCAAAATAAATCTGTTAGTCTTTAAGGTGCCACCAGACTCCTTGTTGTTTTTGGAAATGGCAGCATGTTGTGAAAATGTATTACAAGCTCTGTGCATCTAGGAATGTCACAGTCTCATGGGGCTGGTCTACACTGAAAAGTTAGGTTTGACTCAGCTATGAGATTTAGGGGTGTAAAAAATCCACACCCTTGAGTGATGTAGTTAAACTGCTTTAATCCCCTGTGTAGACAGTACTGGATTGAGGGAAGAATTCTTCTATCAACCTAGGTATCACCTCTCAGGGAGGGGATTGCCTACAGCAGTGGTTCTCAAACTTTTGTACTGGTGACCTCTTTCACATAGCAAACCTCTGAGTGCGAGCCCCCTAATAAATTAAAAACACTTTTTTTTTATATATTGAACACCATCATAAATGCCGGAGGCAAAGAGGGGTTTGGGGTGGAGGCTGACAGCTGACGACCTTTAATGTAATAACCTTGTGACCCCCTGAGGGGTCCTGACCCCCAGTTTGAGAACCCCTGGCCTAGTAATGAGAACTCCTCCCATTGGTGTATGAGTGTCTAGGGCTACAGTGGCTCAGCTGCAGCACTGCCGCTGTGGTGCTGAAGAGTGTTAAGTGTCGACATAGCCTTGCACAACAAAGGCAGCTATTTGAAAGGGCAAGTGCATAATTCCCTAGGCAGAGTGGTGTATTGAACCTAACACTGATATAAATACGGGCTGTTTGTACATATGACTGCTTTTTATAGAGAATTGGTCAAAACAATTCCAACAGAACAGTTTTTTAGGAACATATCAATTTCATTTAAATTTTCATGAGAAATTGTCAAAACATTGTTTCTACTTTATTTTATTTCTGTTTTTGTGGTAAATATAATATAATTGTAAGGGTTGAAATGATACATTGAAATGTTTTGATAAGGTGAAAATTAAATATTTTGAAATATTTAATTTCAAGAAAAATTCCAAGATTTCATCTTTAGACCTGATTTGGGATAAAACCAAATTTCAAAATCTCAGAATTGACCATGGGATGGAAATTAAATTTTTCAGCCAGCTCTATTTTTACATAGAATATCAGGGTTGGAAGGGACCTCAGGAGGTCATCTAATCCCAACCCCTGCTCCAGGCCAAAGGGGGTGGCGGAAAGCAGCGGCCAGCACATCCCTGAGCCTGTGCAGCTTCCCACAGCCCCCATTGGCCTGGGATGGCAAACTATGGCCAGAGGGAGCCATGATCTGCCAAATCTGTGGACATGGCAGGTAAACAAACCGGCCCGTAACAAACAAGGCAGGTAAAGAAAGCATGCCAAAGGTCGCCGATCCCTGCTCCAGATAAGATATTGAACAAAACCAGCCCCTGGACTGACCCGTGGGGCACTCCACTTGATGCCAGCTGCCAACTAGACATGTAGCTATTGATCACTACCAGCTGAGCCCAATGATATAACCTCTTTCTATCCACCATATAATCCATTCTTCAAGCCCATACTTTAACTTGAATTCAAGAATACTGTGGGAGACCATATCAAAAGCTTTGCTAAAGTCAAGTTGTAATACATCCACTATTTTCCCCTCGTCCACAGGGCAAGTTCTCATCATAGAGGCAATTAGGTTAGTCAGACATGACTTGCCCTTGGTCAATCTACGCTGACTGTTCCTGATCACTTTCCTTTCCTCGAAGTGCTTCTAAATTGATTCCTTGAGGCAGCGCTCCAAATTGCTGCCACAGACGGTGGGGGAAGTCCGCGTGTGTTAAGGTGGCACGCGCATTTCTGCGGTGGCTGCAATTTGGTGGCAGCTTCTACCTTCAGCCAGAAGAGAGAAGCTGCGCCACCACAGATAGCTGAACATAGAAGCTGCCGCCAAATCGCTGCTGCCGTGGAAACCCGCATGCTGCACTAACGACACACGGACTGTCCCCACTGTCCATGGTGGCAATTCAGTGCACTGCTTGGGGGCAAAAACACACGGACTGCTGCCGCTTGCAGATTGCCGCCCCAAGCACCTACTTGGAATGCTGGTGCCTGTAGCTGGCCTTGCTGTGAGTACCTGCTCCAAGATTTTTCCAGGGACTGGGGTGAGGCTGACTAGCCTGTAGTTCCCCAGATCCTCCTCCTTCCCTTTTTTAAAAATGGACACTACATTAGCTTTTTTCCAGTCATACAGAACCTCCCCCAATCACCCTGAGTTTTCAAAGATAATGGCCAATGGCTCTGCAATCACATCTGCCAGCTCCTTTAGCACCCTCAGATGCAGCGCATCCGGCTCCATGGACTTGTGCTTTTCTAAATAGTCCTGCTTTTCTAAATAGTCCTGAACTACTTATTTCTCCACAGAGGGCTGGTCACCTCCACCCCATACTGTGCTGCCCAGTGCAGTAGTCTGGGAGCTGACCTTGTTTGTGAAGACAGAGGCAAAAAAAATCATTGAGTAGATTAGCTTTTTCTACATTCTCTGTCACTAGGTTGCCTTCCCCATTCAGTAGGGGATCCACACTTTCCTTGACTTTCTTGTTGCTAATATGCCTGAAGAAACCCTTCTTGTTACTCTTAACATCCATTTGTAGCTGCAATTCCAAGTGTGAATTGGCCTTCCTAATTTCACTCCTGCATGCCTGAGCAATATGTTTATACTCCTCCGTGGTCATTTGTCCAAGCTTCCACTTATTGTAAGCTTCTTTTTTGTGTTTAAGATCAGCAAGGATTTCACTGTTAAGCCAAGCTGGTGTCCTGCCATATTTACTATTCTTTCTACACATCGAGATGGCTTGTTCTTGCAACCTCAATAAGGATTCTTTAAAATATAGCCAGCTCTCCTGGACTCCTTTCCTCCTCATGTTATTCTCCCAGGGGATCTGCCCATCAGTTCCCTGAGGGCATCAGTCATCTTTTCTGAAGTCCATATTCTGCTACTCTTTCTTCCTTGTGTCAGGATCCTGAAGTCGACCATCTCATAGTCACTGCCTCCCAAGTTCCCATCCACTTTTACTTCTCCTACTAATTCTTCCCTGTTTGTGAGCAGCAGGTCAAAAAGAGCTCTGCCCCTAGTTGGTTTCTCCAGCACTTGCACCAGGAAATTGTCCCCTAGATTTTCCAAAAACCCTGGATTGTCTGTGCATTGCTGTTTTGCTCTCCCAGCAGATATCAGGGTGATTGAAGTCCCCCATGAGAACCAGGGCCTGTGATCTAGTAACTGTTAGTTGCCTGAAGAAAGCCTCGTCTACTTCATCCCCCGGTCTCGTGGTCTATAGCAGACTCCCACCATGGCATCACTTGTGTTGTTCACACTTCTAAACTTAATCCAGAGACTCTCAGGTTTTTCTCCAGTTTTATACTGGAGCTCTGAGCAGTCTTACTGCTCTCTTACATACAATGCAACTCCCTCACCTTTTCTGCCCTGCCTGTCCTTCCTGAACAGTTTATATGCATCCATGACCGTACTCCAGTCATGTGAGTTATCCCACTAAGTCTGTGTTATTCCAATCGCATCATAATTCCATGACTATCCCAGGACTTCCAGTTCTCCCTACTTGTTTCCCAGGTTTCTTGTATTTATGTATAGGCACTTAAGATAACTTCCTGATTGTCCCATTTTCTCAGTATGAGGCAGGAATCCTCCTCTCTTGTGTTCTCCTGCTTATGCATCCTCCTGGTATCCCACTTCCCGACTTACCTCAGGGCTTTGGTCTCCTTCCCCCAGTAAACCTAGTTTAAAGCCCTCCTCACTAGGTTAGCCAGCTTGCTTGCTGTGGAAGAAGGGAAAGAATTGACAAGGATTTGTAGGGGATCTTAATGCTTGTCAGTTTGTTAGCAAGAGTTAAGCCAGCTGTAACCCTAATGATGTGAGACTTGTAGAAGCGAGGATAGTGTGAGTGAGTGGAAAAGAACTGTGTGAGAAGTTGTCACGATCTTGCACTAATAACCAAATATGTAGACTGGCGCCTTCCAGAAGTGAGAAATATAAGATAGCAGGATGGCCTATGTATAAACAAAATGCAGTTGTTGCATATTATTGTCTGTATTATTGCTTGTTATTGTCTGTAACAAAGGTATAAATGCTTGCTGTAATTGTTTATCCATTGAGAGACCTGTCCGGGACTGGGGCGACCCTGTGTCTTAGGGCACTCCCTCCCTCTATTGCAATTGCTGGAGAAAAAATAAAGTATTTGATTTTACTGCACCCAAACAAAAAGCGAGAACTGATTTTTTTCTCCAACATTGTGAAGATGCTCCTCTCTCCCTCCGTCTCTGCCTAGCAATCCTTCTTGGAACACCATCCCATGGTCAAAGAATCCAAAGCCTCCTCTCCAACACCACCTGCATAGTCATTCATTGACTTCCATGATTCAATGGTCTCTGTCTGGGCCTTTTCCTTCCACAGGGAGGATGGAAAAGAACACCACTTGTGCCTCAAACTTCTTTATCCTTCTTCCCAGAGCCACGTAGTCTGCAGTGATCTGCTCAAGGTCATTCTTGGCAGTATCATTGGTGCCCACATAGAGAAGCAGGAAGGGGTAGTGATCTGAAGGTTTGATGACTCTCGGGAGTCTGTCACTTCATGAATCCTAGCTCCTGGCATGCAGCACATGATTTTCCTGTTGGGGACGGCAGATAGATAACTCCATCCCCCTCGAGGAAGGAGTCCCCGACCACCAACACCCGCCTCTACTCTTGGGAGTGGTGGTCATGGAACTCTCATTCCTAGGACAGTGCATCACATGCTTTCCAAACAGTGGAGTCTCCTTCTGCTCCCTTACCTCAGATGTATCATTTAGTCCACTCTCCTCATTAGCACCTGTGGAGGGAACACGAAGATGGTTGCTCATCTGTATCTGCATTGCTGGTACATGGATGCTCCTTTTTCTTCTTCTGGAGTCCTTCTTCTGGAGGTCACATGTTCACTTCAGAGCAACAAACACATGCATGTTTGTTGCTCTGAAGCAAACTAGTGCTAAACAGACACACTATCAATATTTCTGCAAAATATACAATATGGATAGTACTGAAGTGGCATCCATGGAAACTGGTACACTGCATATTTACACTGTTCTGATGATGCTAATAAAATGTCTCCATCTAAGAGATGTACTGTGGGATTATGCCTAGACATATCTGGAAATATTGAAGTCAAACACAAAATTCTATCTCTCATTTCTTCCAGTATTTCAGATCTACTGTAAATGGATAAAAAGTGAGCACGGTTCAGTGAATGCTTAGTCCTCTTCTACCTGCAGGTGTTAGAGATTATTTCCAAAAAGGGTACTTCCCATGTCCTAGCTATTAGCCAAAGACAAATGTAGAAAATTATGTGCACAGGAATGTGATGCCATTTGCTCCTTCATATTGCATGTTTGAGCCTTTTTTTGTGGAAGATAGATTTGATGAGCTTGGAGATTACTAATGTCTAGCTAATGAACAATATTTTTCAAAAATATTTTCCCTATCTGAAGGAAATGCTACACTCCAAATATGCCTTTCCCTAACACTTAGCATGTAGTACTGAGCTCATGGCTTAGTGCTCTGGCTGCAGCCCCAAAGTAATTCCATTGGTGTAGTGTAAGATACAGAAAATGGAACAAGGTGTCAAACAACCTGACTTTGTTCATGTCCAGAAAGTTGCTGTAAAAGTGGCAAGTAATATTTTCATGCAGTGAGTGCACACTTTTGAAAGGCTACTCAAATCATCCATAGATGGACATTCCCCAGTGTGAGCATAGTGGGTTTTCCTGTTAGGTCAGTTGGCCACAATATCTGTTGAGACCCTAGTTTGTTTGATTACGAGGACTGGTGTCTGTGGTTAGCTGTGGCCTGTATCTGTGGTAGCTGTTGTCACTGTAGTTTAAACAGTGATCAGTATTGCCTCACACACACTCCCACTACTACTATTTCTTACTAATGGTTTGAAAAGTACCTTTCAGCATAAACTTCAGTACCTGTTGTACATCTGAAAGTGTGAATGTGAAGAATTTGCCATTCACTGTAACAAAGGTTTACAAGGTTGTAGAACTCAGGAGGTCATCTAGTCCAATCCCCTGCTCAAAGCAGGACCAACCCCAACTAAATCATCCCAGCCAGGGCTTCGTCAAGCTGGGTTTTAACAATCTCTAAGGATGGAGATACCACCACCTCCCTAGGTAACCCATGCAGTGCTTTACCACCCTCCTAGTGAAATAGTGTTTCCTAATATCCAACCTAGACCCCCCCACTGCAACTTGAGACCATTGCTCCTTGTTCTGTCATCTGCCATCACCGAGAACAGTCTAGCTCCATTCTCTTTGGAACCCCCTTTAGGTAGTTGAAGGCTACTATCAAATCCCCCCTGGCTCTTCTCTTCTTCAGATTAAACAAACCCAGTTCCCTCAGCCTCTCCTTGTAAGTCATGTGCCTCAGCCCCCTGATAATTTTCATTGCCCTCCGCTAGACTGTCTCCAATTTGTCCCCATCCTTTTTGTAGTGGGGGGGTCCAAAACTGGACGCAATACTCCAGATGTGGCCTCATCATCCAGATCATTAACAAAAATGCTCAAGCAATATTTGTATACTCCTCCCTAGTCATCTTTTCCAAGTTTCCACTTCTTGTAAACTTCCTTTTTGTCTTTAAGCTCAAAGATTTCACAGTTAAGCCAAGCTAGTTGCCTGCTATATTTGCTATTCTTTCTGCATATCGGGATGGTTTGTTCTTGTGCCCTCAATAAGGTTTCTTTAAAATACTGCCAGCTTTCTTTCCTGGACTCCTTTCCTCCTCATATTAGCCTCCCAGGGGACCCTGCCCATCAATTTCCTAAGTGAGTCAGTCTGCTTCTCTGAAGTTTCTTGGATGTTATGCAATGAAAGAAATATATAATTAGTCATCTTTACTTTCTTAAATAAAAAACTAGTCTCCCCACCTGGAATTGTTTCTTCATTTGCTGCAGGGTTCTAAGCATCCTCCCTGCCTTTCCCTGCATATTTGCTTCATACCTCAGTCTGCAATTACTATTCTGAGATTGCTCAAATGTTAGAACAAGTCATCTAATTATGGACAGTGTTATGGACTAAAGTTTGATTTATTTGTCTTCTTAAATGTGTATTTTTAACTGTGATCACTCTCCTTCCCATGCTGTCTCCACTCTCAGTTCACAAGTCTCTGTAAACAGGTTGGGACTCACCACTCACTGCACCTCCTGCTGGTGATTTTGGGAATTAGCTCAATTCCAGTGGAGCGCCCCCTCCTGGTGGTGTCCCATCTGTTGTTCTGCCCTCTGCTCCTGTTGCTGGACCCGCATTGCTACCTGCTCGGCGGTATCCTCTTTGAGGCCACTGCCCTCCGGCAGTGTCCCTTTGTCCATCTGGATCCCCTTCCGGGGATCGATGATCAGCAGTCCGACATTCCAGCCACCATATGTAACCACACACCCCAAAGTCTAATCCCTCTTGTCAGGGATCGGGCATAGTCTATAATGGCTACTCCCTACGGCTAATGGCTGGGTGTACTGCAAGGAGGAAGGGGGGGACCCAGGCCCACCCTCTACTCTGGGTCCCAGCCCAGGGAGCCTCTGGCGTCAGCCTCGCTGTCCTCTTTTTTTCCCTTCCTCTGTCTGTTCCCCTGGGCCGCTTCCCCTACAGACCCTTGCACCTGCTAGGCCCTTCCCTTCAGGGCCTGCAGCCTGGCGGCTATGGGCTAGAGCCTTCTAGCCTCCCTGAGCCTGCCCAGCACTGCGCTGTCAGCGGTGCTAGTCTCCCCCTTGGAGATTGACCTTCCCCTGTCAAAGGCCTGGGACAGACTGACCACTCCTGCTCTGGGCAGCCTTTATATATGGGTGAGCCTGGCCCAGATTGGTTCCCTCCAATCTGGGCCCTGATTGGTTCCCATAAGCCCTTTTCTGATTGGCTCCTGGGCTGCGCAGGCTCCCTGGCCTGCCACAGTCCATCCTCCCAGGGAGTGGGGCAGTCCGCACCACGACAGTCTCCCTCTTGTTTTCCAAAGGGAAAAGAATCAAGAAAATTGCATTCCGAAGGTGGATCATCATGACACACTGATCTCATTCTGAATGTTATGTTACGGCATGGTTATAGCTCACTGTGCTTTGGAGTGGTTTGAATTCCTCAGGCAGCTTGGTGGCATGATTTACAGAAGCATTTCAGGATCATTGTTCACTGTAAGCCTAAGGGGAGAATGCAAGTAAGTCCAACAGCTTTTGCAAGCAACTTAAAAGGGCTTGTATGCCAGTGTATGAAATCCCGGTGAATAGCTATATATATATAAAATGTCTTCCTCAAACTCGGGTCCTCTACCAGAGGCCTGTGAGTTTGAGGGTTCTGCGCAGTATCTTAGCTGTTCCTAGCACTGCACTCTTCTGGACAGAGAGCTCTGATGTTGTTCCTGGGATCTGTTGGAGCCACTCACCCACCTTAGGAGTCACAGCCCCGAGTGCTCCTACCACCACTGGGACCACTTGGTCTTCACTTTCCACATCCTCTCTAGTTCCTCTTTCAGGCCCTGGTACTTCTCCAGCTTCTCATATTCCTTCTTCCTGATGTTGCTGTCAGTTGGCACTGCTATATCTATCACCATCGCTGTCTTCTGGTCCTTATCTATTACCATGATGTCTGGTTGATTGGCCAGTACCTGCTTGTCCGTTTGGATCTGGAAGTGCCACAGAATCTTAGCTCTGCTATTCTCCACAACCTTCTGTGGAATCTCCCATCTGGTCTTGGGAGGATCTAGCCCATACGCTGTGCAGATGTTCCTGTACACAATGCCAGCCACTTGGTTGTGCCGTTCAGTGTATGCTGTTCCTGCCTGCATCTTACATCCTGCCACTATGTGTTGGACTGTCTCTGAGGCCTCTCTGCACAGTCTGCACCTTGGGTCCTCTCTAGTGTGGTAGACCCCTGCTTCAATGGATCTGGTGCTCAGTGCCTGTTCCTGTGCTGCTATGATCAGTGCCTCAGTGCTGTCTTTTAGTCCAGCCCTTTCCAGCCACTGGTAGGATTTCCCAATGTCAGCCACCTCAGCTATCTGTCGATAGTACATCCCATGCAGGATCTTGTCTTGCCATGGCATTTCTTCTGCTTGGTCTTCCTCCCATGTCTGCTGCTGCCTCAGGCATTCTCTCAGCAGCTCATCTTTGGGGGCCATCTTACTGATGTACTCCTGAATGCTTCGGATTTCATCCAGGACAGTGGCTTTGATGCTCACCAAGCCCCGCCCGCCTTCTTTCCGGCTGGTATACAGTCTCTGGGTGTTGGACTTGGGGTGGAAACCTCCGTGCATTGTGAGGAGCTTCCGGGTCTTCACATTGGCAGCCTCCATGTTCTCCTTTGGCCAGCTCACTATACTGGCAGGGTATCTGATAACCGGCAGGGCGTATCTGTTAATGGCGTGGAACTTGTTTTTCCCACTGAGCTGGCTCTTCAGGACCTGTCTTATCCTTTGATGATACTTGGATGTTGCTGTCTTTCTTGCCTCCTCATCGTGGTTTCCATGTGACTGTGGGACTCCAAGGTACTTGTAGCTGGTCTGTATGTCTGCTATGTGTCCCGCTGGTAGTTCCACCCCATCAGTCTTGACTACCTTCCCTCTCTTCACTACCATCCGGCCACAATTCTCCAGTCCGAATGACATCCCGATATCCTCATTGTAAATCCGCGTCAGGTGGATTAGCGAGTCGATGTCTCGTTTGTTCTTAGCATACAGCTTGATGTCATCCACGTAGAGGAGGTGGCTGATGGTAGTTCCACTCCTAAACCCATACCCGTATCCAGTCCTTGTAATTATCTGGCTGAGGGGGTTTAAGCCTATGCAGAACAGCAGTGGAGACAGTGCATCACCTTGGTATATACCGCACTTGATGGCCACTTGTGCAAGCTGCCTTGAGTTGATTTCCAGTGTTGTCTTCCATAGTCCCATTGAGTTCTTGAGGAAGGTCCTTAGTATCCTATTGACTTTGTATAGCAGCAGACATTCATAGATCCACGTGTGCGGCATTGAGTCATAGGCTTTCCTGTAGTCAGTCCAGGCTGTGCTCAGATTGGTCTGTCTAGACCTTGAGTCTTGGGTGACTGCTCTATCTATGAGCAACTGGTGTTTTGAGCCTCTGGTGTTGTTCCCAATGCCCTTCTGAGCTGTGCTCATGTACTGACCCATATGGTCCTGTAGCTTGGCGGCTATGATACCTGATAGGATTTTCCATGTTGTGGGGAGGCAGGTTATTGGCTGGTAGTTGGATGGTTCTATTCCCTTGCAGGGGTCTTTCATGATCAGCACTGTCCTTCCTTGTGTTAGCCAGTTTGGGTGGGAGCCTGCTGCCAGCAGCTGGTTCATCTGTGCTGCTAGGTGTTCATGCACTGCTGTTAGTTTCTATATAAATTCTCTGAAACACCACTGAGCTAGTGTGGAATACAGTACTCGCTCATTATTGATCCAATCTGTCTGCCTTATTATTAATTGTGCAGTCTGCACATGGACTATCTTTTGTTATATATTCATATGATTCCTACCATAATGCGACTCTGATCCATGCTGAGGGCATCTTGGTGCTACCATAATTATAATTATTGTTAATATGTAGGCCTGTTAGTCTGAGATATAATTTTGGGATTAATTTTTAATACTTTTATATCCTTACTAACACTTCAACAACAACAACATAAAACACTGTGTTGCTTCTGCCTAACCAAATGGAGTTTATAGCACAATGAGAAAAGATAAGGAATGTTAAAGTGTTGTTGTGTATGGTAGGAATTGAATATACAAGCTTATACTTAAATACTTCCTCAACTCCTGTCTCAAGGAGGTCAAGCAACCAGGCAGAAGGGGCATGGGGAAATAGGCGGGCAGGGAGGCATAAGAAACACTAAAAGCCAAAGAAAATGTGATCCTGGCCAGTACTAACCTTATTCCTTACTTCCTCCCATGGAGTACAAAAGAAGTGGTACCAAAGCCCCCAGACTCACCACCTTACAAAACGTAACACCACCATAAATTGTAAGGGCAGGGACTAAGGGCATGCACTACAGATATAAGAAAAGAGGAGAGGAAGGGGAAATTTCTGCAGGGGATAAAGCTATGGATATGCCTGCTTAATTATCCCAATAAGCATTGCATTTCCTGCACTTTGCACTATGGTCTTCTGCTTTCTGTCTGCATGACAAGTAGCAATGGAAGGGGCAAGGAAAGCCCTAACAATTATAATAAAAAGTCAATGGAGTTTCAGTGTTAATTGTAGTGGAAGCAGGATCAGGCCCTAAACCAGAAACATGTAGAGAGATGCTAAGAGTCTGATTCTGCAAGCTCTTATTCATGTGAGTAGTACTTACCTGAATAGATCAGTTGAACTCATTGATTTGCATTAGTAAGTGTTTGCAGGGTTCCATGGAACAGTGAAATAAACATGTTGAGCACATACGTGTTTTCAATACCTTGAGTCCAATCTTCTGATTACTTACAGGAGTGCTGCAGCTATCATGGATTTGCACCAGCAAATATGACATCAGAATTGGGTCCTGCATGTTTATTTAGATCGTTGATTCTCTTATTTCTAAGTTAAAGGAACCAAAATAAAGATTTCTTCTTGTTTTCCTTTTGTGAAGTACAGCAAGTTTATGATTTTTTCAGAAAGAAATACACCATGGAAAGCTTTTTTCTTGCCATCTTTATGAGTATTTTGTTTTTCTTCAGTTAAAAGTAACATGATCCCAAAATAAAACTTTTCATTGATACCATTGGTTTAACTGTCATGGAGATGGTAGTCAGCAACAAAACTAGCAAGGGAGACAGAAAGCTTCAAAAATGTTTATGATCCTTTTAATTCTTAGCTCACGTTAGATCAAAGTTAGCCATGACTCTGCTTTTCAGCAAGATGCAACATAAGAAACTTCTTTGTATTGCCACAAAATGTTTTAAACATATGCTTAATGCATATTTGCCATTTAGTCACAGACTAACATAGAGCAGATATCATTAAACCACTCAATCAGGCTATAGGATATAGGTCTTGATTATTTTATTTTGCATATTCTGTTTTTTGTTAGCTTAAATTTGCTCTATATATTCAGAAGTCTCATGGTTCAACATAGTAGGCTCAATTCTCTAATGCATTTTTACAGACTTCTTATGTTAGTGGAGACGTGGGGACTGACAGGAGCCATTCCTGGTTTCCTGAGTCTCCTGCCTAGTGCTATGTAAGTTAAAGCTGGAGGGCATCTTCCCCTACATAAATGCTGGAACTAGAGGTGCTTGAAGTGGTTTCCATCATATATCGGGTTTACAATTTGGTTCAAGGGCTCTCAGCACCCACTATAAAAATTGTTCAAGTACCCCTGTTGCTACCCTCCCTGGATAAATGTCCCTCCTAGGGTTGCCAGTTTTGGTTGGCCATATTCCTGGAGGTTTCATCACACCACATACACTTTAATTAAAGATTAATCTTTAATATCTGCAGACTCAAGGACAATCCCTGGTGGGTTGGCAACTCTAACCCCCTCCCCAGACACAACTTGCTCCTCTTACTTGCCCTTTGCTTAACCTCCCCCCCATCCAATATACCCAATTTCCCCCACTAGGCAGCTCTTGTGGAGGAGGTAGCAGCAGGGTCGGCAGAGATGACTCCACTAGCTGTACACCAGCTGGATGTTCCTACACATGAGAATTCTCAAAGAGGCATCTACAGCTCCTATAAATTCATGCTGTGCTGCACAGGTGAACTTAGCTGATCAGAGAATGCAGTCCTATATCTTTCTAGTCAGTGAGGAACTGTTTCCAAACTACTTATCCATCATTTTCAGTTGTGAAAGCTCCTCAAACTCCTCGATTTTCTATATTTGTTCATTTCTGAGTGCATGAGAGGCCCTATGCAGAGTCCTATGAACTCAATGAGTCTTTCCAATAGGCTTTGGATCAGATCCTTAGTTCTGTGACTGCTGTTGTCCACCTTATCCGTCACCTAGGCAGTTTGTTGGTGGTGTGGAAGACCAATTTAACTGTCTGCATATTTCCAGTCCATTTTGTCATCTTGCCCTTGTATCTGGTTCTCTCTTCTGCACAATATCTGTCCATTGTCCCTTGCACACTTTGTTTTTCAGAAGATATCATAGGTATCAGCAGAGGACTATGCGGTGAATCTGCTGATTGTGAATCTGCTACAGCTTTTCTCCTGTGGCTCTTGAGGGTGATGGGTTACCAGCAGGAGTATTTCTTTTAGGCTGTTGGGAAGATAGCTCGGAGAACTGTCTTGGAGAGGGGACCCTGGAAGGAACATGATGGTGCAGGCAGTTGGAGCCTGCATGTTAGGGCCTATGAAGCCTTAGTCCTCTCCCACGCCAAAGTTTGGTACCCCTGCACACAAGAGACTCTCTATAGAAGACCCACAAGTATATGGTTCAAACCCTGGACAAGCTCTGACGTGTATGATGGCCACCATCTTGTCTGATACACTGGGATCAAATTGGAGACCTTTAGAACTAAAAGCATAAGCTATAGCAGCATGAGCTGAAGACCTAAGTTTTTTTTAATGGGGTGCCGTAACAACTGATATCCTCTGTCAATAGGTACCTCTGTGACCTGTAACTCATATGCACTGATGGGTTACACTATACACCTCTACCTCGATATAACGCTGTCTTTGGGAGCCAAAAAATCTTACCACATTATAGGTGAAACCGCATTAAATTGAACTTGCTTTGATCCACTGGAGTGCGCAGCCGTGCCCCCCCGGAGCACTGCTTTACCACATTATATCTGAATTCCTGTTATATCAGGTCATGTTATATCAAGGTAGAGATGTATCTAAATGGATAATGAAGAGAAAGGTCTTCATATCCAGCTACCTATAACTTAAACTGGAAATATCAAGGGAGACATTTTCATAATCCTGTCTGCATTTGTGTGTGCACCTTAGAATAAGTAATATTTCTACGTGCAGTTTAACTTACATGAGCAAGTCTTACCAATTGTGCATTTAAACTTACAGTTTATTACCTTATGTTTGGCAGCTAGAGCCTGGGATTTAAAAAATGTAGCTCATAGAGTCTATTGTTGACCAGTTGAACATTAGGGAATTTTCTGTGTGATGTCTCTTTAATTGCCTCTTATGTCTGTTAATTTGAGCACCTCTGTCTGCTTTGCTGGTTACTATTTGTTAATTTTTCTTTTAAGCACTCTTAAACCCCATATTCCTTTTAGCCTTTAAAGGGCGTGTTTCATGGTAGTATGTGGGTCATACAATGAAAGGACTGTACTTGTAAAACTAAACTGACTCTTTATTAAAAGAACCACTTACATAGATGATCCAGCTGAAACTGGCATTCCAGTCATGTGCATGCTGACTTTGTGGTGCCTTCTCTAAACTCTTCCCTCCTGTGACTTGTGTTCCTCCCTCCAAGTTCCACACAGACTACTAGGAAACCTTTGCCTTTAGGCTATCAGTCAAAGTAACCCATCTGGTACTAATGCTGTTCAGTGTATCTGTAATGCATTAAAAAAATAATCTGGGATAAATGATTGGCATGAGGTCATCGTCATTGCCAACCTGAAAGAAACAGTGATAACACAGAAGAATACAAAGGGACTGACTCTCTCCTCACTCACTAACCCAATTATTTGTAATAAAGAAATGATACATCCTCCCTAATGAGAAGTCTTCAAGGGTAAGGGAAATCATCTTTTTGTTTCTAGGAGACTACTCAACCCTTTTCTGAGACATACAATTGTTTTATGTCATCACTGGGTTTTTCTAATTAATCAAATTTTCTACAGTACCTTTTTAAAATGGTCCTTTTCAGATCATTTATTAAGGGTAGGGCAGGCCAGGCAGGGAATGAAAGGTGGAGTAGTTGCACTCTATGTAAGATTGCTCAGAGCTCCAGTATGAAACTGGAGAAAAGCCTGTTGAGAGTGTTTGGATTAAGTTCAGAAGTGAGAGCAACAATGGTGATGTTGTGGTGGGCATGTGCTATATACCACCAGACCAGGAGGATGAGGTAGACGAGGTTTTCTTCAGACAATTAACTGAAGTTTCCAGAACACAGGCTTTTGTCCTGATCGGGGTCTTCAATCACCCTGACATCTGCTAGAAGAGCAAAAAAGCAGTGAACAGACAATCCAGGAAGGTTTTTGGAGAATGTTGGGGACAACTTCCTTGTGCAACTACTGGAGGAACCAACCAAGGCCATTCTCCTCTTGGCATAAGAGCGGCTGTACCGGGTCAGACCAAAGGTCCATCTAGCCCAGTATCTGGCTACTGACAGTGACCAATGCCAGGTGCCCTAGAGGAAGTGAACCTAACAGGCAATGATCAAGTGATCACTCTCCTGCCATCCATCTCCATCCTCTGACAAAGAGAGGCTAAGGACACCATTCCTTACCCATCCTGGTTAATAGCCATTTATTGACTTAACCACCATGAATTTATCCAGTTCTCTTTTAAACACAGTTATAGTCCTAGCCTTCGCAACCTTCTCAGGCAAGGAGTTCCACAAGTTGACTATGTGCTGCATGAAGAAGAACTTCCTTTTATTTGTTTTAAACCTGCTGCCTATTAATTGCATTTGATGACCCCTAGTTCTTCTATTATGGGAATAAGTAAATAACTTTTCCTTCTCCACTTTCTCCACACCACTCATGATTTTATGTACCTCTATGATAGCCCCCCTTAGTCTCCTCTTTTCTAAGCTGAAGAGTCCTAGCCTTTTTAATCTTTCCTCATATGGGACCCTCTCCAAACCCCTAATCATTGTAGTTGCCCTTTTCTGAACTTTTTTCTTGACCTTGACCTTTGACCTGCTGCTTACAAACAGGGAAGAATTGGTAGGGGAAATAAAAGTGGGTGGCAACCTGGGCAGCAGTGACCATGGGATGGTAGAGTTCAGAATCCTCTAGGGTGACCAGATGTCCCAATTTTATAGGGACAATCCGATTTTGGGGTCTTTTTCTTACACAGTTTCCTATTACTCCCCACACCCGTCCTGATTTTTCACATTTGCTATCTGATCACCCTCCGATCCTCACAAAAGGAAGAAAGGAGAGTAGCAAAATATAGACCCTGGACTTCAGAAAAGCAGACTTTGACTCCCTTAAGGCAGGGTCTCCTGGGAGGCTAATATGAGGGGGAAAGGAGTCCAGGAGAGCTGGCTTATTTTAAAGAAGCCTTATGAGGATGCAGGAACAAATCCTCCTGATGAGCAGAAAGAATAGCAAATATGGCAGGTGACCAACTTGGCTTAACAGTGAAATCTTCAGTGAGCTTAAACATAGAAAGGAAGCTTACAAGAAGTGGAAACTTGGACAGGTGACCAGGGAGGAGTTGGCAAATATTGCTCAAGCAGGCAGATGTGTAATCAGGAAGGCCAAAATGCAACTGGAGTTGCAGCTAGCAAGGGATGTGAAGGGTAACAAGAAGGGTTTCTGTAGATATGTTAGCAACAGGAAAAGTGTGAGACCATTAATGAATGGGGGAGGCAAACTAGTGATAATGTGGAAAAAGCTGAAGCACTTAATGCTTTTTTGACTCAGTCCTTCAGACAAGATCAGCTCCTACACTGCTGTCCTGGGCAACACAGTATGGGGAGGAGGTGAGCACCCCTCAGTGGTGAAAGAACAGATTGAGGTCTATTTAGAAAAGCTGGCCATGCACATGTCCAAGGATCCAGATCTAATGCATCCGAAGGTGCTGAGGGAATTGGCTGATGTGATTGCAAAGCCATTGGCCATTATCTTTGAAAACTGGTGGTGATGGGGGGAGATCTGCACAACTGGAAAAAGGCAAATATAGTGCCCATCTTTAAAAAGGGAAGAAGGAGAACTCAGGGAACTACAGGCAAGTCAGCCTCACCTCAGTCCCTGGAAAAATCATGGAGCAGGTCCTCAAGGAAACCATTTTGAAGCACTTGGAGGAGAGGAAGTTGATCAGAAACACTCAACATGGATTCACCAAGGGCAAGTCATGCCTGACCAACCTGATTGCCTTCTATGATGATATAACTAGCTCTGTGGATATGGGGAAATAAGTGGACATGATATATCTTGACTTTAGCAAAGCTTTTGATATGGTGTTCCACAGTATTCTTGCTAGCAAGTTAAAAAAGTATGCATTGGATGAATGGACTATAAGGTGGATAGAAAGCTGGCTAGATTGTCGGGCTCAACGGGTAGTAATCAACAGGGTTGGTTCTGAGGCTGGTTTTGTTCAATATCTTTATTAATGATCTGGATGTTGGGATGGATTGCACCCTCTGGAAGTTCGCAGATGACACTAAGCTGGGCAAAGAGATAGATACACTGGAGGGTAGGGATGGGTCCAGAGTGACCTAGACAAAGTGGAGGATTGGGCCAAAAGAAATCTGATGAGTTCAACAAGGACAAGTGCAGAGTCCTGCACTTAGGATGGAAGAATCCCATGCATCACTACGGGCTGAGGGTCGATTGGATAAGCAGCATTTCTGCAGAAAAGGGCCTGGGGATTGCAGTGGATGAGAATTTGGATGTGAGTGTGCCCTTGTTGCCAAGAAGGCTAAAGGCATATTGGCCTGCACTAGTAGAAGCACTACCAGCAGATTGAGGGAAGTGATTATTCCTCTGTATTTGGCACTGGTGAGGCCACATCTGTAGTATTGCATCTAGTTTTGGGCCCCCAACTACAGAAAGGACGTGGACAAGTTGGAAAGAGTCCAGCAGAGGGCAACGAAAATGATTGGGGGCTGGGGCACATGACTTATGAGAAGAGGCTGAGGGAACTGGGCTTGTCTAGGCTGCAGAAGAGAAGAGCGAGGGGGGATTTGATAGCATCCTTCAACTACCTGAAGTGGGATTCCAAAGAGCATGGAGTTCAGTCTGTTCTCAGTGGTAGCAGATGACAGAACAAGGAACAATCTGTTCTGTGGTAGCAGATGACAGAACAAGGAACAATGGTCTCAAATTGCAGTGGGGGAGGTCTAGGTTGGATATTAGGAAACACTATTCACTAGGAGGATGGGTGAAGCACTGGAATGGGTTAACTAGGGAGGTGGTGGAATCTCCATCCTTAGAGGTTTTTAAGGCTCAGCTTGACAAAGCCCTGGCTGGGATGATTTAGTTGGTGTTGGTCCTGGTTTGAGCAGGAGGTTGGACTAGATGACCTCCTGAGTTGTCTTCCAATCCTAATCTTCTATGATTCTATGACCTGATCTTTATTCATTGAGTCTGTATGTCACCCTTGCTATATGCTGACTCTGTCTCTGACAGCTTCCAAATGAGTGGTCACTTTCCCCAGTTGACGGCCCACCATTGTTGTCTTAATTATTTGAAACCATATATCTAAGATATGTCAATTTGTGTCATTGGTTGAGTCTTCCTGGGATCCCTTTTCAGCCTCCTGTAATAGGGGCTTGGAGGGCCAATTGGCCTAAGGTTGACTTGCTTGACTTCCAGCTCTCTGCTTCTGTGGTTGAGGCACCTCAGTCTTTAAAGCAGGGGACTACAGGAATGAAGTCCTCCCATTCCACCAGGTCCCACCAGAGCCCTGTGTAAATCAACCCTGGGCTACTTCCTACTGTTACCCCTTCAATTTGGGGCTTGGCCCCTGTAGTCCAAGATCCTGTTGTGACTTGTCTCTAGTAGTGCCCCCTCATAGACCCTGGATGGTATCCTGGTGTGGTCTAGGTTCCTATGAGTGCAGCAGCTGTAAGTTTGGTGGGGTTGGAAGCCCCACAAGGTTTCCACATTTGGTCACTGGGTTCCTCTTAGGTGCTTCTAGGCCTCTTTCTCCATCTCTTCTGGCCAGGAAGATGGTGCTTAGTTCTTGGTGGCTGCCTTGGCTAGTGGCTAGTGATCCTCCCCTCAGGTAAAGAGGCAACTAGAACTTGCCTCTTTGCCAGTAAGCCTTGAACTGAGCCACACTCTCTCCTTTCTCTCCCTTCTAGGCCTGGCACTGGTACACATATAACAGTGAGGCGATAGGGGTCCAAGTGCTCTCTTTAATCTCTTCTGTGCTGGTTGGCAGTTTCTCTGCTTCACCACGTCTCATTTGATTTGACTCTGTGCAATAAGGCAGGTAACAATACCAAATTGAACAGGGAAACCAGGTCATACATAAACCTTATGACATTTCCTTTTTGGTGAACCCTTATAGAGAGATTTGTTGGGTTTTAAGATTTTTTTTTTTTAGCATCTTCAGGCTTCTTTGAGAGGCCTTTTCAAAGACATCTCTCTGCCAGTTTGCATGCACTGAACTGAATGTTTTGGAAAGGTTATTCTCTCTTTCACAAACATAATCATGAGGAATTATTTTTCCTGGTGGAAATTTTAAAATAGCGCGGTTGAATAAAAAAATCTAGGTTTCCTAACCACCTCACCCATAGTTCTGGAACTTCTGGGGATCTTTATCACCCGGGTTTCTCTCATTCTCTCAGATAACACAATTTCGTGCACAGTCCTCCAGTTCTGGTCTGAATAACTCTTTTAAATTCTGTGCTGTTATTTTCTCTTTGATTTGTGCTCTTTTTTCTATTATTGCGTGTCCTATGGAGACATTCTATGGAGTAAAATATAGAGGTGGTCAGGAATTTTAGACTTTTTTTTTTTTACAGAAAGTTCCAACTGACTGAAACTGAAACTGTTGGTGGGAAAATTCAGTGAGGCAATATATTTTACTGGATCAGTTTAAACAAATTTCCCATTTCAAAAACCTGTTGAAAAAAGTTTTGACATTTTTAAATGAAAAAGTTCCATTTCTCAGTTCAAAACAACTTTTTTGTTTTCAAATTTAAGTTAACTTACAGTAAAAAAAAAAAAGTGAAAAGGTCAAATTCAAAACAAATAATTTTGAACCGATCAGAATGAAATGTTTTGATTGACCCAATCTGATTTATTTATTTATTTATTTATTATTATTATTATTATTATTATTATTGTTGGTTTTATTTCATTTTCAGTTCTCAGAAAGCTCAGGCTTTGACTTTTTGTGCCAATTTAGGATGGGATTCCCTCTCCCCACCCCCAAATCAATTACAAATTACATAAAATTCAACAAAGATCAAGTGACTTGCCCAAAGTCCTAAGAGATGCCTCTGGTAGAGCCAGGAATTGAACCCAATTTACCTGAGGTCCAGTATAGTGGCTTCACCATATATCCATTATTCCTCTCCCAGGTTATCTTTTTTCCTGTCAGAATACAGGAAATTCCCAGTGACTCAGGTAGGAATCATTCATGTCTTGTTGAAAGAATGTAGTGTCCTTGTTTCTGAATAGTGCCTTGTGAAATGTAGCTATTTGAAATATATTCCTTTCTGTTACCTTTTGAGAAATAAGTCCTTGTTTTGCTTTTTTCCACATTAAAATCAGTTAATTCTTATCCCATAGTATAGTTTTACTGTTTATTTTTTGATTTCTTGTGTTTTTTTCTGTAGCAGATTCCACCAGATTTATGTCAGCTACACATTTCCACAGTTTTCTACGTAGTACCTCCCTTAGGTCACATGTGTTTGGAGCACTGTGGACAGCAATCTTTCCTTCACGCTGCTTATCCATTTCTCTGATTCTTCTTTTCTCCTCTGAACTTCGCTACTGAAAAATTAAGGACCTTATTGGCTCTGATTAATGAGAATAGGATTGGATCCTATTTTTTTTTTACTTCTATTGATATTTTGCCATAATTTTGATACCATGCCACATAACAGCAAAAGGTTCTTTGAAGTCTAATTAGTTTCTCTACTGGTCAACTCTTGTCAGCTCTTATTTTTATTGCATTAAAGAAGATATTCACATTTGTCACACTGGCATCACTATAAAGATCCTTGGCCCATATGTGTCCCCCACTATCTGGTTTTGTCTCTAATCAAGAACAGTAGATTCTCTCACAATACTAAGTATTAGGATATAGATATTCAGGCCTGTCTGTAAAGGCCTATACTTTAAGAATTTAGGTATACGTTTATCCAGGGGTGGCTGCAGGCCCCAGCATGCCAAGCGCGTGCTGGGACGGCAAGCCGCAGGGGGCACTCTGCCGGCACCGCGGGGGCAGCAGGCAGGGTGTCTTTGGCGGCTTGCCTGTGGGAGGTCCGCTGGTCCTGCGGCTCCTGGACCTCCCACAGTCATGGCTGCGGGAGGTCCGCCGAAGCCACAGGATCAGCGGACCTCCCGCAGGCAAGCTGACGAACGCAGCCTGCCTGCCATGCTTGGGGTGGCGAAATGCCTAGAGCCGCCCCTGTGTTTATCAGTTAGCTAGTTATAGAGGTATAAAAGAAAGAATCAAAATCATTGTCTGCCTGTGTAAGGGCCTTCTCTCACTGTGACAGTCTGAGGCCCTGTTCTTAAGCTAAGGCCTTTGGCTAAGCAGTGGGAGCAGCCATACGCTGGAATGTGTATGGTCATGTCCTAACACATTTCAAACCAGTCATATTGAAATAAGGCAATCTGGGGCTGTTAGAAAGATGATCCGATCTATCACCTCCAGATAAAGGGAAGAGCCTAGAAGATGTAAAAGGAAATTTAGTTTGATAGTTTTCTGTTCAGTAAGAACTCACTTATCAATAGACAAGTGAGCTGGGAAACCCGTATGTCTTTATAGATGTAGCTGTGAAATCCTCACGTCTGTATTATTTTGTCATTGTAGTTCCCACTTTACTATTGTTTATTTGCATGGTCTCTGTCTGGTTCTGTGATTGTTTCTGTCTGCTGTATAATTAATTTTGCTGGGTGTAAACTAATTAAGGTTGTGGGATAATTGGTTAGCTAATCTTATTACAGTATGTTAGGATTGGTTAGGTAAATTTCAGTAAAGTGATTGGTTAACGTATAGCTGAGAGTATTACTATATAAACTAGGGGCAAACAGGAAGTAAGTTGGGATTCGAAAATAAGGAAAAAGGAACTTGGATTTAAGCTTGCTGGAAGTTCACCCCAATAAACGTCAAATTGTTTGTACCTTCGGACTTTGGGTATTGTTGCTCTCTGTTCATGTGAGAAGGACCAGGGAAGTGGGAGGGTGAAGGAATAAGCCCTCTAACACTAAACTTCCAGTACAATACAATTTATTTCTGTACAACAGCCTTCATACATGGTTTCACAAAAAGCATTCTAGAATGAGTCAGACATAAGCTACAGGGAAAAGGAAGGTGAAGTTTAAGGAGTGAAAGTGACACATTGTCTCAGATGGAAGAAGTGAGAGAATTTCAGATGGACAGTATAGTGCAAATCAAAGAACAACCCTCACTGGAGATGAGGTGAGGGGCAAGATTGAAAATCAAGATGAAGGAGCTTGGTGATGGATAGTGCTGCCACTGGTTGAGGGCTGAGGCAGACAGATGAGACAATTGGGAGTAGTATGACGAGTACCCAGAAGAGGAAGGAAGTTCTCTTATGTGTAAAGGTAGTTAGATTTGTCCCACAATTGACTTTTCTGTTACCATAATAATGTGAACCCCTCTTATTAGGATATTTGTTTGGATAAGAGTATGGATTAATGGTTAGCCCAAGCATCTAGAATTGAGGATTTCTGGGTTCTATTGCCAGCTCTGTCAATGATACATTGAATCACAGATACTTTGGACTATTTTTATTTACTGTGACCTCTATGTGCCTTACTTTACCATCTTAAATGGGGTTAAATAATGTGTGTTGTAAAGCTCTCTAAGGTTCTATGGTGTGTCTATGGTAGAGCTGAGTGAATTATTGTGAAATATTTTCATTGACCCAGTTGAGGGTTGAACATTTCATTCAGCCCCAAATGACTTTTTTTTTTTCATTTGTTTTAAACCATTCTGGATCATTTTCACTTTTGTTAGCTAAGTTTTGAAACAAAACATTTTGAAATGAGAAATCAAAACATATTGTGTTTCATTTGGAAATGGATGAAATGAATGTTTTCAACTTTTTGAACTCCCCCCCCATTTTTTCAGGCAACAGTTATATTTGCCCATTTGGATCTGAATTCAGGAATAGTTCTGTAACCCCTCAAAATGCACTTTTTGATGAATTGACTTTTGTAGTATGAAAATTCACCCAGCTCTAGTATACAGTGTACTTCTTCACCAGTGACCAGGCTCAGGTGTTTATACTAATGTGTCAAAGTAGATTTTTATCACACAAGACTATAAACATCAGTCTATCTTGTTGCTTTCACTTTTGCTACCACATGTGCAGCTGCATCTTTGCTAGCACTTACTGAAATAGGGGTGCCGATTTTGCTATAGTATATAAGGCACAATACAAGTGCCATGTATTATTAGGACATACTATCACCACCTTCTTTTTTTTTTTTTGCAGAATTCTGGGATACAGGGCATCAGGTCCAGAAGCCTTCTCAGTTTTCAGCTTCTCTAACTTCTACATTACCAATTCTAGCATGGGCCATGGGATCACATAATTTCCCTTCAAGGGAAATGTCTGTTTTCACCAGGTCTCCTTGGTGAATGCTTACAGTAAAAAGTCATTCAGTGTCCTTTATCTAGCCACATTTCCTGTTAAATTCACTTCACTGTCCCTCCAGAGGCCTGCAGTCTCTCTCAACCCCTTGTTCCAAATATACTTGTAACATCTTTTATTTTCTGGCTTCACTTTACCGAGTGTATATTTCAATTTCTCGCTTTAGTCTTCCAGGAAATGGGCTAAATGCTTGTGTGGCCCAAGGGGACTGAAGGAGATAAGGAGATATTTTCTCGATGCATGCAGTCAGGCATGATTCCTCCATAGCACACAGGAGTATGTTTAGAGGAACACATGGCTTGTTTGCACCACTCCAAAGTCCACGGAAATCAATGAGTGTCTTTGCACTAACTTCAGTGGGCTCAGGGGTGGTTGATCCATACTTACTTGACATCCCTAACAATCAAGATGATCAGCCTGTGGTTCAATTAACTGCATGTGTCAGTGTAAACTGATTTAGTGGCAAGCAATAATAAATGGAATCCAGTGGTCCATGCCAAGGTTATACCCCTCTTGTGCTGAATGTGAAGCCAGCACTCCATCATTTACCACCTGCTACCAAGGTAAGGCCAGGATTTAGCTTTAAGCCACCTCCCATGGCATTGACCCTATGGTTTTAAATCTTTCATATGTCTTCTTGTTCTTGCTGATTTTCTGTGTTTTCCTGATTTCCATAAATGTTTTTGCTGTTTGTTGCTCAGTAGTTTACATACCATCTGATCTTCCTCTAATTTAACTTTTAGTGTCATCATTCCCTCATCTGTGTCCCCCTCACTTATTTGAATTTCCCAGTGGGCTTTTTACTCAGCAGTAGATTTTTTGGTTCAACTATTGTTTTTCTGAATTTTGACATGGTGGTTTCTCTATTTCTAGTATTTGCTTTGGGTCTCATTTCCTTTCTTTCTTCATGTTAATTTAATGCCTGTTTAAAGGAAGTGCCCCGCCCTGTTAACTTGCCTTAACCCTCTTTTTGCAAGTGTCACCTCCAGCTCTTCTTTTTCATATGGCTAATGTAAATGTAGAGCAACAACTATTATTTACATTCAGATAGTTAAGCCAGATAATTGCATCTGGAGTAGCAGAGTATATTGCTGTGATGCCTCATTTGTATTTGCATCGAGTTATATGTTCCATGGTGTGTTCTGGGTAACACAGTAGCACACTGGAGAGTCTTTAATTTTCCATTTGTGCAGCAAGTATCTGCATCTGCTATGGTTTGTGAGGATGCAATTTAGGGTTGTCTATGAGCTTCGTGGGAGAGTGAAGCCAGGGATGTGGAATGGAAAATGGCAGCCTTCATGTGACCCAGTCTGTTAAGTGAGAAATCAAGACTACTGCAATCAACCCTGTGACCAAACAATGATCAATGATCTCCCAGTCTTCAGAGCAACAACTCAAGCCACCATAGCAGCCTTCTTCAAGCCAAGTAAAACACTAGATAGGTTCTGGAACAAGGATCCTCAAGGGGAGAGGCAGTGAGAGAATAGGTCAGTTACCATGCCCATTTAATGCTTGACTTCTCTGAGACTGCAATAAGAGATCTTTTTGTGGTGTGGACAGTTGTCCACTAGTAGTTAGAATGAGACCACTACAGAGACCACAGAAAAGCAGGGGTTAAAGCACACCTTTGTTTGTGGGACAGCTGCTCCTCAAGAGCTCTCCCTCCTCATTGGCTGATGAAGTAAGGACACACATGGCAGGGGAATCATGGAAGTTGCAAAATACCTGTGGTGCCTAGCTGTGGAGTTTGCTTTTGGCTGGAAGGTGCTAAAAGAATGTCAAGATTATGTCCATTCTCTTGAACAAGATAACCATTTTCAAAGAGTTTCCTGTACTGTATATATTTCAGGTACAAATATAAGGCAAATTCCACAATTCCTGTCTGTTCCATGACATCTGATACACTCTGAATTCTCAGGAGGATAACTAAACCAAACTGTAGCCCCTTTGTATTGTCCAGCAGAGCAGTGCAAAGGGGCTGTAATGGAGCTAGTCATTGTTTATTGTCCTCTTTGCTGAGTTATATTTTTAGTTCCTTTGTGCTTTACAAGTGCAGGCCAGTATTGCAGGTAATGTACAAGGCTTCCTGGTGCACTGGACAAGTAAAGTGTGCTCTCCTCTCTGTGGGCTGGTCATGACTAGAGTTGGGCTTTTTTCTTTTTCTTTTGTGAATAGTAAATTTGTCAGCAAAATGCATTTTCCAGGGCCTTGGAACTATGCATGAATTCAGGTCAAATTCAGTGAATAGTTTGAGTAAAAAAAAAAGAGAGGAATTGTTTTTAAACAAAACAAACAAAACAAAACCTGAAACTGTTCATTTTGGCTACTTCAAAATGAAACATTTTGACTTTCCATTTTGAAAGGGCATTTTGTTTATAAATGTAATTGTTTAAAGAAGAGACCCCTCCCTCCCTCTCCCCTCACCCCAAATGACCTTAAATGAAACAAACAAAAAAACATTTGTTTCAGGTCAGATTAAACTTCTAGTTTAATCTCAAACTTTGTACTTTTTGTGTGTGTTGTTGTTTATACATTTAGGTGAGAAAAACCAAACCCGTCAAAACAATCAGTCTTAGTTTGAGCAGAAGCACATTTTTTCATTTGGCCTTCAGATTGAAGGCTCAACATTTCACTCAGTTCAAGCCATGACTCTGCTACCTCCCCAATGCCTTTTACAGTGGCTAGCACCACTGCTTTCAGACAGAGGAGTACAAGGATTGTAACTGTGCTTGTCCCTTGCATGGAGGAGGGATAGCTCAGTGGTTTGAGCATTGGCCTGCTAAACCTAGGCTTGTGAGTTCAATTGTTGAGGGGGCTATTTAGGGATCTAGGGCAAAAATCTGCCTGGGGATTGGTCCTGCTTTGAGCAGGAGGTTGGACTAGATGACCTCATAAGGTCCCTTCCAACCCTGATAGTCTATGATTCATCAGGTTGCTTTGTCTGTGAAGCACCAAAAATACCTCTGGTGATGTGTAAATAATGTTTCAAAGCACCAGTGGGGAAGTTAGGCAACAAAAAACAGAGTTGTGTTAAAATAGGTGCACTGTTTGGATAACTACACACAAATTGCATAATTATTGAAACCAAGACTATTTACCAATATTAGAGATAGACAAATAATATAGGACAGTCTGAATTGCTCTAAAACTGGGTGTTTTGAGAGATCTCACAGTAAAGGCACCACATAGCCAAGAAGCAATTCATGAATTTTGCTTCAAACCATGATCCTGATTCTCTACTCCCTTGCACTATATTTACACTTGGGAAAAGTGGCTGTTAAATGGTACCATTCAGAGCTGCCCAGGGAATTGAGCTAGGCACTGAGGCTTGAGATAGGTGGGAAGTGAGGCCAAGAAGCCAGCTCCCATTCTGATTTGGAGTGTTTACACCCACTATGAGCAGGTGTGAATGATTACACAGGAATGGGGCAGTAGAGAATCAGGCACTGTGGAGCTTCTATTGGGAGACAGGATTGTTATTCTTGAAGAAGGGATTAGGTCTCAAAGGGCCATTTTTTCATAAGGGAAGTCAGAAGAATTCTGCAGGGCCCACCCAAAGCAATCCCAAATACTGTAATTTCTGACAGTTACACCAGTTGCATCTGTGAAATTGATGTTGCCCTACTTTCAGTGTATGAAGTACAATGCAGAAACAAAGAAGACACTGATAAGCAAATTGGCACAGGTGTTTTCTAGTGTGTCTTGCTGGCAGCATTAAAAACTCATCCAAGACTTTATCTGCATCTTTACTATATATTTAGAGGGAATCATTAAACCAGGAATTCATTTCTCCTGAATTACATGGTGCCATATTCCTGCTACTACAACAATTAGGGCACCAACACAGATCCATTGCTTCAATAGGATTACTCCTGATTCATACCAGTGTCAGTGAATATAATAAGTGTTAGTCTTCACTACTCAGGGAGAAGAAGGGTTGTAGAAACAGGGGTCATAATGGTTCTTGATATATTACTTGTGATGTAATAAGTTCTGCCAGGGTGACTTCTTAAACTTGTGGTTAGAAGTGATGTCCTGCACAGACATATGCCGCCAAAAGAGACAGAAACAGGTAGTGGTTCTGAAGAAGGATAATTATTTTGAGTCAATTTTTTACTGATCTATGTTAGTGCATTCTTTACTGGTATGAGCTTAGGCCTGTTTACTTTTAGTTATAGAGACGTAAGGCAGCCGAATACTTTGTCTTCACCTTATGAACTACAAAATGGGAATATGTCAGGGGCCATGACATAGTTGGATACGGGTGAACCAGAAGAGGGAGTGGGTGGAACATGGATGGGAGGAGGCAAGGCTGAGACAGTTCTGAATCCAGGCTATTTCCCAGCGGCACAAGCCCAACAAGAGCTATAGAGGTGCTAGATGCAAGTCAGGGTTGCTCTCAGGGCTGTCCTAGTCTTTGCCAGGAAACCAAACCAGCTGAGAGAAGCCCTGAATAGGGAAGGCTCAAGCCATCTTTCCCCTGTCCCTGAATTGGTGCAGGAATGAATTGTCTTGTGTGACTAATGATTGTGTGTATTGCAGGTGACACTAATTCCAATTCTGCAAATCCTCAGTCTTGTGAATGGTCCTATATAAATATTGCTGATTAGGGGACATACTAAAATGAATATCCTCTCTCCATTAATATCTCTGGGCATTCTGTTCCCACAATCTCTATATTAAAATGTATGGAATTCTTTTTTATTGTCATTCTTCTTAATGAAAGCAGCAAATCTATTACCCTTGTATCTACACATGTACAAAAATGCACATATAATTTACATTATATATAATACACACACAAACCCTGGTAACATTCAACACAGCCCTCTGCCCTACGAGTGTGTTTCAATGATATGATATTGAACAGGTGAGCTAAGATTGATCTGGATGCAATGATGAAACTTGAGCAACTTGTTAAAAGCATAGTGATTTTACTGCTGCTTTTAAGTGAAATCCTTGACACAGTCCTAAATATGTAGTTGCTATTGATACCTCCCCTAATGTGTATGTTTGTTTGTTGTTGTTGTATACCTTCTAGTTTACAAGCAGCAAAATCTGAATTATATAAAAAAGGCTTTGATTTAATTTAAACTGGTATTAAATAGTAACTGGGAACATCATTCTGTTTATGAGGCAAGAACAAATATCCATATTGCATTGATCTGTAAAGTGGAGAGAGTCATTTTAAAACCTCTGTTCTAGCCAATATTTATATTGTTTAATATGTATATTCTGCATTTCTTCAGATGTTGTGTTTCCTCTTCTTGCAAGGTATGAAGACAGCTAATTAGCATCCTTTCCAAACAATACTGATGAGACAGAATGCAAATTTACCACTATCCCTGAGAACTGTTATTGTTTTTATGATGCCTCTTTAAACAGCAAGAAACATGAAAAGCTTACAGAAAAAAAGGTGAAATAAAAGCTCCTTGACAACACTATTTCGACAGCACTTGTGCCAGCTGCCTATTAGCTATCTAGATATAATTTTCTCTTTTGCTCACTAAAGCATTGATAAACATCAGGATATATTCTGTTAGCATTTTATGTTACTGAAACGGAGCCTAATTAGCTATCTTGAGAAGCTGAGATATTTTAGTATTGAGGACCTGAAAATGCTATTTACCAAATTCTGCAGAATGGAAATTGGAACAAAATTTATGGAGCCTGTTTGATCAATAGCCCCCGTCTTCTTCATTTCACAGGATACAGTAAATATCATGAGTTGCAGATATACCTTTTTTTTGCCTCCTCTAATTATGGTTGTGCCTTTAAGAAAGGACTGCTGTTATTCTGAATCTTGCAGAATAGATGCCTTCCACTTTTAGAAGCACTCAAGGTAAATGTTTTGGGTACTGTTAATCCTTGATAGACAACAATTACAATTGTGTGCTCTTATGTTATTCTTTCCAAAGCCCATCATGAGGAAATTGCTAACACTCTGCTGTTCCTCTCCCCAAAATCATTCAGTGCCCATGAATATCTGGTTAGCAAAAAAGATGAAATAGCTTTTGCATCTGAGTAGTTAAAATTATCCATGAATTTTCACAACTTTATATTTTAGACCTGATTTACAAACTGTAGCATTTCACTTCTCAGACTGAGCTGTTTTTCGCTTTAAAGGCAGTTAGTTACATAACATCACCCTCCAAATTAGAAGCATTCTTCCTAAAAATACTGTTCAAAATCCTTCAATTCTCAAAAACTACCTTTAGTATTTGAAAGTAAATTAAATTGAGCCTGATTCATAAAACTATAATGATCCCTCAGAAGCCTCTGTTCAAATAATTGCAGCAAAATATTGCACCCAATAGATTCTATTTCATTTTAGAAGACAAAGCATTTGCTACGTGGAGCAGCTCTGCCCTGTTTACTGATCAATAAAATGCTAAAAGTACTGAAGAAATCCCCAGACAGGATGGTTAGAGCTTATCAAGGTGTCTTCATTTAAAAGAACAGTATTCCTTCTTAGTTAAAAACAACCACAAAATCCAGACAAATCAAAACACATAATGAGTCTCATTTTCTGAGTCTTATTTTCTAAAGGAACTTGTGCTCAAGTTTCCTTTTATTGCCCACTCAGATGTGTACCCTGAAAACCCCTCTATAGATGTAAGATCTGAGCCAGCAAAGCACTTAACACTTGACTGACTTTAAGCATGCTTGTAATCCCATTACATGTGTGTGCAAATGTTAGTGGTTGAAAAGTGTGTGTGCAGGTATTTGTACATTCACAAGAGGCAAGCCACTAAAATGGATTTACATCAGCTAAGAATCTAGCCCTTTGTTTGAAGCTTCCAGCAGAATGAGGCTTCTAATTGGGTTGATGGGAGCTTCTGTATTACAAAATGTAAACTAAAACAATAGGAACTTAGTCTGTTCCACAGTTATTCTCATATCCTTGCTAGTGCATGATAAACTTCAAATGAAGGAGATTTGGAAGAGAAAACAACCTCAAAATGTAGCTGCCTTACCTGAACCATAACAAAATATCTTATCTTTCCAAGGTATATCAAACTGGGCGGGGCACTGTTAAAACAGGCTTTTTTGAGAGCTTTTTAATACTTCTGATACACATCCTTTAATATAATATGTATTTACTCTACTCTGTGTAATTCCCACCAACAGGAGTTGTCCCCAGTGTCCCTGCCAAAAGTTTCCTGATTGTGGCTAGCTCATATTTCTGTGTAGATCTTTTATGGAGGCAAGGACTGAAAGCTCCATCTATGGATGTTGTTAACATTTAAATTGTTTGAGTACTATTTGGAGTAACACTGCAGATTGTATTGAAGGATTCATAATTTAAAGTTTGGCTTGTTCTGTTTATGATTCCAAAGGTTCCTACTTAGTTTTCATTCCACAGATAAATTTTATAGACATCACTGAATCCTATTTTTGTAACATGTATAATACATAGTGTTCTCGGTGGACAGATTTGGATGTGAGCTTTTTCTCTGCAGTTCTCTTTATGTTCCATTTAGATTTATTTTCTAATGTTGAAGATTATAGAAGTGATCCCGGGGCTCCTCCATCTGTTTTGTCACAGAATTCCTCAGTGAATGTATAAGAAGTCATAGGGAGGAACACAATTGGTAGGTGTTGGAAAGGATAAGAAAATACCAGCAATCAATTATTTAAATGAGCACAACTGAGCTTAGAATGCCTAAAGGAAACTGTGTGACAGATTAAATGGAACCTGGGAGACGTTTTCTAGCAATAATAGCATTCAAAGGATGACATCCTGGGAACTAGATGTTAGAACTTGTTCCAGAGACAAGAGCCTGGGAGCTTAGGAAAAGGAAGCTATGACTGCTGTTTAAAGGAGAAATATAAAGTACACAATGGGCCAAATTTAGTTCAGAGAGCACAAAGGGGGTACATCTCTCTTGGAAGTGTCTGGTTTCATTCTTCTTCGGTTAGGTCAATGTAAACTAGGAAAGACTTCACTTAAGTCACTGCAATGTCACTCGTAAAGTTGGTTGTGAGATCAGAACTAGAGGCTAGATCTTTAGCTAGTGAAAATTAGTACAGCCACATGGAAGTGAATGGAGCTACATCTGTTTGCAGTGCATCAGCTGAAGCTTTGCCCTCAAATCTTTGGTAAAATGCTACAGTGACTTCAACCGTGGTGCAAGTTGCCTATTGGGAGCCCGATACTGATATAACTTATACCAATGTAACTTGAATGGGCCAGATTTACTGCACAGCTTTGGTTCAATAGCTGCTTGTATCACTGCAGCAGAGCAAAGCAGTTAGGCTGCACCAGTGAATTCGTCCCTATGTGTCAAGAGTAGTGCAGCTTGCACTGATTTGCCATTCAATGCATGCTCAAAACCAAAACATAGGGTATCAGAAAATCAACTAGCAGGAGCTAGAAGGGGACATTCTGCTCTGTTACACCAGTGCACCTCTGGAGAACCTACACTTGTTTTTGTGGCCACAATATTTTCCTACTCGACCATTGGAGGAAGAACTGAGAAGAATTAGAATTTGGCATTCAGTGCATGGTGAAAGACCCATCTCTTTTCTTATGTTTCTTCCTAATGAGGGTAGAAGAGGCATTTTTTTTCCTGTAATTTATATTTTGGAGGTAGGAGCATTAAGAGTCTTTGGATGCAGTACTTGGTATTTTCAGTACAATAGCAGCAAATCCTCATTATGGACACAATTCTGCAGACTAGTAGAGCGCCACACTCCTGTTGATTCCAGTGAGATGTCTCCATGTGGCGAGATTAAAGAATTAGGCCTATAAAGTTGGTGTTAGTCCTGCTTTAAGCAGAAGATTGGACTAGATGATATCCTGAGGTCTCTGCCAACCCTAATATTCTATGATTCTATGAAAGAGGAAACTGAACTATTATCAGCAAGATACCAAGAATTATTGGGAATTATTGACTACTGTAGAGAAACTATATAGTCCAAATTGCTCTAACCCTTTGCATGAAGGGAGATGAGAGTGTCAGAATTTATCCCTTAGTGGCTGGAATGTATTTGAGACATTTTTTTTTTATTTCAGAAGGTTGAGAAAGCTACTAGCAGAGAAGCTGTTCTAGATTTGTTTTTGACAAATAGGGAGGAAATGGTTGAGATTTTGAAAGTGGAAGGCAGCTTGGGTGAAAGTGATTATGAAATGGTAGAGTTCATGATTCTAAAGCAGAGGTGGGCAAACTACAGCCCACGGGCCACATCCGGCCTGCAGAACTGTCCTGCCTGGCCCTTGAGCTTCCAGCCAGGGAGGCCAGAAAGCAGGCCCTTCGCCTGCTGTCCCTACTCCCCTGTAGCTATGCTGCCACGCAGGCAGCACTCTGGGCAGCAGAGCAGCTCGCTCCTGCCAAGCAGAGTGGCAGCATGTCTAGCTCCGGCCGGGCAGTGCAGCTGCCAGACATACTGCTCTGAGCAGCATGGTAAGGGGACTGGAGGGTTGGATAAGGGGCAAGGGTTCCCGGAGGGCAGTCAGGGGACAGGGAACAGTTCAATGGGGCAGAGATTCGGGGAGGGGGGAGGAGCAGGCAGGAGATGGGGAACAGAGGGATTGAATAAGCTTGGAAGTCCCGGGGGGGCTGTCAGGGGGTGGGAGTGTGGATAAATGTTAAGAGATGGGGAATGGGGGGCTGGATAGGTGTGGGGTCCGAGGGGGCTTGTCAGGGGGAAGGGGTGTGGATAGCGCTCAGGGAAGTCAGGGGACTGGGAACAGGGGGTTGGATGGGGTGAGGTCTCAGGGGGCAGTTAGGGGAAAAGGAGAAGGGGGAGTTGGATGGGTCGGTGGTTCTGAGGGGGGCAGTCAGGAGGCAGGAAGCGGGAGGAGGTGGATAGGGGGTGGGGGCTAGGCTGTTTGGGGAGGCACACCCTTCCCTACCTGGCCCTCCATACAGTTTTGCAACTCCAGTGTGGCCCTCGGGCCAAAAAGTTTGCACACCCCATTCTAAAAAATAGTAGGAGGAAGAACAGCAAAATAAGGACAATGGATTTCAAGAAGGCAGACTTTAGCAAACTCAGGAAGGCAGTAGGTAAGCTCCCATGGGAAGCAAGTCTAGGGGGGAAAAACAATTGAAGACAGTTGGCAGTTTTTCAAAGAGACGTTATTAAGGGCACAAGAGCAAACTATCCCACTGCGTAGGAAAGATAGGAAGTATGGCAAGAGACCACTCTGGCTTAACTAGTAGATCTTCAATTATCTGAAACTCAAAAAAGAGTCCTACCAAAAGTGGAAACTAGGTCAAATTGAAAAGAATGAATATAAACAAATAGCACAAGTATGTAGGGACAAAAATAGAAAGACCAAGGGACAAAATGAGATCAAACTAGTTAGAGACATAAAGAATAATAAGAAAACATTTTAAAATATATTAGAAGCAAGAGAAACACCAAGGACAGGGTAGGCCTGTTACTCAATAAGGGGGAGGAAACAATAATATAAAATGGTGAAAAACGAAACAATGGCATCATTAAGTGCCTCTGCCGTTTCCACAAGAAGGTTGGTAGTGATTGAATGTCTAACATACTGAATGCCAGTGAAAACGAGGTAGGATCAGAGGCTAAAATAGGAAAAGAACAAGTTAAAATTTACTTAGACAATTTAGATGTCTTCAAGTCACCAGGGCCTGATGAAATGCATCCTTGAATACTCAAGGAGCTGACCAAGGAGATATCTGAGCCACGAGCAATTATCTTTGAAAAGTCATGGAAGATGAGAGAGATTCCAGAAGACTGGAAAAGGGCAAATATAGTGCCAATCTATAAAAAGGGAAATAAGGACAAACTGGGGGAATTATAGACCAGTCAGATTAACTGCTGTACCTGGAAAGATAATCAATCTGCAAACATCTAGAAGATAATAAGTTGATAAGTAACATTTAGCAAGGATTTGTCAAGAAGAAATGATGTCAAACCAACTTGATAGCTTTCTTTGATAGAGTAACAAGCCTTGTGGATTGGGGGAAGTGGTAGACATGGTATATCTTAACTTTAGTAAAACTTTTGATACTGGCTCAAATGACCTCATAAACTGTGGAAATGCAACCTATATGGAGCAACTATAAGGTGGGTGATTAACTGGTTGGAAAACTGTTTCCAGAGAGTAGTTATCAGTGGTTCACAGTCATGCTGGAAGGGTATAATGAGTGGGGTTCCACAGGGATTAGTTCTGGGTCCAGTTCTGTTCAATATCTTCATCAATGATTTAGATAATGGCATAGAGAGTACACTTACAAAGTTTGCGGACAATTCCAAGCTGGAGGGGTTGCAAGTGCTTTGGAGGGTAGGATCAAAATTCAAAATGATCTGGACAAACTGGAGAAATGGTCTGAAGTAAATAGAATGAAATTCAGTAAGGACAAATACAAATGTTCCTTCCACTTAGGAAGGAACAATCAGTTGCACACATGCAAAATTACTGCCTAGGAAGGAGTACTGTGGAAAGGGACTGGAAGGTCATAGTTAATCATAGAATCGTAGATGATTAGGATTGGAAAAGACCTCAGGAGGTCATCTAGTCCAACCCTCTGCTCAAAGCTGGACCAAGCCAAACTAAATTAGCCCAGCCAGGAGTTTGTCAAGCTGGGCCTTAAAAACTTCTAAAGATGGAGATTCCACCACCTCCCTAGGTAACCCATTCCAATGGTTCACCACCCTCCTAGTGAAATAGTGTTTCCTAATATCCAGCCTAGACCTCCCCTACTGCAACATAAGACCATTGCTCCTTGTTCCGTCATCTGCCACCACTCAGAACAGCCGAGCTCTATCCTCTTTGAAACCCCCCTTCAGGTAATTGAAGGTTGCTATCGAATCCCTCTCACTCTTCTCTTCTATAGTCTAAATAAGCCCAGTTTCCTCAGCCTCTACTCATAAGTCATATGTCCCAGCCCCTTAATCATTTTTTGTTGCTCTCTGCTGTACTCTCTCCCATTTGTCCACATCCTTTCTGTAGTGGGGGCCCCAAAACTGGACGCAATACTCCAGCTGTGGCTTCACCAGTGCTGAATAGAGGGGAATAATCTCTTCCCTCAATCTGCTAGCAATGCTCCTACAAATACAGCTCAATATGCCATTAGCCTTCTTGGCAAGAAGGGCACACTGTTGACTCATATCCAGCTTCTTGTACACTATAATCCCCAAGTCCTTTTCTGAAGAACTGCCATTGAGCCAGTCAGTTTCCAGTATATAGAGGTGCATGGGATTTTTCTGTCCTAAGTGCAGGACTCTGCACTGGTCCTTCTTGAATCTGGTCAGATTTGTTTTGGCCAGTCCTCCAATTTGTCTAGTTCACTCTGGACTATGCTACAGCATATGAACCTCTCCCCCCAGCTTAGTGTCATCCGCAGACTTGTTGCAGGTGTAGTCCATCCCATCATCCAGATGATTAATAAAGATGTTGAACAAAACCAGCCCCAGGACTGACCCCGGGGTACTCCACTTGATACCTGCTGCCAACTAGACATTGAGCCGTTAATCACTACCTGTTGATACTGATGATCTAGCCTGCTTTCTCTCCACTTTATAGTACATTCATCCAGTCTATACTTCTTTAACTTGCTGGCAAGAATACTAGACCACAAGATAAATATGAGTCAACAGTGTAACATCTGGGATGTATTAGCAGGATTGTGGTAAGCAAGACATGAGAAGTAATTCTTCCACTCTACTCTGCACTGATTAGGCCTCAGTTGAAGTATTGTGTCCAGTTCTGGGTGCCACATTTCAGGAAAGATGTGGACAAATTAGAGAATGTCCAGAGAAAAGCAACAAAAATGATAAAAGGTCTAGAAAACATGCCCTATGAGGGAAGATTGAAAAAAATTGGGTTTGTTTAGTCTGGAAAAGAGAAGACTGAGAGGGGACGTGATAGCAGTTTTCAAGTACATAATAGGTTGTTACAAGGAGAGGGAGAAGAATTATTGTTCTTCCTCTGAGGATAGGAGAAGAAGCAATGGACTTAAATTGCAGCAAGGGAGGTTTAGGTTGGACATTAGGAAAAACTTCCTAACTGTCTGGGTGGTTAAACACTGGAATAAATTGCCTAGGGAGTTTGTGGAATCTCCATCATTGGAGATTTTTAAAAGCAGGTTAGACAAACACCTGTCAGGGATTGTCTAGATAATGCTTAGTCCTTCCATGAATGCAGGGGACTGGACTAGATGACCTCTCAAGGTCCCTTCCAGTCCTATGAGTCCATGATTCTGCTGCATGAATGGAAAAATGTAGTCGCCCTCTAAGGGTACATCCAGACTACCTGCCATATCAGCGGGTAGTGATCAATTTTTCAGGGATTGATATATTGCGTCTCATCTAGACGCGATATATCAATCCCCGAACGCGTTCCCGTTGACTCTGGAACTCTACCAAAGCAAGCAGCAGTAGCGGAGTCGACACGGTGAGCCATGGACATCGATCCCGTGCCATGAGGACCTGAGGTAAATCGATCTAAGATAGTTCGACTTCAGCTACGCTATTCACGTAGCTGAAGTTGCATATCTTAGATCGATACCCGCCCCCAGTGTAGACTAGCCCTAAGTGACCCAAGAGATTACTCAAAGTGTGTAAAGCCTAGTGTACATGGTATGTGCCTTTTTGTTTGTAAGAACTTGTGATAAAACCCTGTGGGACTGGACACTTATTCAGATGAGTCACATTTGTGGTGTCACTAATCCACCATTTTTTCTAAAGAAAATCTTAATGATCGTTAATTATTTATTTTGTCTTTTGCAATAGAGCCCTAACAACTCCAGTTTGAGATCAGGGTCTAATTGTACTAGGCACTATACTAACTAATAACATAAAGACAATTCAATGACTCAGGAAGCTCACATATATGGACAATATAAACAAGGTGGGGGAAAAAGCTGAAGAAAAGGGAATGGTAGAGACAGATGTGTTTCCATAAGCAGGGCTGGTGCAAGAATGTTTTGCGTCCTAGGTGAAATTTCCACTTTGCACCCTTCCCCCCCACACCCATGCCCTGAGGCGCACCCCCCCCCCCGCGGCAGCTCCCCCTCTCCGCCCTGAGGTGCCCCCCAGTGGAAGCTCCCCCCCCCCACACCCTGAGGCACCCCCCACACCCCAGCTCACCCCTAAGCTGATTGGCGCTGCAAGCCTGGGAGGCGGGAGAAGTGAAGCAGCTCACCCCTGCCCCGCCTCCTTCCCGAGCATGCTTTGCTGCTTCACTTCTCCCGCCTCCCAGGCTTGCGGCACCAATCAGATTAGGCGCCGCAAGCCTGGGAGATGGGAGAAGTGAAGCAGCCACAGTGTGCTCGAGGAAGAGATGGGGCAGGGGTGAGCTGGAACAGGGAGTTCCTCTGTGTGCTGTGCCCCCCACCTTACTTGCTGCAGGCGGCCCTCCTCGCGTTCCCCTGCCCCAGCTCCCTCCGCCTAAATGCCGCTGGCGGCCAAAGATCCGGCCACCGTGGTCGCTGCTGAAAAAAATGGTGCCCCCCCAAATCCTAGTGCCCTAGGTAACCGCCTAGGTCGCCTAAATGGTTGCACTGGCCCTGTCCGTAATATAGTATGTCTGACAAAAAAGCATTTCACTGAGGAAAAAACAAAACAAATTTTTCTAAAAGCATGGAGATGCAGGCTTTCACTTGCGCTGGTGCCAATCGAGGGAAGCTCCATTGAAAATAAGAGTTACACGCTGTATACAGGAGCAGAATCAGCCAAGAAAGAGTGCAATGCCTAGAAAACTAACCATGTTAGGAAATCAGACTTGGGATAACAGTCTAAAAAAAGTCAAAGTGACTTAGGCTCCTAAGTCCCATTTTCAAAAGAAACTTGAGCTCCTGAGTGCCTAACACCCAGATCCACAGAGGCACTTTGGTTCCCAAATCCCAGATATAATTACTACTCTGGTCCACAAAACCCCTGCTCAGGTTCTGCCTAACCTTGTAAAGTTCCCTAGGTAGCTAAGATTCTGCCTCTGGGTATGTGCACTGCCACAACAGGCAGATGCCCAGATACCTATCTGTACCTAAGCCATGGTGCAATCTTCACACTAGGTGACCATAGGTGGGGGCCTGTTTCACCTGTGGGGCCCAATCCAGTTGGTGTTTGCTGAGCACATCTACCAGATCAGAGCCCATTCAAAATTCAGCAGCAGTAGAAGGTGGTGCTACTGCCGGTGCCTTCCTTATAACTTTTATCCTAATGATTAAAGCACTCACATGGAATGTGGGAGACGCAGGTTCAGTTCCCCTCTCTGCTTTAAGAGCAGAGATAGAGTGAGACCCACATCAGAATATCCCATAGCGCAGTTGTCATAAACAGATAGTTAAGGGTTAATGGCTCTTTTACCTGTAAAGGATTAAGAAGTTCACCTAGCCTAGCTGACACCTGACCAGAGGAACCAATGGGGGAACAAGATGTTTCAAAAGGAAGGAGGGAAGTTTCCTTTGTTTAGAGTCAGTTTCAGTTCAGCTGGAGTGAAAAAGATCAAGGAACCAGCCTCTTATCAGAGTAGTAAGTTTTAGAAAAGAATAAGTAGGTTTATGTTTATTTTCTTTTTGTAACTTGTCCAGGCATTAGAGGAATAATCAAAATTGGGTATTCTTGTGTTTACTAAGGGTTTTGCCCAGGGGAACATCCTGTGTTTTAAATCTGTTGTCTGTGAGATCTGCTTGTATGCTGTCTCCCAGAGGTTTTTTCTTTTACCTTTCTTTTCTTTAATTAAAAGCCTTCTTTTTAAGAACTTGATTGATTTTTTCCCTGTTTTTTAGATCCAAGGGGATTGGATCTGGACTTACCAGGGATTGGTTGAGGGGAAAAGGGATGGGGAATGAGTAATTCTTCCTTGTTTTAAGATCCAAGGGGTTTGGATCAGTTTTCACTAGGGAATTGGTGGAGTCATCTCTCAAGGCTACCCAGGGAGGGGAAAGTTTTGAGGGGGAAGACAGAGCTTTCCAGATGACTCAAACATTTGGATGGTGGCAGCCTATTGATCTAAGCTGTTAATTAAGCTAAGGAGGCTCACATGCAGGTCCCCACATCTATACTCCAACTTTCAGACACCAGTAATTGGGGCACTCTTCTCAGAGATGGGAGACCTCTGTTACAATCCTTTCAGCCCATCAGGCAGAAAGGGAATTGAACTTGTATCTCCCACATACTGTTTGAGTGCTCTAATCACTGGGCTAAAAGTTACAAGGGAGGCAGTGGTACCACCACCTCCTCCTGTGGCAGTTCTAGCAAGAAATAGCCCAGACTTAGGTGCCAAAGCCCCACAGAGGGCCATGTTGACATCTGCTGTCAGCTAGCTTAGGTGGGGAGCTGCCTAGGGTGCTGGCTTCTGTGGATCCCATTCTTAGGTGCTTATCTCTCCCAATAATTGTATAGGAAGCCTTGGTGCTGAACTTGACCTCTGTGGAGTCCAGTGATTTTTCTAGGTGTCTAAAACATAGATGTTGCGATGATGAGCATCACAATGCCTAATCCTTCTGGGGATCTGGGTCCAAGTCACTTTCTACAATGGGACTTTGGCTCCTGAGATATGCAGGCATTTTTTAAAATGTTACCCTTGAACTATTGCTGGACATGTCACAGTGGCTCACTCTCTACTGCCCTTTTCACATAATTTCGGGTGAAAGTATTAATTCAAAATGCAACATAACTAAATTAATATTGAATATGTCTTTGCTAATATTCAGGTCAGTTATTATAGGGAAGCAAAGCTGAAAGTAGAAATGTTATAGATGTACAACTATTCTCAGCTACATATCAGTCACTGGATACATGTCACCACTATGGCCGATGTATCTGAGAGGACATACACTTACAAACAAATGGCAGGCCAAATACTGCCAATAGGTACAGTGATATAAGTGGGCAATAATGCCACTGATTTCAGTGAAATTTCTCTGCATTTACACCTAGGTATTAAGGATATCTTTTCTTAATATCCAGAATCCAGTGAATAATTAATTACCTTAAGTAAAATGTATAAACAGTTTGTCTATTTGGTATCTGTCTATTTAGCAATTTAAAATATGTACATTTAATTAACAGATGCATGTACCTAATCATGTTTTTCTCTCCCATTATAACATAATGTTTCTTTGTGTATATTTTAAAACACAATAAAAACTCAGAAAAGTTGCAGGTTTTATCAAATCAACCTCTCCAACAAAATGGAGACAAAAATAAGAGCAGAGTAAAGTTATAAAGAATAGGTGTGCCTTTTATGGGGTTCTGGTAATTGAGTGATGTTGTCAGCAGAAAGATGGAGCCATCTCTCTTTTCTCAGATATAGCCATTGGAGGTCATGTTGGGAGAAGGTAAGATTTCCCTCTTTCCTTGTGGGAAGAGCCAGCAGATGCAGTGTTAGATGAAGAGATCCAATGCAGGGTACTCACTTAAACCCTAGAAATATCACCCATCCTCGGTTCAGTAGATCTGACACCCCCTACATCCATAAATTTAAGTAGAAAACAAAAAAAAAGGACAGACACATCGCCAAAGCAACAAAAGAAAAATGAGCTACATCTTGTAGACCACTCTGAGTTCTTAACTTCCCTAGTCCATAGAAAGTTACTAGACTTTTCATAGCAGTGCATCCTGAGTTTTACAGAAGCCTTTTTAATACAAACAATATTGATTCAAATCCTACATAACCTTGGGCAACACAAAACAGACTGTAAAAGCAGCAAAGAATCCTGTGGCACCTTATAGACTAACAAGATGTTTTGGAGCATGAGCTTTCGTGGGTGAATACCCACTTCGTCAGATGCATGTAGTGGAAATTTCCACGGGCAGGTATATATATGCAGGCAAGCTAGAGATAATGAGGTAGTTCAATCAGGGAGGATGAGGCCCTGTTCTAGCAGGTGAGGTGTGAAAACCAAGGGAGGAGAAACTGGTTTTGTAATTGGCAAGCCATTCACAGTCTTTGTTTAATCCTGAGCTGATGGTGTCAAATTTGCAGATGAACTGAAGCTCAGCAGTTTCTCTTTGAAGTCTGGTCCTGAAGGCTTTTTGCTGCAGGATGGCCACCTTAAGGTCTGCTATAGTGTGGCCAGGGAGGTTGAAGTGTTCTCCTACAGGTTTTTGTATATTGCCATTCCTAATATCTGATTTGTGTCCATTTATCCTTTTCCGTAGCGACTGTCCAGTTTGGCTGATGTATATAGCAGAGGGGCATTGCTGGCATATGATGGCCTATATTACATTGGTGGACGTGCAGGTGAATGAACCGGTGATGGTGTGGCTGATCTGGTTAGGTCCTGTGATGGTGTCACTGGTGCAGATATGTAGGCAGTCGCTACGGAAAAGGATAAACGGACACAAATCAGATATTAGGAATGGCAATATACAAAAAACTGTAGGAGAACACTTCAGCCTCCCTGGCCACACTATAGCAGACCTTAAGGTGGCCATCCTGCAGCAAAAAAACTTCAGGACCAGACTTCAAAGAGAAACTGCTGAGCTTCAGTTCATCTGCAAATTTGACACCATCAGCTCAGGATTAAACAAAGACTGTGAATGGCTTGCCAATTACAAAACCAGTTTCTCCTCCCTTGGTTTTCACACCTCACCTGCTAGAACTGGGCCTCATCCTCCCTGATTGAACTACCTCATTATCTCTAGCTTGCCTGCATATATATACCTGCCCCTGGAAATTTCCACTACATGCATCTGACGAAGTGGGTATTCACCCACGAAAGCTCATGCTCCAAAATGTTTGTTAGTCTATAAGGTGCCCCAGGATTCTTTGCTGCTTTTACAGATCCAGACTAACACGGCTACCCCTCTGATACAAAACAGATTGAATCATGCCAGTGAAAGTTTAACAAATTTCCCAGACTGCATTAGCCTTTTTTTGCATGACTTTGGTTCTTTGAGATTAGACTGACTCACGATTCTGTGGTGATAATCCATGGTCCAAAGGCTTTAAACCTGTTTCAGTCTGCTTCCTGAAGGCAGGTTGGTCCCATTGTGACAAGAGCTGCTGACTTAATCTTAACCCTGTCTTTTTTAATCTGACCACCCAGAAGACTAAACGTGTCCTAACCTGCTGAGTTCTTTTAAGATATCACACCTCTTCCTGGCTGGACTGCTCTTTTTCTAGCTTTTAAAATATCTAGCTATCTAGCTATGAAGTGTTTTACATCAGATTACAGTATATGATGTGTATTATGGGGCACATCTAGCCCTTCCTGGGGCAGAAGAAATGAACAGGCAGTGGGAGAGGTGACCAAGAATCTGCTGCACACATACTCCTGTCCACCCAAAGAAGTTGCATGAGGGCTCATAGAGACTAGGCTGACAATTTAGTGAAGTAGCCACTGTGAAGGACCTTCTCAGCTGCTCCACAGCAGAGGCATCATTTGTTATGGGGAAGGAGGAGGATCTTCACCGCCTCTGGTCTTGGTTTGCCCTGCCTATCAGACTTTTCATAGCTCCTCACCAGTTAGCACTCTGGTCACCCTGGGCCTGTGGGGGCTGCTATGGGCCAGGCCTCCTAATTGCAACATTGTCAGTGCCACCCCTCTCTCCCTGCCAGCTGGATAAGAAGTAGCAGTGGCAGCCTGGGCCGGAGTTGAGTGCAACATGAGGTAAGCCCCAACTTCTGCATCAGGCCCGCCATCACTTACCCCTAGCCCACCGCTGCCCCTACTTCCCAGGATAGGACTAGCTTGCCACCTCCCCTTCCACTCTGGGAAGGAACGGGTTTGCTATTCCCACCCACCACCCCGAGCAGCTGCAGCATCATCAGGGGGTGAAAGTAAAAATGCTGACACAACTTTGCCTCTGTCCTGCTCAGAATTTTTCTAAAATGGTGCCCCTGCTCCACAGCTTGGGTACCATGGTAGGTTTCCTCCCATCTGCTAAGTGCTAGGCCCAGCTATGCAGGTCAAGCACTGGGAGCTGGATTTATCTCTAATGGTGAAATCAAAACAGTTTCCCACAACAAAAAGCTTACCTAAATTCTGCAGACCTAGGTCTTATTGATGACTTCCTTGGAGTCCAAGAACTGCATCCAAATTGCACAAACAATTACAAAATTGTTAACCAAGCATTACATCACACAACAATATTTGTTTGCATTGTACTTTTCTTAGCAATAAAACATTGCAATTGATCACGGCTGTTCTCTCTCTTCTGTTATGGGGGGAGCTGCTGTCTATCGTACTGCTCTGAGTTCTAGTCTTTTTAACTGATGATAATGTCTACTTACATGAAACAAAGCCATCAGTCACTAGGATGTAGTGCACTGCTACCTGGAAAACATAGCCATCTGAGTATTAATCTTAAAATATACACTGAAAGCACTAATATTACCAGTGATGTTTGGCCATGAGGTCTTCATATGGACCAATCTGTGAAGTAAAGCATCCAGTTTGTTGCACCCATAAGTGCTAATCATGTTTATTACTTTTCTTTCACAGATGTCTCACGAGAAAGACTTTCAGGTCAAAATATACCTCAGAATTATTTTCCATTTACAATGTATCTTTAACTAACCCTTTCCCCCATCTGCAATTCTGATACATTGCTGAAAAAGATTTGCTTGCTTTGTCATTTGATTAGGGATACCCAACACAAACTGTATAGATCTTAGGTACCCCTTATGGCACCTGTGACTGTAGAATCTGAGTGTCTCGCAGTCTTTAATAAGATCAGCACAATACCATGTGAGTAGGGCACTACTCTTGTCCCTGTTTTACAGATGGGGAGCTGCGGCACAGACAGATAAAGTGACTTACCCAAAGTCTGGGGTAGAGCAAGAAATTGAACCCAGGTCTCCAAGTCCTTGACTAGCATCGTAACCACCAGACCTCATTAATTATGTAATTGGGTTCTTGTAAGTATATTATTTGCACCCCAAAGATGGAAACTCACACTACTTAGCACATATTTATTGTTTTTATATGTTCAGATGCTACACAATGGATAACATATCCTCATATATTAGAAAGTATCATTCTGATACTTCAGCAAAGGAGTACAAATGATAAACTAAAATGAAGGAAAATATGGCCTGCTGGTTTCACATAAGTTAAATGACATGAAAACAAAAGACAGTTTTTGTCTACATCCTCATGTATATCAGACAGTGGATTTATGTGGTACATCACTCTTACATTGTGTTATATACAGTCCTGTCTTATGATTCCTCACATTTCAAAAGGAAATAACTGTGGATTGGATATCTATCTGTTACTATAATCATTTGAACGAGAATATAAAATTCAAATTGACAGATATTGTATGGATCTGTGTCTGATCTCAGTGAAAAGACTATTAATTGCCAGACAGGGCTTCAGGGGAAAATCCAATTCACACAGCCAAGGAAAGACAATAGTCAAGTTCCCATGGCTATTCAATTCTCCTCAGCACAGTGGACAATGCCCTATGATCCTGCATATTCTCTGAATACAAAACCCCATCAACTTCACTCTGAGTTCTACAGAGGAAGCACAAGCAGTCCGGTATGCAATGGTGTTTGAAGACTGTTGTTAAAATGCTATGCTGGTAGGGTTTCTTGTCCCTAAGGAAATATTATTTTAGAGCTGAAGATTGTGGAAGTGAAAAAAAAATAAATGCACGAATACTGGGCCAAGGGTGATTTCTGCTCCTTTCCTCTGTAGCTGTTAATAGCATAATTATTTTCATTTTCATTGACAGTGACTCAATTCTAGAATTTGTCTAAAATTAACATGTGCTCCTACTGTATTCCTCCACCATCTGTACCATAGCTTTCGCTGTATGTTCTACTGGATCATTGACTCTATCAAAAGTATAATTGCTCCCACTTATAAATAATTAGCAGGAAATGAATTCTGTTGCAATTATTTAAGGTGTTGCTCTCTGTCTCTTTCTCTCTCTGGTAATATTGATAATTTTTCTTTGGATAATTTCTCTGAAATCCACATCCACACAGTCCACGTATTCATGCCATCTCACTGAGAATTCAGGATCTGGAAACAAAGAAGCCAAAACCAAACTCTTTTCTTTCCTTATACAATAAAAAGTATCCATAGATGGCTGTGGAGAAGGAGTAGGACCATGGCTTCCATGTCCACCCACTTTTGCTACAGATAATATGCACGCTTAGAAACACTCAGAGGAAGCAGTGAAAGTTTTTTATGTGGCATTTCTGGGGCTAGTGGGCAGCAGAAATGTTTACAGTTTACAGGCGCAAATGTTTGCAGAAAACAAATGTGGAAGCACATACCAGTATTTGTGATGGGTGTACCTGCGTGCTTATACAATCAGGAATGAGAAGCAATATCATATGACTTCTGGAACCAGTCATGACAAAGCAAAACGGTGCACATTTAGAATACCTTTGATCGATCAATAGATTATTTCAATTTTTTTTAATTGAATAAATTTGAGTAATGAATCCATTCACAGAACATGCCATCTGTTCAAGGATATTCTGCAAGCAGGCTAAATTAATTGAATAAACAGTTTACTGCAGATTATTTGGTCCACTCTGCATAGCACTCAAAGCGCTTTGCAAACAGTAATTTAATTAAGTTGCACAACTCCCTGTTGAAGGAGGTAAACACTGTTACTCTAGATGGGGAGACTAAGGCTTTGTCTATATTACCAAGTTTTGTCACCAAAAACTGTCTTTTGGAGACAATATAGTGACAGCATACACACTGCAATGCGACTTTTGTCAGGAAAAACTCCCGGTTTTGGCGACAAAAAACTTCCACCCTACGAGAGACTTTGTTCTTTTCTCCTCCTTTATAGTTGACAAAGAGCCAGTGTAGACACTGCTGTTTGTTTTGTTGACAGAACTGGCTTCTGCCAGTATCCCACAATGCCTGCCCTGATCTCTCTGCTCAGTGTTTTGATCTCTGCTGCCCTGCAGACATGCGTCCCTCCCCTTTCAACACTGCAGGAAGTATCTGACAGCTCAGTGTGCTGCTCCCTTTGGGGAACAAAGAGCTAGTCATTGGAATGCTCCTGTTCTGCCCCGCACTAGGAACACAGCAGCAGGAATACTTCTGCCCCAGGGATGCAGGGAGGAGAAACTGCTGCACTGCTTTGACATTCCTCAGCAGGGAGAGCTCACATAACTCCTCATGATGCCGCTCCCACTCCAGGCAGCTGAGGATGCTGTGGGAGAATTCAGAGGTAATCCTCCCAAGGTGTGCAGCGTGGGATACATGCCCACAGTGCATTGCTCACACTGTTGATGATGGTGCCCACAATGTGGACATGATCTGTTGACAGAGGAAGCAAGTGTGAACACTCTTTGGCGATTTTTGTTTTGTCAACTTTTGGGTTTCAACATAAGTTTTATCGACAAAACTTAGTAGTGTAGGCAAAGCCTTAGGCATGGGGGGGAGGGGGAAAGAAGGGGGGATTGACATGGCCAAAGTTGCACAGGAAGTCTGTTGTAAATAGTGGGGCTCCAAAGCAATGCAGCCCACTCCAACAGCGTAAACACAGCTTTGAATAGTCAGTCAAATCCTCTTGGGGTTTGGGAGTGTATGGGAGGAAGAACACTATTAAACTAGCCCTGTTCGCACACTTTCACACTAATACAAGAACCAGATCCAATCTTCATTGATAAATAATGAGTTCACAGTCTAGTCTCACACTGGATTACACTGTCTGGTTTATACCCTGCAAATCTGTTTGTTAAGGACATCTTTGAGTGGATGAGATCCAAGCTGGACCACTATAATGGGAGTTTGCAATTACATGTAAGGTGATCTCATGCTTCTCCTTCTGCCTGAAAACATTAAATATGCATTTGATTTTGAGATTGGACATTCCCCCCCTCTCCCACCTTGAAAAAAAAATAGTCTCAAGCAAAGAATGAAAAGGATCTAATAATTAACCTGATACTTGACCAATAGGGATGTAGTTCAGAAGTGACAGATGTTATAAAAACAGGAAAACTAAATGGCCCAACAAATTGCATCTGAAGGAAATCCAAGAAAGTCACTAAATTATGAAAAATGAAATAAATATTTCATACTGCTGGAAAAGAGCTGGAAACTACCAATAGAATTTATTTACAGAATTACTCATAAAATAATTGCATTCTTTCCATATACAGTATACATGTATAGTGTACTAAGAATTAGATTTTCATTAGTGTACATGAAGAATACTACCAAAACTGAAACAAGGACTCTGCACTGAAGATCTTACAAACTAACTGTCAAGCATACAGCCGTATTTCAGGGAACTGAAGGCATTACTGATGAGAAACAGCTTCATGCCACAAGAGTGAGGGTTTCTGAGTAGCAGCCGTGTTAGTCTGTATCTGCAAAAAGAACAGGAGTACTTGTGGCATCTTAGAGACTGACAAATTTAGGCCTTGTCTACACCACAAAGTTGCAGCGCTGGTGAGGGGGTTACAGTGCTGCAACTTAGGAGGTGTACACACCTGCAGGGCATTACCAGTGCTGCAACTCCCTGTTTGCAGCGCTGGCCGTACACTCGGTCGAACCTCGGGTGTAGAGGATCCAGCGCTGGTGATCCAGCGCTGGTCATCAGGTGTAGTCACTCACCAGCGTTTTTCTTGACCTCCGTGGAATAAGCAGGTATCCCAGCATACCTGAGGAAGCCTCTCTGGTAATCAAGCAGGTCTCCTTCTCCGCGGTGTGCTCTCGCATTCCCCGAACCCCCTGCAAGCAGGTCTCCTTCCCCGCGGTGTGCTCTCGCATTCCCCGAACCCCCCCCGCAAGCAGGTCTCCTTCCCCGCGGTGTGCTCTCGCGTTCCCCGAATCCCCCCCGCAAGCAGGTCTCCTTCCCCGCGGTGTGTTCTCGCGTTCCCCGAACCCCCCTGCAAACCGCGGGGAAGGAGACCTGCTTGCAGGGGGGTTCGGGGAATGCGAGAGCACACCGCGGGGAAGGAGACCTGCTTCCCCGCGGTTTGCTCTCGTGTTCCCCCGAACCCCCCTGCAAGCAGGTCTCCTTCCCCGCGGTGTGCTCTCGCGTTCCCCGAACCCCCCTGCAAACCGCGGGGAAGGAGACCTGCTTGCAGGGGGGTTCGGGGAATGCGAGAGCACACCGCGGGGAAGGAGACCTGCTTCCCCGCGGTTTGCTCTCGTGTTCCCCCGAGCCCCCCTGCAAGCAGGTCTCCTTCCCCGCGGTTTGCTCTCGCGTTCCCCGAACCCCCCTGCAAACTGCCCAACAGCGCTGCAGTGTGGCCACATCTAACACCACTTGCAGCGCTGGTTGCTGTAAGTGTGGCCACTCTGCAGCGCTGGCCCTACACAGCTGTACTAATACAGCTGTAACAACCAGCGCTGCAAAACTGTAGATGTAGACATACCCTTATTTGAGCATAAGCTTTCATGGGCTACAGCCCACTTCTTCGGATGCATAGAATGGAACATATATTGAGGAGATACATATACACGTACGGAGATCATGGAAAGGTGGGAGTTGTCTTACCAAAATGTAACCCTTCTGCCCCTCTGAGTTGGCAGCAACAAGGGCCGGGTTCAGTATCCAGGGGTTCCGTTTCAATAACCCAATGCCAAACCAGCTCGAGCCCCCACCCAGTGACCTGGGAAAATCTTACACACACCCCTCGGCGCCTCAAAGAGGCAATGCTTCCCCTCTCACAAGCACAGGGTCTCGGTGTAGCAGAAAAGATTTAATACATGAGATAAACAACAAACACTAAATTGGGAAAAACACCTCAACTAGAGTTCATAGACCAAACCGTGAGCAAAGACCCACCCCAGGAAATTGGGCTGTGTCCTCTTTCCTGGGCTCTTGAGTCCAGCAACCCCCAAATCACCCACAGTCCCAAAAGTCTCTGTCCTGGGTCAGTGCAGCCCCAAAGTTCGAGAGTCTATCTGCAGAGGTCTCCCCCGCCCAGCCTGGTAGAAAGGGGCACCTTACGTGGTCCGGGGCCAACTGCCCTGCCTCTCCGTGGGTTCTGCTCCCGCCTTCTCCACGAACTGCTCCGCTTTACCAGCCGCTCCACTCTGCTCCTCCAGCCGTCCTCAGAAACTGCTCCGCTCCGCCAGCTGCTTTGCTCCACCAGCTGTCCTGTGAGCTGCTTCAGTTGTCCCTGCAAACTGCTCGGCTTTGCTTGCTGTGTGGGCCGCTTTACCCGTTTTACAGCTACTTTGCTCTGCCAGCCGCTTCGTTGCCACCAGCTGTCCCGTGATTCGCTCCAGCCGTTACCACAAACTGCTCCACTCCGCCAGCAGCTTTGTTCCACAGTATAGCTTTGGGCTCCCCACTAGTTAGCACAGTACTTAGTGCTTTTAGCTTAGTGATTTTAGCTTTTTAGTGATTTTTAGCTTTTAGTGATTTTAGCTTATAGTAGGGGAGCCCCAGTGCTAGTGCACCATTAGCCCAAAGTGATTTTAGCTTAGTAACCTGTATTTAAATTTTTAAGGGAATAAAAAAATTAACTTTGACATTTTACAGTGGAGAGAGGAGAGGGTGGAACTGGTGCTTTTGGCTTCACAAGGAGACTGCATCACCAGGCACAGATACCTGTTCCCAGCCTTTTTTAATTTTTTGGGTTTTGGAACCCATGTTCCTTGTTTAGCAAGTACCACCCAACTGAGGGTGAGCAATTTGTCACCAAGCAGTCCCACAGCTTGGCAGTCTGGGACAGGGTAGGCGTGCCTATGCAAATACACTCTCTGAAATTTTTTCCACCAGATGTCAGTGTAGAGCTTATCCCGACTCTGCTTACATCCTCCCCCCAGCCAAGAATTTGTCGTCCCGACAAATCACAAGAGGCCAATTAAGTAAGAGAAAAAAACTGTTGAAGTGATAATTAAGATAACCCAGTACAGACAGTTTGATAAGAAGTGTGAGAATACTTACAAAGAGAGATAGGTTCAATGTTTGTAATGGCTCAGCCATTCCCAGTCTCTGTTTAAGCCTAAATTGATTGTATCTAGTTTGCATATCAATTCCAGCTCAGCAGTTTCTCCTTGGAGTCTATTTTTGAAGCTTTTCTGTTGCAAAATGAGTGAGAGTGTTATCTGAAGAAGAATAAAAAAGGTTCTGAGCAGTGAAGGAGTGGGAAACCGCAAGTTATTTATGTGAGGACTTCTGGGATTTGTGGAATAGTTGGCAGGATCAGAAGCTGCAGCAGGGAGGTCTGTGTTGCTCACTTCTGACATGTGTGATGGGGCTCATGATACCACCTCTCAAAAGATTTCCTTAGATGAGAGGGCCAGTGTCAATAGCAGGAAAGACACTGACCAGCAATGCCCCCAGAGGCACCAACAAGAAGGATAGTAATGGAAACCTGAGAGCTCCCCCTCTCTGAAGACTTCTAACGGTGACTGAATGAGAGAGGAAGTGGGAAGGGAATACATGTATGCTATTGAATGAATGGTTCAAGATGTTTAGGATCTGTACAGGGCAGGAGTTTGAAGGGGAACAGGGCAGGTGATATGTAGTTAGAATGGAGATGAAGTAGCTTCCACACCTGGAAACTCAGATCTTGCCCTGAACCTTCTTCAGGTTTTGGACAAGGATTGGATTGATACAGACGTAGAGATGGGCCTCCAAACACACCAAGAGTATGTGTGTGTTTGGATTTGACATCTGGATTCAGGATGATTTGTACACAAACAGACTTGGAGTCTGCAAAAGAGAATGCTGAATATGCCCTAAGGCAATAAAAGAATTCCATTATAAAGCCTAGTGATCCCTCGGGCTAAGGTTTGGAGGGAGGCCAAGCTGTGTTGCTGCATCCAGGGGCGGCTCTAGGCACCAGCACGCCAAGCGGGTGCTTAGGGCGGCAAGCTGCAGGGGACGCTTTACCGGTTGCCGCAAGGGCAGCAGGCAGGTTGCCTTCAGCGGCATGCCTGTGGAGGGTCTGCTGGTCCGGTGGCTTTGGCGGACCTCCCGCAGGCGTGCCGCCGAATCCGCAGGACCGGGGACCTCCCGCAGGCAAGCCGCCGAAGGCAGCCTGCCTGCCGTGCTTGGGGCGGCAAAATACCTAGAGCCACCCCTGGCTGCATCAGGCAACAAACAGTCAATTAATGGTCTATGGCTCTGGCCCTGTGGCAGGCAGAGTAGTAAGTGATCCCTAACCCAAGCCTTGACGCTTGGCCAGGGGAAATCACATTCAGGGATCCTGGCTAGAGTTGCAAGATGCCTGGTTTTTTACCAGAAAGTCCAGTTGCTACAATCTGTCTGCGCTGCTGCCATGGATGGAGCTGGGGTAGGAAGAGCAGCTGCTGCTGGAGTAACTGTTGGAAATAAACTTCTGTGAGGATCTGGCTGCTTCCATGGAGAGGTACTCCCTGGGGGAGGAATCCACATTTGAAATAGGAACAGGGTCTCCAGTGCCGGCCTGTCACCTTCTTGGCCTCCCAGGGCCCCAGGTCTCTCTGAACGTTCACTCTGGGGGGGACTGTCCTGCCATACCTTGATTGCATGGGTAGGCAGGCTCTGCATCAGCTCCTGGCAGGTAACCCCCGGGGGTGGAGGGGAGTGAGCGACCAGTGAAGGGGGGAGTCCATTTTTGAAACAAACAGTCTGGGGCCCACAGTCTTCTGACTGGGTCAAGCCACAAGCAAAGCATAGGCCTTCTGGCCTATGAGTGAATAGGCTGCCACCCCAGAGGTGGGGCTGGTGGTGGAAGGGTAGGGGGACTTTGGCCCACTCTACTGCTCCCCTGGGTCCAAGACAGGGCCCTAACAGTGGCAGATGGTTTCATCACTGGGTCAGTGGGGATCCCACCAAAAAAAAGTGACTCATGCTCTGGCAACAAAACTGGACGAAAGTTTGATTTCCCTGGGCTACTTCCTACCACAGTGTGGGCAGGGGGTTCTGTAGTACAAGAGTCTTCTGTCTCCTCGCAGTACACTGCAGATGTCAGTCCCAGCAACTCCTCTCCAGGTGTAGTCTCCTCCAGGGGCAAGGTACATCACAGTGCAGGTTCAGCTCTGGAGTTCTGCAGCGGGCTGGAGACATCTGCCTCCTTCCCTGGCTCTGGCCCAACTGAGCTATAGGGGCTATCCCTTTATACTTCTTGTCATGCCCCTTCCAGCACGGCGGACAGAGCTGGCCCAGCTCCACCCACCAGAAGGAATGTAGTGGTCCCTCAGGCTCAGGCTCGGAGGGAGGCCACTTGGCCTCACTACAATAAGTTTGCGTTAGGTCTTTACAGCAATGTCAATTACATCATTGCTAAGTTTACGAAGATGTCATCATGCGTGGTGTTAATTGATTATACTTCCTTTCAGTGATTTACAGCCAGTCACAGCTCTGAGAAGTTAATTTTGCACTAGCAATAGACACCACCTACTTTTTTATTTTGGCTTTTTCTCTAACATAGACTGAATTATTCTATGCTTTACTATTAACTTTAAAATGTCCTATTAATTTTCCATCAACTAAATTATCACTTCTTACATCAGTAATTTCAACTGGCCTGTGCTGCATGACAATTTATGCTAACAACTAGTAAAATGCTAAGTAAACCAAATGGTTCTTGCTGTATTGTCTGCCTATTGTAATATCCCGCACCCCCCCAAAAAAAAATAAGTATGCAGGGCTGAATTCTGCTCACCATTACACTGATTTAAATTCAAGTGTTACTTTGATTTACATTTGAGCAAAGGTTTGCATGTGGTGTCCAAAAGAGGCCACTTTCTAAATATGAAACAAGAGAGAACAAGGAGTACAAGGAAACGACACAAAGTTGGTCATCATGATGGGCTGTGGTCTCAGCACATCAGGAGCCTAATTATTGTCAAGATTTTTTGTTAGCATCACAGAGAAGGAGAATTTGAAGAAAGGACTTGACAGAGGCTAAACAGTTAGATTTGTGGATGTTTACATTACTTAATAGGTGGTCTGCTATGAGGAAGATGAGCAGCTAGCACACTTCAGTGATAGTGTATCAAATATAATGCCTCCATGGACTAGTGAGTTCAACAGTATTGTTTGTTTGTTTGTCCATACATTTGTTTATATTGCAGTAGTGCTTGTAAGCCCCAGTCAAAAATCAGGGCCCCATTGTGTTAGGCACTGTCCACATAAAGAAAAGAGGGTCCCTGCCCCAAGGAGCATACAATCCAAGTATGAGACAAGAAGTGGCTCTAGACAGATTGTGGAAGGGTGCAGGGCAACAGTATGTGCTTCACTTGTAAATAATATTAAAAATAGACATAGACTCCTGCAGTATAAACTCTACACTTTTTGTGCAGAAAGGGAAAATCTTTGTTTTTAAACAGAAACTTAGTGCTACTAAATGGCATTCACAGACTAGTAAATCTGATGCAGGGCATGGATCTATTTAAAAGCTTCATTAATCTCACTCACAGGTACCTGTCTTATCAAATATGACTTCATATCTAGTTTTCTCACTCATTTCTTTCCTCCACTTTTGCCCTTTCCCCTTCATTTGTGTTGCCTGATCAATCTGAAATTTAATGAGTCTCTTTGACTTTTTAAATAGCTGTTTCTCCTTTTGCTGTAAAGTGTAAGACAGATGCTGTAGGAAAATGAATGATATTGCCCTGTGATATCACTATGCAATATGAATATAAGTGGTGTGACTCTTCATTGCTGGCATAAGCCAGCTTCTTGCAAATTCCTAATGAATTTCTTAAATGATTTCCAAATATCTAGGTATAGCATATTACTTTCAGTTAAAGAGTATCCTGTGAATTTACTATTCAGTGTAAAAATAAAAACATCTTGCTTAGGCTTGTCTGCATGGCATAGTAATGTACTCTATAAAGGTTTGATTTCTAAAGCCCACTAACATGTTACAAACATTGATTGATCCATGTATACCCTACTGGTGCACTTTAATGTACTGCTCTTTACAACACTACTACATTACAGCATATTAGGGAAATTTTAGTGAACATCAGCAGTGTCTATATGCACCAATTAATGTGCAACATGTTAATGTGCTTTAGAAATGATATCCCTGTAGAGTGCATTACCACATTGTGTGCACAAGTGCTTAGTGCTTTAAAGGCAACAGATCGGTGTGATTAGTATGATATATCAATTCTACACTCTCCTCATGTAGCACCATTGAAAAGGGTGCTAAAAGAAAAAAGGAGGTTTCCTCTTCCCCGTGGTTCATTCATAATGCCATCAGATTGCACTGTACTTGCCTTCAGGTGGACTGCCAGGTTTCTGTGCCTGTTACATTCAAATTGGTGTTGGCTGGGAATAGCTCAAAATATTACACCAAGACTGTCCACTGTCATTGTGGGAACAAGTGCATGAACATGACAAAGAGCCTGACAAATGCATGTCTTTGAATTTCCATGGCTGCCTGAGTAAACTTGTGTAAGCAGAGTCAGGATGAGCTCTACCCTGACATCTGGTGGTGAATTATGGCGAGCGCTGAACAGAATTTCAGGGGCTGATCGTGTTTGCATAGGCACACCCACCACACCTAGCATAGCCCACGGCAGCCTAAAATGGTTACTTTGACAACTGTGGGATCCCCGATTTCTTTGTTATTGGGGCAGGGGAATAAAGTGTTGTCACCTTGATTATGTGAATGAGGAACTATGAAACTGCTTTATGACAGAGAGTTTCACCATCAATTAAGTAGCACTTGCTAGACAAGGGACATGGGTGCCAAAACCTAGTGAATTGGGAGAGGTTGGGGACAGGTCTGTGCCTGCCTGGGCCTCTTCTGAGGGCCTGGCATACCAATTGCTGCTACTGTTGATCCCCTCCCCCCCCCGTTGAATAGCAGAGCTAATTTTGATTCTATTAGGAACCTAGCTACAGGCTGCTGAGCTGAATTCACTTTGGACCAATGGTGCACAAGCACTGGGACTCCCCTACTACAAGCTGAAATCACTAAAAGAGCTGAGATCACTGAGTGCTGTGTTAACTAGTGGAGGAGCCTGAAGATATATTGATAAGTGGCTGGCAGAACAGTTTGCAGAATGGTTGGAGTGGTGAGCGCAGCAGAGTGGAGCTGAGCTGTTTGTGGGGACAGCTGGAGTAGTTCATGGGATGGCTGGTGGAGTGGAGCAGCTGGTGGAGTGGAGCAGTGTGTGGGATGGTTGGAGCGGCCCACGGAACAGCGACTGGAGCGGAGTGGAGCAGTTTGCAGGGACGGCTGGAGGAGCGGAGCGGAGTGGAGCAGAGCTATTTGTGGTGAAGGCTGCAGCAGATCTCCACGGAGAGGCGGGGCAGTCGACCTTGGCCCACGTAAGGTGCCCCTTTACACCCTGTGTGCCCCCCATTTCCATCCAGGCTGGGGGGGGTAAAAACTCTGCAGATGAACTTTTGAACTCTGAGGTGGCACTGACCAGGGACAGAGACGTTTGGGGTTGTTGGACTTTGGGGTGATTTGGGCTTAAGACCCTGAGGGGGAAAGGACATTGCCAAACGTACTTGGAGGTGGCTTTTTTGTGTATGGTTTGTGTTATAATCCTGTTTGTGGTGTTTCTCCAATGTAATGCTGCATTGTTCCCCTCCTTTAGTAAAAGGATTTTGCTACACTCTGACCTGCTTGCGAGTGGGGAAGTATTGCCTCCTAGAGGCGCCCGGGGGGGTGGTATGTAATTGTCCCAGGTCTCTGGGTGGGGGCTCGAGCCGATTTTGCATTGCGTTATTGAAACGGAACCCTTGGATACTGAACCTGGTCCTTCTGGCTGCCAACTCAGAGGGGCAGAAGCGTTACACTTGGTTAGGGCAGATAACCAGTGACTATCCTGATTCTGTCATTGTGGTATGAAACAATGATACCAACATATTGAAACAGTAAAAAAAATAGTATAGAGATTAAGTTCTTTGAGTAATTTAAGGAATTATTTTTCTTTAGAAGCCATTTTTTGTCATTCTTTCAGTCCTCTCTACAGTGGTTCTCAACCTTTTCTGCACTGTGAGGCCATGTTGCAACAGAACAAAGATTCAGGTTATCTTTCCCAAATGGCCATAACATAAAGAAAGTCCTCCTGAGGCTACATCTACACTTTGAGCTACAGATGTTCTTCCTGTGCTTGCATATACCTACTTGCACTAGTTCTCATCAAGGTAGCATGAATTTAAAGAGTAGTGTCGCTGTGGTAGCATGGGTAGCAGTGGTGGAGGTACGTCTCAACTGTACCAAATATGAACCTACTGTTTTCAGGCACATTTGTACTTAACATGGCTGAGCTGTGCCTCCATTGCCAATGCCATGGATTCATTGCTATTTATACTCATGCTAGCTCAATGAAGGCAAGTGCGAGTATATGTACTTAAGCAAGGGAATCACACCCCTCGCTCATAGTGTAGATATAGCCTAAAAGTCTGTTTGAGACTCCCTAATCTCTGAGACCCTAGTAGCAATTAGACACAAACACACCAGATAGATGTTTAGAACTAATGGCAGTAGAAGGGTTTTTCTTTCAAGGATTTCTTAGGAGAAGGATTTCTAAGGCTAGTTTTGCAGAATGTTTTTTTCAGGTTTGTGAACTGGGAATGTGCTGAGGATTCCACTGAATGGAAAAGGAAGGAGAGGATAAGCCAGCAGTGTTGCTGTGGATGTGCATGGCTTGTCTGGATGACTCTCAGAATTCCATATATTATTGGGATTGTTGGTTCAGATAAAAAAAGTATCCAATCTGAATTTCTGTCCATACCTCAAACACAATCCTATATGAGATTTTAAAATGATAGTTTTTTTTCCCTCTTGCATGCAACATAACGCTGCCTGGCAACACTGATCAGGACCAGAAATGGAAGTGCAATGGAAAAGATAATTGTAGTAGGGTCAGAAGGGACCACTATGATCAGCTAGTCATAACACATGCCATTGAATTTCCCCCTGTAAAATCTGCATCAAGCCCAAACACTTGTGGTTGAACTAAAGCATATCTAAAAAGTATATCCTCATCACTACTCTAACCAGAAATTACCAGAAATATACAGCCCAGTTATACAGACTAATTAAAGTGATGCAGATAATTTGGATAACCATTGATTCTTTTAGCTGCTTCTTTTAGCTTTCTGAGATGTGCCCAGTGCCCATCACTGGTCTACATAGTGATCTCTGTTGTACAGGATCATTTAATTTCAATACATGAGATCCCAAACTAATTATGTGAATTTCTCAGAGCTCAATCTATTGATTAGGTTCGATTTTTTAGTTCTCTGGTTTGTTTATGTTTATAGACATGCATAAATGGGATCTGGGAGGTAGAAATAAGTGTTTGTGTATATATAGAGTATATAGACTTGTACATTTCCCTGGGCCATTCTGGTTTATCCATAAACTCCACTGCCTTCTTCTTTACCACTTCAACTCCACCTACTCTATCCATTCTAAGAGCCGTGATGACTGATTGTCTTTACCAGTACACTGAAGCTAGTTCAGTGTTTATTTGCCAGTGATGCTTTCCGTATTTAGGGAAGGTGATAACAGTTTGCATGGAAATGCAGCAAACTGTTCACACTGCCAGTGAGCTCCAAGGAATAGGTCCCTCCGAGTCTGCAAGCTTTCTACTCTTGTCAAAGCTCTTCCTGACAAGCCTATATTGTTCTATTCAGGCCACCAGCATGAGGCACAAACGTGGAACTTTGAGTATTGGAAGGACATTTACATTTCTGGAAGGGGAAGATGAAGGCTCCATTCCTAATGAGATGACTACGTTGTACAGTGAGTTATTCCAAAAACTATCAGGTTAATTATTAGTATGTTCATACTGGAAAAGCCAGAGTCCATCGGTAAAATTCTGGCAAAACTCTTACTGATGTCAGTGGAGCCATCATGTCAGCCCATGTGTATCTCTTACTATTGGCTTGAGGGTCCTGAGAATTAGCTAGATCGGGGTAGGCAACCTATGGCACACGTGCCGCTTTCGGCATGCCAGCTGATTTTCAGTGGCACTCATACTGCCTGGGTCCTGGCCACCAGTCTGGGAGGCTCTGCATTTTATTTTAATTTTAAATAAAGCTTCTTAAACATTTTAAAAACCTTATTTACTTTACATACAATAACAGTTTAGTTATATATTTATAGGCTTATAGAAAGAGACTGCCTAAAAATGTTAAAATGTATTACTGGCACGCGAAACCTTAAATTAGAGTGAATAAATGAAAACTCGGCACACCACTTCTGAAAGGTTGCCGACCCCTGAGCTAGATGCTCCTCTTGTAGCTAATATTCTAGTTTGAACATGAGTTTAATCAATCAGTTTGGAGACAGATGCACAGAAGAACGTCTTGGGAGCTGCTACTGCCAGGAAGATGGGTAGACTGATTCTCACACCTTGGAAGCATTTTCTTTGTTTAAGAGAAACTAGGCATTTTGTTAAGGAAATCCAAATGGATGATCTGTGTTTCTTCAAAGCATGGCTGTTCTTCATTCATGATTTTGTTACTTCAGTTCTATAGCACTGGAGCAAAAACTAGAATAACATGGTGGTGAATCAGGCCCAACGTCTTTTCATATTTTCAAAAGGAAAAAAATTGTTCTCCTAATTTTGACTTAATTTTGAGCCCTAAAAGTGAAAGTCAAACGGGAAGTAAGCTGAAGAGGGGAAAACAGGAAAGTTGCATCGGGAACTAAAACAATTAACTCATCATTTTAAAGCATGTTTCTTACTAAAACTTGGAGAGGTACTAAGGTTAGAAGAATGGAGTGAGTGCAGAATGCACTAATAACTGAGTACAATAAGGCTTCTGTTCAATAAATTAATCCCTGATCTAACTTCACTGACTTCAGCCCTTCTGACACTATTCTTGCCTTCTCTACTTGAGAGGGATTTACTGGCAAATAAAACATACTGAAGTATCTTCAGCATGCCAGTAAAGGAGACCAGCCATCAGAGGGCCATGGATTGCAAGGTGTGGATGAGACCTGTGCACTGAATCTCTGTGGTGGCATCACAATGCCTTCTGACCAATGGTAGCCTCCTCTTGTTTGGAGGAGGGGACATGCCCATAAAAGAAAGCACTGGGTGGAAGCAGCCCTTGACTTGGGACCCCCTTCCATCCCGTTTCTGTTGCTGCAAAATTTATTTCAGTAGAGTGGGTTAAACTAGGGACATGTTAGGATGTTTTGAATTTTATCATAAAAACACTTGCTTTTCCTCTTTCACTGCTGCTAAAACAAGATTGATGGAATGTTGCTGATTAACACCAGCTGAGAATCTGGTCCTTGATTTTGAGCTAAAGATCTAACAAGGTTGCAACCAGTTAAACAGTCCAGTGCCATTTTCTGTCTTCACTGATCCCCTGTTACTCCCAGTATCTTTAAGGTAGTATGGTATAAAGGTCCTTGTTAGCAATATTTCACAGGTCCTGTATAGCAGAAACAGTTAATACTGCTGCACTCTCTATAATATTAGCATCGTTTAGGGGCTTTGCACATAACCCCATGAATGGACACTTTCAAAACATATCCCAGTAAATCGAACAATAAGGAAAAAGAAAAAAACATGTGCCACTTAATCCTGTGTATGATACTATCAAACCTCTGAAAGCAAATGACCTGCTGACAGCACCAGGTAACCCAGCTACAAAATCCTTTGAGGAAACTGTAACAAAATTACAACAATGCCTGTCTCCTAAAGTAGTGGTTACAGCTGAAACATTTCATTTAAATAAACAATCTTGGGAAGCGAGTGAAACCGTCACACACAATATTACCATCTTAAAGACTCTATCAAAATGCCGCAAGTGTGAGACGGATTTAAATAATGTAATGCGTGGCAGGTTAGCGTCTGGCTTCCAAAGTGAAGCAAATCAGAAAAAGTTGCTCATGAAGGTTGACTTAACAGCTGAGTTAGCAGTATTCATAAAAACTGTAGGAAACGGCTCCCTGGAGCTGAATGCTGATGCTAAGGCCACTAAGGAGGTAGTGAAATTGACATTAAAATATAGAATAAAAAATAAATTAGTGCTGAGAAAAAGCAGCTGACAGAATGGGAAAATCCTGTCTGAGAAGCAATTCGTGCAAGTCATTCATCTATGCAAGTGCGTTGTGCTTTTTCTTCAGGGGAAAATATTTAGTATGCTCACAGACAAGAGTGAATACGAATACAGGTATGAAGTAGGCTATTCATAGAGGATAAAACTGCTAGTCATGAAATATGGATGAAGATCTGAATATGAAAAAATAACATCCTAAGGTCCAGAGCTCTAGATTGGTGCCAGTTTGCAAAATTTGAAACTGAGTTCATGTTCTGAACACCCTCAAAGGAAAATCACACATGACTGAATCCAGGGGGTTGATTCAGCTCCCTCTCTAAATAGAGCCCCTAATCTCAAGCGTTGCAGAGAGGCAAGGAGCTTGTTTATGGACTTGCATTATTCATAGTCCTTGTGCAAAAGTTCTCTTACCTTTCCCTCTGCAAATTTGAGGCAATTCAGATTAAGTACTCTGGATCCGGACCTGTGAGTTGGAATCTAAACTGTTGGGAGGAGGGAGAATTCCACTTTGGGTTCTTGGCTGTTCTGTTCTTGTGAGAATGCAGCCATCTTGTGCCTGAAATTTCATAGAAATGGGGCTTTGGGCCTGTGAAAGGCCAATGCACCATATGGCAGGCAGCAACAGCAATCTGAAGGATTGAATGGAGGATGCAGTGTGTTCATCACAATACTTTGAGGCCTTAGTGGAGAGCCTTTGAAGCCCTAACAACAGTGGTTAAGAGGGCCCGTCTCCTTGTAAGTAGGGAACAGCACATGACAGAGACAGGATTATTTTATAGTTCTCTGTCTGCACAAATCAGATTCTCCAAAATCCAGCAGGTTAATTGCTACAGTGTCTAGACTGATAAAAGCCGTTGTGTGGTCTCCTGCCTACAGAGCAGTCTGACTTGAAATGGAAGATAGAAGGTCATATCTCGGCTACCCCATCCCTGCCCTCTAAAAGCCGTCAGAGTGACATCGAATCTGTACAGCATCCACATGTATTCATAATAATAGCAAAGAGGGTGATTCCTAAAGAAGTCTACTTCTAAACAGCAAACAGGGCACTCTCCATAGAGGATCCCAATTTAGAATGTCAGACACTGATCCTTTCTCCACACTTATGGTGCATTACTGAATGCAACAGGAGGCTGCCACTGACTCAGTATTTCCAGCACAGATCCTGCATTCCAGAGTAGGATAGGGGCCTTCCATGAACACTGTGCCCATGTTTGCAGATTGTGTTTCACACTGGAAGTGGAATCTTTCACTGCATTTTTTCTGAACTGGTTTTCTCTTCTTTAACAGAGATCATGTAGCACCCAGAATTACATTGATAGCCAGTTACTGCCTAGATACTGGGTTCCAGACTATAATGTGGGCACCGTTAATATATTAGGCTTCAGGTAATTATCAAGGCCTTTCACTGCACTATTGAAATATTGAATTCAAGAATATAATAGGAGTCTTTTACTGCACCATTTGCATGCATTAAAGATTGTAACTATGTATGTAGTCATCTTGCAACTGATTTGAGAAACTTTGAGGAGTGTATTCATGTAAGGCACAAGGTAGGTGGACTGTTCTCCCCTGAGCAGCTTCAGTACTAACTCAGAGCTTGTGCCAATTCCCAGTCTGCCCTAATACCCTTGATTCAGGCTGTGGGGTGACTGGGTCTCAATGTCCCCATGCTGCTCTGCTCTGATCTCTGGCTGCCTGTAAGCCACATCTTGACCTTATTTTCTTCCTTTTATCTCATTTCTATGTCTAGTCTTAGATATCAACTATCTTTCCTTTTAAGGTACCCTAAGGAGGGTTTCCCTATGGGTTCTGAATTTAAAACCACAGGCTGGCATCACAATCACAAACAAGGGGCTGTTTATTTTTTTCTCTGGAAAGGGAAAACATACTAGTTGAGGTCTTGGCGTATATAGAGCCAAAACGCTGCTGTCTGAGCCTATCTTAGCTCCAAATAAGGTGAGACTCAGCAGTTTGGAATGAACTTTCCTTCCTTCACTGGTGTTTGTTATATGCCAGAAGTGTGGGTGAATTCAGGCAATAATGGGCAGACCCAGGTGAGGGCCTCTGACGTGGTAAGTCTGTCTGGAGGGGAAGTTTGGAGCAGTAGCAAATAGCTAATAAAGGATGCTGTTGTCTGAAAAGTCTGAGAGGTTCAGTGCATCCACCTCATCAGCCTGTGTCCTAGCAAATTTTTAAAGCAAAAGAAATAGAGGGAGTGCTGGCTGACCCAGGGGAAGTTATAATTGACACCTTTCTGCTATCTTAGTGAATACGGTACTCTCATAGGTCAGGGCTACCAAGTTGCTGAAAACAAGGCTGAAGCAATAGCTCATACAAATGTCTTCAAGCTGAAACAGCAAGTTTTCTCACAGCTCTAGATGTAGGAAATAAAGCAGCACTGCTGGCATCCAACCTTTCCTGGACATGAAAAAGTAACGTCAGAGTAACAGAGAAAACAAACAAGATCATGGTGTTGGAGAGGGGAAGAGGGAGAAAGCAGCATGACTCATGGCAGGTGACATGATAGTTCAAGTGACAATCCTGCATCAGTGTGTGTTGAAAGGAGACAGCAGTAGTGCAGGAACGTTCTGGCAAGAAAACTCACTGGAACTGCACACAATGTCAGTGATCCATGCTAGGAAATTCTCACAGATGTGCCAAGGTGTAATATATTGTTTGATTGGCTTGCTAATTAGTAGATGATTGACAAGAAGGGATGACTGACAAAAGAAAACAAAGTAGTGTCCAGTCAGACATAAGACGTATTTGCAGTCCATCACTAGGCATTGAACAGCCATACCGCAGAGTGTCTAGACTGTGAAGTACTTAGTGCTCTAGAAATAGGTGACAGGTAGGTAAGGTGCAGATAAGTTATTATTGCTTTTAATTTGTGTAGAAAATGGAGATCCTAACAGAGACCTAGACTGGCAGAAAGTGTCCTGGCTTGAAGGCTGACTGATGGTTCACCACTGCAATAGAACAGCTCCCCAGACTGCTAGTGGTTCATAGACAATTGGTCTTATATTAAGGGTTTGATCCAAAACCTTTGAAGTCAGTTGGAATCCAGCCTCCTTACTGTCTTCTTCCTCTTTTTTTTTTATTCAAATCCTGACAACATCTTAAAGTTTTGGTGTTGTTTTTCCACAGAATATCAGGGTTGGAAGACACCCCAGAGAGTCATCTAGTTCTACCCTCTGCTCAAAGCTAGACCAATCCCCAGACAGATTTTTACCCCAGTTCCCTAAATGGCCCCCTCAAACCACTGAGCTATCCCTCCCCGCCCCCTTTTTTTAAAGACATGCATTAGGAATTTAGTATTAGACAGAAATAAATTCCAAATCTTAACTTAGTCCCTATTCAGGAAGTGGCAGTCTCAGAAAAGGGACGCTTGGATTTGTGTCAGTTAAAGTTTCTGCTTGCAATATTTGAGCTGACATGATTTTGTAGATGGCTTTGCAAAGAATTTTACCTTATCAGAAAGACACATTTGCTAGTGGCAAATACAAATATATATATGACAAGAACAAAAAAAGCAGTATGAGAGTAGAACAAATAATTGTCTATTGAACCAAAATATCGAAGCAAGAGAGGTGCAAAAGAAGGGAAAAACAGAAGACTAAAAGCATTTTAGCTGAGCCAGCTCAGTAGCTTGGTGGATAGTGTGCAGCACTTTGGGCGTATGGTAATAGGTGGAAGTGCTGTGGAGACAATGGACAAAACTCAAACATAAGTCTGTAAGTTAATTCAAGCCACTTTAATTTACACACAGGCTTCACTAGTCTTTGGAGCAGGCTCTTAGGTTCTGTGGGCCAAATTCAGAATTGGTTAGGGGAGGTATCAATTTTCCAGCAATAAATGGTTGTGAGGCCAAGCGAATCAAACTGGGTCACACTGAGATTTTTTTTAGTGAAACTCACATTTTGAAGGCACCAGAAGAAGGTGTAAGTTATCCCAGTTCAGACACACTTCTGAGTTTGGCAAATTGGACCCAACTTATCCCTGTCTGAAGGTAAAAACCAGTGCAAGGCCCAGGTGTGGGGAAGATGACCATGTGCCACCTTTGTTCCCGCCATGCTGGGTTGAGTAGCAGAGGTGCTTCAGCCCTCAGCACAGCTTAACATAGCCTGAGGAAGAGCCAGTGTGAAGGGACCACAGCCTAGGAATGACTTAGGCCAGCAGTTCTCAGATGTTAGTAACCCAAGAACCCCCATTTTGATTTAACATTTTTTACACACTGTGACTTCCCCTCTGGTGTTTTCCAGACCAGTGATCTGCTAGGTCACTCCAGTCCTTGACTCTGGGAGCCAGCCTTACTCTGCTTTGCTGTGAGAACCCCCACTGCTGGGCTGTTCACACACAGCCTCTGGCATGTAAACTGTTCCTTGGACTGTGCAACTGAATGATACTAGCCAATGTCTCTGTTCCTAGATACAACCCTAGGAACCTTCGTCTTGCAGTGTCCAGTTATGCCCACTGGACACGACAAGCTTATACGAGTTTGTCAATTTAACAAAGAAATTTATGTGTACCAGGCTTGTTATCCCAAGGGGAGTCTCTGACATGCTTCAGACCAAATGCACTGCTTCAGGTAGAATAATCAAACAGCTTTATTAACCACAAAGATAGATTTTAAGTAATTATAAGTCAAAGCATAACAAGTTGGATTTGGTCAAATGAAATAAAAGCAAAATGCATTCTAAGCTGATCTTAACACTTCCAATGCCTTTGTAAACTTAGATGCTTCTCACCGCAGGCTGGCTGGTTGCCTTTCATCCAGGCTCTCCCCTTTGATCAGTGCTTCAGTTGCTCAGAGGTGATGTCTGTAGATAGAGGTGGAAGAGCAGGGCAAATGTATCTCTGATTTATCATGTCCTTTCTTTCCTCTTGGCTTTTCCCTCCCCCCTTCATAGTCAGGTGAGCATTACCTCATCTCAGTCCCAAACTGACCAAAGGAAGTAGGGTGACTCACTCGAGAGTCCAACAGATCCTTTGTTCCAGTGAGGCTGGGCTGGGTTTGTCCCATACATGCCCTGATGAGGTGTGAACTGCCCCTCTGCTTCTGGAAAGTTTTTGCCTGGGATTGCTTTAAACCATGAGGGCACATTTTCAGCCTCATTACTATATACAGGAAATTACAGCCTCTAACATTACCATAACAACAATGCACAGTACAGCATGAGCCTTCCGAAGAAGCCAGACATGTCAAACTTCGCATTAGATATCACACAATCATAAGGATGAACATGGGGGTGTAGGGTGTTCCCCTGAGGTATAGAACATCACTTGTACCCCCTCTGCTCAACCCTATCCCCACCTCCACCACTTCCTAAGGTCCCATCCCTTCCCATTTCTTCCCCACCTTTTTCTTCCCCCTCCCCCGAGCGCACCCCATTCCCACTCCTCTCCTTCCCTCCCAGCACCTCCTGCACGCTGGGGAATAGCTGTTCAGCAGCATGCAGGAGGCGCTGGGAAGGTGGGGGAGGAGTTGAGGGAGGGAGAGGAGAAGTTCATCAACATGGCCCACGACCCCCTTGGAGTACTCTCATGGATCCACTGTTGAGAAGTAAGTCAAACTGGGGACAGTGTTGATGGGCTTTGAACAGAGCCCAGCACAGATTGACTGAAGTGATGAAAAATATGTGCTTGGTAGCTTTCTGTTTCCAGTAGCACTAGTTACCTAATTTGCTCTAATGAAAATATTTCCGTTTGTGAACTCTGATGTACTTTACGGCCTGTTTAAAATGTATTCATTGAAAATGTTAACCTAGAATGAAGTGAAATGAATAAGAAATAGATCGTTTATAAACCAGCAATTAAAATGCAGAGTTGCTGGATGATAAGTCTCAGTTCAATGAGCGTGATGGAATTGCTAAAATGATGATGTGTACTATGAAAACTATACTTGTGGCCAGACTCCCATGTGCGAACTAACTCCAAACAGGAGCACAGGGCAATATGAAATCTGGATCTCATCCTGTAAAATCTTATGCAAGTAATTCTGTTGAAATCAACAAGATTATTCATGTGAATAAAGGTCTTCAGGTTCTGTATTTAAGTCTTGGTCCATTTAAAGAAATATCTGGCTGTGCCTTCATTTGGACTCTAGCTGCTTTCATTATATTCTGCATATCATATGTTAAGGGCTAGATTTGCCATTCCCCAGCACCTTATATAGTCATTTACACCAATGCAAATTGGATATTATGTTGTTTATTTTACTGTTTACACAACAATAATAATATGAAGAAACCACACTGGTGCAGTTGGGTCCCAAATAGCCATGTTTACTAACTATATACAAACATGCCAGAGCTATCTACATACATATATTTCTCCTGGCTTCTCAGACATAGAACATAGGGAATACCACTACAGGGCTCACAGATAATGTAAAGGGATGCTATAGTATTCCTATGCACTACATAAACCTCACCCTTTAAAGTAAAAGGACATTTTAAAATGTGATAAATGCATTACTACCACAAACTACTAAATATACAACATATTACAAATAAAGTCTGAGAGGTGGTTTACAGCTGCTCCCTGAATAACATGTCATAGACATCACAACAGTATCTGGCAGGGTCTGTACTTCTTGTTGTAGCTATATTAACATCGTTTCAACATTTTCCTGCTCTGCAGTGTTAGAGTCAGTTATAGCAGAAACAAGAACATGACGCTTACTGGTATTATCACAATTCTCAAACTAATTTCATAGGCACAGTTGCATTGTAGTGTGTAAAGATCCTTTCAGATGCTCCAAGCTTCTTGGTGTCATTAAAAGCCCTGGATGTAGTGCCTCCACTAACATTTCTTTCTCTTGTGTAACAGTTCATTTAGGGGATGTCTGTCACTATGTTAGGCTAGCACCTATGCCAGTATCTGACAATCCCCAGGAAGGAGCATAATTGTGACATATTTTGTGACTGGGGTGCCTTAAGGACAGCTTCACCCTTGACTCGTCATTTATACAAACCATCTTTGTCAATGGTAGGGACACAATATGTAACTGAATCTTTGAAAAAAAAATCACATTTTTCATTGTTTGCTCTAGGCACAGATTTACAAGCACCTTTTGGAGGTTCCTAGTTCCTTTTCACTAATTATTACAACCAGTATATTGTTCAAGTAACACTGAGAATGACCTTTGAAATAATCTATGAAGAATTCCGAGATTTTGACATTTTGACCCAGTTTGGGACAAAAACAAATTTGAAATCTCAGAATTTTCTGTGGAACAGAAGTTCCATTTTTCACTTCAGAAAATAAGTCCTTTTATGTGTTAATCACGAGGTGCTTCTTGTCACTGTCTTCAATCTCCATTTGTAGGTAAGGCTTGAGCTAGGTCAGTCTTGGAAAAACTATGTGTACTGCTCTGTGTCAAACAAACCAGTTTTCCACAAATAGCCAGGCAAAACCCTTTTCTGTCTCAGTGAGCAATTTACTCACAGTCCAATGGCTGTATGATACAGGTTCCTTTTTAGATTTACTTTCACTTGGCCAAAACTGTCATTCTCTATTACACTGTATTCCTGGATTAGGAACCCACCCTCATTGCCAATTATTGCTTCCTTTGCTTTTTACAAAGCACTAACAATATGAAAAAAAAACAACACAAGACACATTTGGGTCCTTAATAAAAGTGTTTGCTAGCCGTATACAAACATGAAAGGCCTAGCTACATATATACTGCTGATCTCACTGGTTTCTGGCTGCTGCTAAACCAAAATGGAATCAGATTGATGGCACTTAAAATTAAAAAGGTCATAGAGCATTTTTAAACTAACGGCTGGGGGAAAGCCAACAGGTGCAGAGGAACATATGGTTTGTACGGAGGCATCCCTTAGGGGAGGATCTATTAATGGAGATTCTCTATGTCTTTGTAAAGAGGAGGGAATGGAAGATGAAAAAATATAGGCAGGATCTGATGAGAAACAGTCAAATGAAAAAGAGTCCCATTTAATTACATCATGTAGTGGCAGGCATGTTTTTTAAAAGTGACAAGTTTTTAAAGTGCTTATATAGAAATGCTAGAAGTCTAAATAATAAGATGGGTGAACTAGAGTGCCTTGTATTAAATGAGGATATTAATATAATAGTCATCACAGGAAATTGGTGTAATGCGGATAATCAGTGAGACACAGTAATATCAGGGTACAAAATGTATTGGAAGGACAGAACATGTTGTGCTGGTGGGGGAATGGCACTACATTTGAAAGAAAGTGTAGAATCAAATGACGTAAAATTCTTAAATGAATCAAACTGTACCATAGAATCTCTATGGATAGTAATTTCATGCTCTAATAATAGGAATATAGCAGTAGGATATATTGCCAACCACCTGACCAAATAGATCAGAATAGATCAGAATAATCACTTCCTTCGATCTGCTGGCAATGCTCCTACCAGTGCAGCCCAATATGCCGTTATCCTTCTTGGAAACAAGAGCACACTGCTGACTCATATCCAGCTTCTCATCCACTGTAATCCTCAGGTCCTTTTCTACAGAAGTGCTGCTTAGCCATTCGGTCCCCAACCTGCAGTGGTGAGTGGGATTCTTCCATCCTAAGTGCAGGATTCTGCACTTGTCCTTGTTGAACCTCATCAGATTTCTTTTGGCCGAATCCTCCAATTTCTCTAGGTCACTCTGGATCCTATCCCTACCCTCCAGCATATTTATCTCTCCCCCTAGCTTACTGTCATCTGCGAATTTCCGGAGGGTGCAATCCATCCCATCATCCAGATCATTAGTAAAGATGTTGAACAAAACCAGCCCCAGGATTGACTCCTGGGGTACTCCATGTGATACCGGCTGCCAACTAGACATTGAGCTATTGTTCACTACCCATTGAGCCCTACAATTTAGCCAGTTTTCTATCCACCTTATAGTCCACTCATCCAGTCCATTCTTTTTTAACTTGCTGGCAAGTATACTGTGGGATACTGTGTCAAAAGCTTTGCTAAAGTAAAAATATATCACATCCACGACTTTTCCCATATCCACAGAGCCTGCCATCTCATTATAGAATGCAATCAAGTTGGTCAGGCATGACTTGCCCTTGGTGAATCCATGTTGACCATTTCTGATCACCTTCCTCTCCTCCAATTGCTTCAAAATGGTTTCCTTGAGGACCTGCTACATGATTTTTTCAGGGCCTGCAGTGAAGCTGACCGGTTTGTAGTTCCTCAGGTTCTCTTTCTTCCCTTTTCTAAAGATGGGCACTATATTTGTCTTTTTCCAATCATCTAGGACCTCCCACGATCACCACCAGTTTTCAAAGACAATGGCCCATGGCTCTGCAATCACATCAGCCAATTCCCTCAGCGCCCTTGGATGCATTAGATCTGGATCCATGGACTCGTACATTCCCAGGTTTCAAAATAGTCCTTAACTTATTCTTTCACCACTGAGGGCTGCTCACCTCCTCCCCATACTGTGTTGCCCAGGACAGCAGTGTGGGAGCTGACCTTGTTTTTGAAGACTGAGACAAAAAAAGCATTGAGTACTTATATTTTTTCCATATCATCTGTCACTAGGTTGCCTACCCCATTCATTAAGGGTCCCACACTTTTTCTTGTTGCTAACATACCTGCAGAAACCCTTCTTGTTACCATTCACATCCCTTGCTAGGTGCAACTCCAGTTGTGCCTTAGCCTTCCTGATTACAGTCCTGCATGCTCGAGCAATATTTTTATTCTCCTCCCTAGTCATCTGTCCAAGCTTCCACTTCTTGTAAGCTTCCTTTTGTTGTAGAAGCTCACTGAAGATTTCACTGTAAAGCCAAGCTGGTCACTTGCCATATTTGCTATTCTTTCTGCATATCAGGATTGTTTCTTCGTGCACCCTCAATAAGGCTTTTTTAAAATACAGCCAGGTTTCCTGGACTCCTTTCCCCCTCATATTACTCTCCCAGGGGATCCTGCGCATCAGTTCCCTAAGGGAGTCAAAGTCTGCTTTTCTGAAGTCCATTGTCCGTATTTTGCTACTCTCCTTTCTTCCTTTTGCGAAGATCCTGAACTCACCCATCTCATGGTCACTGCTGCCCGGGTTGCTACCCAGTTCTACTTCCCCTACCAATTCTTCCCTGTTTGCAAGCAGCAGGTCAAGAGGAGAATGGCCTCTGGTTGGTTCTTCCAGTAGCTGTGCCAGGAAATTGTCCAGATGATACAAAACTGCTCAAGATAGATAAGTCCCAAGCAGACTGTGAAAAGCTGCAAAGGGATCTCACAAAACTGGGTGACTGGGCAACAAAGTGGCAGATGAAATTCAGTGCTGATTTGTTAGTCTCTAAGGTGCCACAAGTACTCCCGTTCTTTTTGCAGATAAATGCAAAGTAATTCATATTTGAAAACATAATCCCAACTGTACATATAAAATAATGGGGCCTAAATTAGCTTTTACCACTCAAGAAAGAGATTGCGGAGTCATTGTGGATAGTTCTCTGAAATCATGCACTCAGTGCACAGTGGCAGTCAAAAAAGCAAACAGAATGTTAGGAATCATTAAGAAAGGGATAGATAAGAAAACAGAAAATATCATATTGCCTCTATATAAATCAATGGTATGCCTGCATTTAGAATACTGCATGCAGATGTGATTTCCCCATCTCAAAAAAGATATATTGGAATTGGAAAAGGTTCAGAAAAGGGCAACAAAAAGATTAGGGGTATGAAGACGGCATCTGTATGAGGAGCGATTAATAAGACTGGGACTTTTCTGCTTGGAAAAGAGATGACTAGGGAGGATATGACAGAGGTCTATAAAATCATGACTGCTGTGGAGAAAGTAAATAAGGAAGTGTTGTTTACTCCTTCTCATAACACAAGAACTAGGGGTCATCAAATGAAATTAATAGGCAGCAGGTTTAAAACAAACAAAAGGAAATTTTTTTTTGTGCAGCACATTCTGGGGAACTTTTTGCCAGAGGATGTTGTGAAGGCCAAGACTATAAAAGGGTTAAAAAGGAACTAGATAAGTTCATGAAGGATGGGTTCATCAATGGCTATTAGCCAGGATGGGCAGGGATGGTATCCCTAGTCTCAATTTGCCAGAACCTGAGAATGGGCAAGAGGGGATGGATCATGTGATGATAACCTGGTCTGTTCATTCCCTCTGGGGCACCTGGCCTTGGCCACTGTTGGAAGACAGGATAGTGGGATAGATGGACCTTTGTTCTGACCCAGTATAGCTGTTCTTATGTTCTTACAGAACACAGTGAGTGCCAATAGAGGGCTCACAAACTATTTAAAGGGTTACAACCCTCTTCCTATACATTACAGTATAAAATGCTAATATTTTAATTTGATACACCACCCACTCTGTACTTTTCATTAGTGTAAATGATTACACAAGATTCACGGTAATGATGAATCAGACCCTATGTTCAAAAATTGACTAAATAATAGGGCTGTCAGGCAATTAAAAAATAACGCACAATTAATTAATCGCATTGTTAAACAATAACAGAATACCATTTATTTAAATATTTTTGGATGTTTTCTACATTTTCAAATATAATGATTTCAGTTACAACTCAAAATACAAAGTGTACAGTGTTCACTTTATATTTATTTTTGATTACAAATATTTGTGCTGTAAAAAATAAAAGAAATAGTATTTTTCAATTCACTTCATACAAGTACTGTATTGTAATCTTTTTTCATGACGGTTGAACTTACAAATGTAGAATTATGTACAAAAAATAACTGCATTCAAAAATAAAACAATTTAAAGCTTCAAAGCCTACAAATCCACTGTTGTATCAAGCAGGCAAGATACTAACAAGCTTCAATAGGACTTTATTTACAGTGGAAACTCTTAAACACCACATCCACCCAGTCCTACTTCTTGTTCAACCAGTCACTCAGACAAATAGATTTGGTTTACATTTTCAATGCTGCCTGCTTCTTGTTTACAATGTCAACTGAAAGTGAGAATAGGCATTTGCATGGCACTGTTGTAGCCGGCATTGAAAAATAATTATGTGCCAGATGTGCTAAAGGTTCATGTGTCCCTTCATCTTCAACCACTATTCCAGAGGACATGCATCCATGCTGATGATGGATTCTGCTCAATAACGATCCAAAGCAGTGCAGACCGATGCATGTTCACTTTCATCACCTAAGTTAGATGCCACTAACTGAAGGTTGATTTTCTTTTTTGGTGGTTTGGGTTCTGTAGTTTCTGCATCATAGTGTTGCTCTTTTAAGACTTCTGAAATCATGCTCCACACCTCATCCCTCTCAGATTTCGGAAGGCACTTCAGATTCTTAAACCTTGGGTCGAGTGATGTAGCTATTTTTAGAAATCTTATATTGGCACCTTCTTTGCGTTTTGTCAAATCTGTGTGAAAATGTTCTTAAAACGAACAACATGTGCTGGATCATCATCCAAGACTTCCAGAATATGAAATACAGGGCAGAATGTGTTTAAAATAGAGCAGGAAACATACTATTCCCCCCAAGGAGTTCAGTCAAAATTTAATTAATGCTTTTTTTTTAAACAAGTGGTCATCAGCATGAAAGCATGTCCTCTAGAAAGGTAGCCAAAACATGAAGGGGTATATGAATGTTTAGCATATCTGCACATAAATACCTTGCAATATTGGTTACAAACGTGCTATGCAAATTCCTGTTCTCACTTTCAGGTGACATTGTAAATAAGAAGCGGGCAGCATTATCTTCCATAAATGTAAATAAACTTGATTGTCTTAATGATTGGCTGAATAAGAAGTAAGACGTGTAGACTTGTAGGTTCTGAAGTTTTACATTGTTTTGGTTTTGAGTGCAGTTATGTAACAAAAAAGCCCATTTTCCCTGCCAACCTGGGACTTCAGTACCTTACCTTGTTTGAGCCAGACATGCTTGCCTGCTGCAAATACAGTTCCAAGTCTGAACCACGACCCCCACAAGCTACAGGTTTAACTGAAAGCAGTTTAAGAAGTGCTCCTGTCTCCAGCACTCAGATACCCAGCTCCCAACTGCGTCCAAACCCCAAATAAATCTGTTTTACCGTGTATAAAGCTTATACAGAGTAAACTCATAAATTGTTCTCCTTCTATAACACTGATAGAGAGATATGCATAGTTGCTTGCCCCGCCCCCTCCGCAGGTATTAATACTTACTCTGGATTAATTAATAAGTAAAAAATTGATTTTATTAAATACAAAAAGTAGGATTTAAGTGGTTCCAAGTAATAACAGACAGAACAAAGTAAATTATGAAACAAAATAAAACACGCAGGCCTAAGCCTAATACAGCAGGAAACAAAACACATGTAAATCTCACCCTCAAAGATGTTCCAATAAGCTTCTTTGACAGACTAGCCTCCTTGTAGTCTGGGTCCAGCAATCACTCACACCCCTGTAGTTACTGTCCTCTGTTCCAGTTTCTTTCAGGCATCTCTTCAGGGTGGAGAGGTTCTCTCTTGAGCTAGCTGAAGACAAACTGGAGAGGTTTCCAGGGGCTTAAAACGACTTTTTCTTGTGGGTGGAAACCCCTTCTCCTCTCCTATGAAGAATCCAGCTACAAGATGGAGTTTTGGAGTCATTAGATCATAACCTTTGCAGAGATATGTTACATGGCATATCTAGCATAAAACATATTCCAGTTATGTCCTATTTACATTCTTAAGCATATTTGTCTAAAACATTATGGGGTGAAATGTCAAAAATATAATAATATAAACTGAGCATTGTACACTTTGTATTCTGAGTTGTAATTTAAATCAATATATTTGAAAATGTAGAAAAACATCCAAAACCATTTAATAAATTTCAGTTGGTATTCTATTGTTTAACAGTACAATTAAAACTACAATTAATCATGATTTATTTTTTTAATGGATTAGAGGGATCGGCTAATGGAGTAGATGGCCAACAAGTTGCTCCTTCTTGCTCTGTGCTAACTTGTTTATGAGATGAGTGTTGTAGCTAGAAATGTTGTTGCTTCCCAGCAGTAATCAACTTAGTATCTAGACTAAAATAAGGAGACATAAACTTGTGTGTTACTGAGAGTGTTGGCTATTTATGAAAAGGTCCATTCTGTTCTATTGCTGGGTTTGGGTCCTTTTAAAGACAGGCATTCTAGGGCTTATTATCAGGACTGGTGCAAGGAAGTTTCGCACCCTAGGCGAAACTTCCACCTTTCACCTGCCCCCTAGCCCTGCAGCAGCTCCCTCCCCTGACTCCACCCTGAGGTGCCCCCACCACGGCAGCTCCCCCCATGCACTGAGGCACCCACACCCCCGAGCAAGATCCCTCCCTGGAGCCGTGCAGCACCTCCCCACCCCAGCTCACCTCTGCTCCTTGTCCTCCCTGAGCACACCGCCCTGCTCTAATTCTCCTCCCAGGCTTGTGGCGCCAAACAGCTGATTGGTGCTGCAAGCCTGGGAGGCAGGAGAAGTGGAGCAGCGACCACACACTCGGGAGGAACCACTGTAAAAAAAATATTGGGAGCACCGCTTTTTGGTGCCCCCAAATCTTGGTGCCCTAGGCAACCGCCTAGTTCTCCTTAATGGTAGCACCGGCCCTGCTTGTTATTTCCAAAGGGAGGATAAGAACTGTATGACAGAAGCAATGCAGGGTCAGGAATATAAAACAGCTCCCTGCACTCAGTGTGGAGATCTGACAGAGCAGCAGCAGCAGCAGCAGGCAACTCAAACTCTCTGTTGACGGGGTCTGGCCCGATCTGGAGGGGGAACCAGAGAAAGAATGTGGGAAGGGCCATGCTGGAGTAATCTGTAGACGAGTTAGACAGGAGGTCTAAGAAAGTAAAAATGTAGGAAGTCACTGTGGGGTTTGTGGGAGGGGAGAGTGAAGGAGAGATGACTGAGACTGGAGTGGACAGGAGTTTCACTGTTTAGGTCCCCAGAGCAGGAGCTTGTGGTAGAGGAGACAACCTCAGGAATCAGGACAACACCAAGAAGTAGTGTGGTTATACACACTTTGCAACCAAGGGAAAGGGGTATACCAAGCACTGCAACTAAGAGAAGAAGGAAGCACAGAAACTAGTGAGAGGGCTGTGCCCAAAGGTGAAGGACTTGTTCTGTCGACTTCTGTTTGCCCTGGCAGTAGAGGATTTTTTGTTGGTGAACTACACAGCTACTGAAAGCACATTAAGAGGGAAGCTAGAGGGGTAGCTGCACCTACTGCTGGAGAAGGTAAGCCACTGTTAGGGTAAGCACTAAAAATTAACATAAATATTGAAAAATAAATTTCTTCTGTCTCCTATGAAACTCTGCTTGCTTGAAAAAACAAAAAAATAAATAAATTTCATACTGCATTTGCAACAAGATTTTTATCTGCTTTGGGCAAAATTGCGAATGCATCATCTCATTGATCTGCTTTCTTTTCACTAGAGATTGAAGCATTAATAAAAATTACTGAAGTGCAAGTTCAGTGTATTGCATGATCTGGATAGGGTACTTGAGCTTTTCAGCATTTGAATATCTGCATAAGCCCATACGAATTTCAAATAGACCATATTGTGACACCGACACAAGGCAAGGTTTTATTCTTCTCATTGATATCTGAATAGAAAATATTCTTGTAAAAGACAAAAAGGAAATTTACTTCTCTCTCTGTCATAAGCTCCTTTCACTAGTCCCTGTACATAAAAATGTAAATAATTTCTTTTTCTTGTTAATATGTTGGAGATGGAATTTTATAGAACTCAGCTGGATAGATTAAAAAAAAATCTCTTGTATTCTCAGTGGCACCAATGCCTTATTTTCATTTGATTTTGTGAGGTATGTTTAATTCTTACTTCCTATTATGTTTCCTTTGAAAGGATAGTCTCTTCTCTGCTCTGATCCTTTGTGTAAGACAACAGAAAAGTATTGCTTAAACTGTGGGTGAGAGACCCCAGGACTGCTGCAGCCCTTCTACAAGTTTTTATTTATTTATTTTTACTTTTGTCATGGTATAATTCCCCACTGTGAACCTTAGCGTCCAAAAGATGGGGTACCAGCATGAATTCCTCTAAGCTCAATTACCAGCTTAGTACTTGTAGCGCTGCCACCAACCAGGAATTCCAGTGCCTGGTACACTCTGGTCCCCCCAAAATCTTGCCCGGGGACCCCCAAGACTCAGTCCCTCTGGATCTTAACACAAGGAAAGTAAACCCTTTCCCTCATCGTTGCCTCTCCCAGGCTTCCCCTCCCTGGGTTACCCTGGAAGATCACTGTGATTCAAACTCCTTGAATCTTAAAACAGGGAGGAAAATTCACCTTTCCCCTTCCTTCTGTCTCCCCTCCCCCCCCGAGACTCTCCCTGAGAGAGAAAGTAATCCTAACACAGAGAGAAAATAACCTTTCTCTCCCTCTTCCCTCCTTTCTCCTCACCAATTCCCTGGTGGATCCAGACCCCGTCCCCTGGGGTCTCATCAGAATAAAAAAACAATCAGGTTCTTAAACAAGAAAAGCTTTTAATTAAAGAAAGAAAAAACAGTAAAAATTATCTTTGTAAATTTAAAAAATGGAATAGGTACAGGGTCTTTCAGCTATAGACACTGGGAATATCCTTCCAGCCTAAGTATACAAGTAAAAATTAAAATCTTTTCAGCAAAATACCAATTTGAACTCCTTTCAGCCAAATACACATTTCAACTCCTTCCAACCAAATACACATTTGCAAATAAAGAAAACAACCATAAGCCTAACTCGCCTTATCACCTAGTACTCACTATTCTGAACTTATAAGAGCCTGTATCGGAGAGATTGGAGAGAAACCTGGTTGCACATCTGGTCACTCTCAGAACCCAGAAAGAACAACAACCAAACACCAACAGCACACACAAAAACTTCCCTCCCTCAAGATTTGAAAGTATCCTGTCCTCTGATTGGTCCTCTGGTCAGGTGACAGCCAGGCTTACTGATTTTGTTAACCCTTTACAGGCAAAAGAGATATAAAGTACTTCTATTCTATTAACTCTTACTTATCTGTTTATGACACGCCCCCAAATCGCTGACAGTGTGGAACCACACTGGCAGTGATTTCTTCCTAGAACTCTAGAATAAACAGATTAATAAACACATGCACCCTTACATATGCTACTAATTATGTACAACTACAAAATTCTTCACATTGCAAGGACAATTTTTAACCAGTTGATTCTGGGAAACATTCACGGGAGAGTGCATCAACTCCTTGATCTGTTGCCGCTGCAGATGTTCCAGGGTTGTGGAGAGGTTCACCTCTTCCACGCCACCGTCATTTTTCCCTTCATTGTAGACACCATCAGGCCACTCAGCATCATCTCCTCCCTGGGCTGTAAACTGACAAACCTGTAAGTATCTGGAATAAAAGGGCTTGAGAGAATTAACGTGATACACTCTGGGCTTTAGGGGGGAATTGGGAAATGCTATGAGGTAGTTAACAGCTCCCAGGCACTCTTGGACCGTGAATGGCCCTTCCCATGATGCTTCCATTTTATGGGCCTGTTGCGCCTTTAAAACCATAACCTGGTCTCCCACCTTGAAGGAACGCTCTCTGGTATGTCTATCATACCAGGTCTTTTGCTCTTTTTGAGCATCCTTTATGTTTTCTTTAGCGAGGGCTAAAGAGTGTCGGAGGGTGTTTTGTAGGTTGCTTACAAAGTTCCTGGAGAGGGTGTAAACCCCTTCCATTGCTGCTTCACCAACTATAATGGTCCTTTAACCTCGTGGCCATACAAAAGCTCAAACGGTGAAAACACTAAACTGGGATGTGACACAGCCCTGTAGGCAAAAAGCAACTGCTGCAACGCTAGGTCCCAGTCATTGGAGTGTTCATTCATGAATTTACGTATTATGGCCCCCAAAGTTCCATTAAACCTTTTCACCAGGCCATTGGTTTGATGGTGGTATGGGGTGGCAACTAAGTGATTCACCCCATGAGTTTCCCACAGTTCTTTCATGGTCCCAGCCAGGAAATTAGTCCCTGAAACCGTAAGGATGTCAGAGGGCCAACCTACCCTGGCAAAAATTTCTGTTAGGGCCTGGCACACAGTTTTAGCCCTGGTGTTGCCTAGAGCTACTGCTTCCGGCCATCAGGTAGCAAAGTCCACTAAAGTCAGTACGTACTGCTTTCCTCTGGGGGTCTTTTTTGGGAAAGGACCCAGAATATCCACAGCTACTCGCTGAAATGGGACCTCAAATATGGGGAGTGGCTGTAGAGGGGCCTTGACCTGGTCTTGGGGTTTTCCCACTCTTTGGCACATGTCACAAGACCGGACATACTTGGCAACATCCTTGCCCATCCCCTCCCAGTGGAAGGACTTCCCCAACCGGTCTTTGGTTCTGTTCACACCAGCATGGCCACTGGGATGATCATGGGCTAAACTTAAGAGCTTCCCCTGGTACTTAGTTCGAACCACCAACTGTTTTTGCAGATGCCAGTCTTCCCGGTGTCCACCAGAAAGAGTCTCCTTATATAAAAGCCCTTGTTCTATAACAAACCGGGATCAGTTAGAAGAGCTGAGAGGCGGTGGGGTGCTCCGTGCTGCCGCTCAAGCTTTCTGAAGGCTGTCATCTGCTTCCTGCTCAGTCTGGAACTGTTTCCTGGAGGCTGGAGACACCAGTTCTTCCTTAGACTGTGGACTTGGGCTTGGTCCTCGGGAAGCGATGTCGGTGATGGGGTTGTTTTCATGGCTGGTGAACTGCTCTCCACTGGTGCACCAGGTGGTATTTCAGGCTTTGGCTGAGCCTCTTGGGTATGGTGGTCTGCTGCTTCTGCCAGTTCAGGCTCACTGGCGCTCTCTGGCGTTGGGGTTGAAGATGCATTTGCAAGTGCTGGCATCAGTGCTGGCAATGGTTCTGGTGCTGGTTGCGTTTCCAGGTCTGGGTCTGGGACTGGGTGTACTGTGGCTGTTGCAGTCATTGGCAGGGAATCCGGGTCCACTGCCTCTGTCTGGGTCTCTGCTAACACAGTCGGGGCCCCTGTGCATGGCTCAGGAACAAGGATGGGTCTGGAACCTTGCCTGGCTTGGCTGCGTATAACCATTCCCACCCTCTTGGCCCACTTTATCTGGTTGGGCAAGTCTTCCCCCAGTAGCATGGGGATGTGATAATTGTTATAGACTGCAAAAGTCCACATTCCTGACCAGCCTTTGTACTGGACAGGCAGTTCAGCTGTAGGTAAGTCTACAGCTTGTGACATGAAAGGGTAAATTGTCACTTGGGCCTTTGGGTTGATGAATTTGGGGTCCACCAAGGGTTGGTGGATAGCTGACACTTGTGCCCCCGTGTCTCTCCACACGATAACCTTCTTTCCGCTCACTCTCAAAGTTTCCTTTCGCTCCGAGGGTATTTGAGAGGCATCTGGGCCTGGGGATCTTTGGAGTGATGGAGATATAATGAACTGCACTCGGTTGGGGTTCTTGGGGCAGCTGGCCTTTATATGTCCCAGTTCATTACACTTGAAGCATCGCCCAGCTGACTGGTCACTGGGCCGAGGTGGGTTACTGGAGATTGATGAGGTGAGAGAATAGGGAGTCAAAAGCTTTTCTTGGGTTGTAGGTGGGGTCTTGGGTTGCCCTCAGGTATAGGGTTTATTATCGGTGTGACCCCTGTGATATTTGCTCCCCTTGATATTAGCTTTTTTCTTTTCTGCCACTTCTACCCATCTGGCTCCAATCTCCCCTGCCTCGGTGACAGTTTTGGGCTTCCCATCTAGGATGTACCTTTCTATTTCCTCCAGAACACCCTCTAAGAACTGTTCCAATTGTATTAGGAGGTGCATGTCGTCCAGAGATTTAAAATTGGCTCCTGATATCCAGGCATTATAATTCTTTCCAATGTGGTAGGTGTGTTGGGTAAATGACACATCTGGTTTCCACCTTAGGGCTCTGAACCTCCGACGGGCATGCTCAGGTGTTAGCCCCATTCTGATTCTGGCCTTGGTTTGAAAAAGTTTATAATTTTTCATGTTCTCCTTAGGCATTTCAGCCGCCACCTCTGCTAGGGGTCCACTGAGCAGTGGTCTCAGCTCTATCATGTACTGGTCTTCAGAGATGCTGTACCCATGGCAGGTCCTTTCAAAATTTTCTAGGAAGGCCTCAGTATCATCACCTGCCTTGTAGGTGGGAAATTTCTTGGGATGTGGAACAATAACTGGAGAAGGGTTGTTAGGGTTGGCTGGAGCATGCTGCCTAGCCTGCACCAATTCCAGTTCATGCTTTCTCTCTCTTTCTTTTATCTTCAGCTCTCTCCTGTGGGCAGCCTCTTTTTCTCTTTCTCTCAGCTCCATCTCTTTTTCTCTTAGTTCTATCTCTTTTTGTTTTAGTTCTAGTTCTTTTTGTTTCTTTTCCATGTCTCGCCTGTGGTCTGCGTCTCTGATTTGTTCCTCTGCCTACAGTCTTGCTCGTTCCTGTTTCACGGTGTCCTTGGTAGTCATGGTTTTTGCTTTCTTGTGTTGGCGTGCCCTCCAGTGTTTACTGCCTGAAATGCTGCTTCTATGTTGCCTCCTTAGGGTTGCTTAGCAACAGAGTCTGTTTTTTAACTCCTTCTACCTAGCTATTCCCGACAGAGTTAGGAAAAAAAAAACATTCATTTGCAAATGTGTTTTGTTGGTGTTCACTGACTCACAACTGGAGTCCCCTTGTTTAACAAAGATCCTGGTTAAACCCTAATGCCTTTGCCTTCAGAGTACTCAGAAGGGAGAGACCAAAAAAACTTGCAGATCTTTGCTTTTAAAACAATCTTCTCTAGCCTGCTTTACACATAGCTAGCAGGGAAAGAGAAAGAAAAAATCCTACTGGCTTTTGCTTCTAAACCCAAACCTCAGTCTGCCTGCAGATAGCTAGCAGGGAGAGAAATAAAAACCTCATTGGCTTTTGGATTCTATTTTATCCCACACTCTGCATACCATGTCATGGTATAATTCCCCACTGTGAACCTTAGCATCCAAAAGATGGGGTACCAACATGAATTCCTCTAAGCTCAATTACCAGCTTAGTACTTGTAGGGCTGTCACCAACCAGGAATTCCAGTGCCTGGTACACTCTGGTCCCTCCAAAACCTTGCCCGGGGACCCCCAAGACCCAGTCCCTCTGGATCTTAACACAAGGAAAGTAAACCCTTTCCCTCACCGTTGCCTCTCCCAGGCTTCCCCTCCCTGGGTTACCCTGGAAGATCACTGTGGTTCAAACTCCTTGAATCTTAAAACAGGGAGGAAAATTCACCTTTTCCCCTCCTTCTGTCTCCTCCCGCCCCCCAGACTCTCCCTGAGAGAGAAAGTAATCCTAACACAGAGAGAAAATAACCTTTCTCTCCCCCTTCCCTCCTTTCTCCCCACCAATTCCCTGGTGGATCCAGACCCCGTCCCCTGCGGTCTCACCAAAATAAAAAAACAATCAGGTTCTTAAACAAGAAAAGCTTTTAATTAAAGAAAGAAAAAACAGTAAAAATTATCTTTGTAAATTTAAAAAATGGAATAGGTACAGGGTCTTTCAGCTATAGACACTGGGAATACCCTCCCAACCTAAGTATACAAGTAAAAATTAAAATCTTTTCAGCAAAATAACAATTTGAACTCCTTTCAGCCAAATACACATTTGCAAATAAAGAAAACAACCATAAGCCTACTCGCCTTATCACCTAGTACTCACTATTCTGAACTTATAAGAGCCTGTATCGGAGAGATTGGAGAGAAACCTGGTTGCACATCTGGTCACTCTCAGAACCCAGAAAGAACAACAACCAAATACTAACAGCACACACAAAAACTTCCCTCCCTCAAGATTTGGTCCTCTGATCAGATGACAGCCTCTGATTGGTCCTCTGATCAGGTGACAGCCAGGCTTACTGATTTTGTTAACCCTTTACAGGCAAAAGAGATATAAAGTACTTCTGTTCTATTAACTCTTACTTATCTGTTTATGACAACTTTACTGATTCAAACATATGATAAACTTTAAAAAAGACAAGTGAAATACTGAAGTCCAATGTATGAAGACACATCTGTGTTACCAGTTCACATCCATGTTACTAGACCTGGCCCATAGATGGACAACTTCATGGACCAAATTGCAGACTTCAATGGAGTTGCAACTGGGGATAATTTGTAAGACTTTTCCAGTGAAAAAAAGGTTTCATTACACAATTCCCAATTAGTTCTAATAATTGTTACCTACTCTTGGGATTTTAACAGCCTAAACAAACAAACAAACAGAAATACAGTTAAAAGGAGATGTAGGTCATGTGATATGTTTCTGAGTACATCTGAGGTACTTTTGAGAATCTGTGGACACTACTGCTATGCAGTCTGCACTGTTACTAGTGTATATAATGACAAAATTTCAGATGTTTTGGCTGGCTGAGAAAAGCCCTGAAAGGTTTGGCTAAGCTTCAGAAAAAGGTTCAAATCTTTTGCTTTTTCCCTCCTTCCTCGTCAATCAGATTTTCTCTCCCGTCAACCTCTGTCCTTTTTCTCCTCTCATCCACCAATTTCTTTTTTCCTCCCCATTAGTACATTGAGTTCTACATAACCCTACATATCCCTTTGATGATATTTCATTGGGTCAGGAATTCTGGTATGCTCTTTTCTGGGCCTTGCCCAGCTATCTGTGTATCTGTGTGCATCCTCTAGGGCTTCACAGTAAATTATGAGGGAGACCAGGTTTGTGATAGCTGACAACACAAAACAGGGATTTTCAGGGAAAGCAGGATATTCTTCAGGAGTTGAGGAAAAATGGAAGAGGTCACATACAAAGACCTACAAAAGTATGGTGTGATTAAAGTTATAGAACTAAGAATCAGTCTGAACTGCTGTTATGTGTTTCAGAGTAGATTTTCCCATTCTTAAGCTCCTTGTGTCCTGCACTATGTTTGGGAGCTAGGTAGTACAGTGGATTGGAATTGGTGCATAAATCTTATTTCTATATTACTTTTGTTGGATAAGGGTGACACATTATCCATAGACCAAAAGTCCTCCTTTCAGCTACAGAACAGATACTGGTAGGGCATTCATTTCACGCATGCTTGACCAACATGTTTCTATTCTGCTCTGGAGAGAGGCATACATAAAGATAACGGAGGAGTTAAATCACACTGCTCATTTATCTATGTTTAAACAGCCCACAAGTTAAGGGCTTCAGTGAAGCTCTGATGCCCCCAAAACCTTGCACAGTCCCTCTAAGTAGGGACACATTTCACTTTATATGTGTTAGTATTGTCTAGGAGCATAGAATTACCATGCCCAACCATACCAGAGTTACATTTAGTCAGGAGTCCTGTCTCTGGCAGACAAGTACCAGGTGCTTCAGCGGAAGATGCAGGAAACTCTGTCGTGCACCATAATGGACTGAACTGCTCCTAGTGAAAATCATGTCTAACTTCCATCAGCTAGTGGATGGTTTATGCCTTGAAGAATAAAGGCTTATATCCCTTTATAAAAATGTGTTTACCTAATCTTATCTAATATAACTGTGAATGTTCTCATTATATTAAGAGATCTGGAGCAAAATCCGTAGATCATGATGAAAAGTGAGTTTGGAAGTACCTCATTTTTATTCCTACAGTACATCTGTTGACACTGCAAAATTGTCAAACTGTTGAGCACAATTGGCAATTTCTAAAAGAGCAAAAATATCCTGCCTTTTACAAGACACCCAACCCATATCCTCTGTGTGTCTCATTTCATTGCCCCAGGCAGACAAACACCATCAGAATTTTGTTGAACACCAAGATTCATTCTCCACTCTGGATGGCTGCTGTGAAATATCATTTAGCATCATGGTTAATCAGCACTTGCTTGACCACTAGCATTGTGTTGTTTAGCTACCAGATGGTTCTGTTAGACACTATAGCTTACTATACTTTCCCTCCTGTTTATTTCATCCTCCCCAAGACAGCAAAAGAGATTCATAGCCTGTCATGTATTTGTTCTGGTATTTTTTAGTTTACTTTCCTCTTACTGAACTCTAACACTAACACACTAACTTCAGTTTCTTAGAAACATTACTAATTCTGGTATTATTCTTTTGCTTGATGTCGTGTTTTGTAGTTGTGTACATCTAGAGTGACCAGACATCCCAATTATATCAGGACTGTCCTGATATTAGGGATTTCGACTTCTATAGGACCCTATTATTCCCCTCCCCCTGATCCCAAATTTTCACCCTTGCTATCTGGTCACCCTATGTATTTCATACACATAATTATGGTGGATAATCTAAATGTACTAAAGAAGAAATATATATCTCAAATATAGCTGATTTAATAGCTTTTTAAAGACTGCAGTCTATGGTAATACATTTTAGGTTGCAGTGCCATCAACATACTGATAATTCTCAACCCTGTGTCTCTTTATCACATATAACAGGTGCAGTTCTCTTGCCTTCCCACTGTCTTATAAATCGAGAGCTAGAAGATGAGCTAGCTGCAGCTTAATTTAGATATGAAAGAGGTGATGCTGCTTGTCAGAGAAAGCAACTGGATCTGTTGCTGTGATTGTCCCATTAGTGTGATGTGTCACTTGCCAAAGAGGCTTTCAGGCACAGGACTTTTTATCATCTACCAAAGCTCTTGTAATTCATAGCCCCCTTTCCCATCAGCAGTTTCCAAAGAGATTGAAGAGTAAGGCAAACTTGGCCACATTTTTGTCAGTTTTAGCAGGGACTACTGTGATGTGTTCTACTTCAGGAGACGCTTCAAAGCTACACAAAAACTGAACGATGGGAAAATGTGGAGTCCCACATTAAGTGGAGTGAGTACTATATGGGTACATTTCCCCTCTGCTTTGTACACTGTACTGACTTTTCGTTTGCCTCTGAGTGCAAGTCAAGAAAAGATGTTTCCCACAGTATTTTCACAAGCTTCCTAATAACAACAAAGTTCTTCATGCAATTTCATTAAAGAAACATTTAGAAAATGGAAAACAAGTGGGTATGTGATCCTGAAAATCCAAATGATGAACTCTAGAGCCATTTGACTATTAATCCTGCACCTTTGACTACCTCACCTGACCACTGACTCATCTTAACTGAGCATACTTCTAACAGTCTAAGTCCGAGAGATGTTTCAAACCACCACCATGCATGATAATAGAACAATTTGTAAAGTGGTATTCTTCCTTTCCCCACCATCTAAGAAGTAATTTTCAGTAGGAAAAAAGGCTAATCCTGGGGTTCCACAGAACTTAATAGTAGGACAGGTATTTATCTATCTATGGATCTGTGAAAGGAGGAAAAGAGGGAAGTGCAAAATATACTGATGAAACATTAATTTAATTTAGTCAAAACTAAAGGGGATATTGAGGGGCTGAAAGAAGACCTAACAAAGCTAGGCATAGCGAAGGCTGTTCAGCCACTCATACTATATTTGCCTTCCGTTAATCACAAAAAATGAGGACATCCAGTTAAATGAAACTTAACAAATTTCAGATTGATAAAAGGAAATTATTTGATTTACACAATAACTGATTAACATATGGTACTCACTGACGAATATTTTATTGAGATGAAGAATTTATGCCTGGACTGTGCAAGTCAATGCAACTCAAGGCAGACAAAGCCTCTTGGGCTAAAAAACTTGAAAATTGGGGGAATTGATGGGATTAGATATTATTCGTACTATTAGTAATAATAATAATTATTAATTAATAAAAGCTAGAAGTAAAATGACTAGAATAAAACTGTTTAAAGAAAAACAGACTTTGGGGCATAAAATCAAATACTAACTGCCAGTTTAAAAAAAATCCCTCATAAATATTTCATTAAATAATTACCCATTATGAAATTACTTTATGCATTCTTATAAAACATCTGATACTAGGGCTGGAGACAGAACACCAGACTACATGGTTCATTTGTCTAATCTTGTAAGGGAATCGTTATGTTAATACTCATGCTTGGACTAATGTTAAAGGTCTTATCATTCTTTATCCAAGCTAGCTAGAAATAGCAGCTTTAACTCAGTTAAAAAGACTAGAGATGGTTAACTAATATTTGCAAATACTTTGTTCACTCTTCTTTCTGCCAGTCAGTGAATCAATTATTCATAATGGCACCTTGTCTGGTGCTTTAACCACGAGACGATTTTTCCTCATAAAACCATTCTTCCATGGTAGTATGATGCCAGTTACACAGCCCTCAAAGAGAGGGAAAGATAACTATATTTATTGACTGTGAATTGAGGTAAATGTCAGTTCTGCCATTTGAGTTCATCAGCATAGGATCAAAGCTGTATTGTGGTGATGGGCACCACATAAAAACCCTGCAAGTGGCAGAGGAACATGGCAAATAATACCCACAGACCATTTTTAAAATGAAAGAATTTCTGAAACAAGAGTTCTTTAGTTTTCTGTTTTCTGTAAAGTTTGACATAATCAAGAGTCATGCTGAGTTTGTGTGATACAAAGGTTTTATTGACATGTATTTAGGATGTCCTGCATCACACATTCAGGTTTTTTTTATTCAGAAGTAGAGCTGGGTGAATAATGGATTTTTCACTTCATTGACTATTTGAGGGGCAAAATCATTCTGGGTCACACAAAACGTTTCATTTTAATACAACTGAAACATTTCAGTGCTGACACTTTCTTAATATGCTTGAATTTTTAAAAATAAAATTAAAGGAAATTTTAAGTCATTTCAACTTGATAAGTCTAAACATTTTATTCTGAAGATGTGAGAATGATATGCTTTTATATTTATTCATTAATTATATTTGGAAGTTTAAAAAAAACAGTTTGGCAAAACTAAAGTGAATTCATGAAATATTTTGATTGTGCTCAATCTGCACATTTTTCCAGGAAAAGTTGCAGCAAAAAAATTTCACTCAATTACATTCATGAGTAGTGTAGTATTCATACTGGTGAAAATTCGATATCATGCCATCATATATTTTCACTTTGTCTCGTATATATTTACTACCCAACAATTTTGTTAATGCAGCATTAAAGTTGACTGGTTACGCTTCCAGAAAGTCAGATGCATCTATACTTAGACCCCTGAAAACCACAAAATACTGGTATACTTTTTCATAATAGTAATAATAATAATAATAATAATAATGGTAATGTCTCCCCACACCTTAGCAATTGTGGTGTTACCTCCCATTCTCACTGTAGCACACCTTACTGGTGAAAATATTGCTTAAAACTAAATGCAGTTAAAAAGGTAATTAATTGGTCTTTGAGAAGTCAATCAGTATTATTCAAAACATGCTAATATGATTTAGAGTTTCTAACATTTTAAAACAAAACAATTTTATTCAATCTTCTTTTTAGACTTGAGGAAGGGGAAAGGTTACATTGATTTGATTAAAATAATTCTTCCCTTCCCCCAAGACTAGCTTCTTAAACACTTCTTACAGAATGATTCATAACATATAGAATTGCAAATGTGGCATGGGACTTCTTGTCAGTTGTTAAATGTGCATGTTCTTGTTTAAGCAAAGAAAAAAAGACGGAAATTTTATAGTGGAAGAAATTACATTGCACTCCTCTTCACACAATATTGTGATGGTTTGGAAATGAAATTCTGGTTTTTTTTCTCTCTCTCTCTCTGTGTATATGCTGCTTACTCATTATAGTAAAAGCTAAGACAAGAACCATTTTGGTTCATGAAACATACAGAAGTAGCTGTCTACATCTCTAATACTTGGAACTCTGCTGCACAACACAGTTTGCTTGAGTAATCAACTTAAAGCAGCAGTACAGTAATGTCAGTTGCCAGTCATGCAAGCTGAATTTCATTATACAGTAATTGCACATTTGATACACTAAAAGCAAAGGGAAGCAGTGTTTTATTGTACTTACCATGAAATAAACATGTATTACTCATTCACTTAGTTACTACACTGTAGCACTATAATAGACATTGCCATTTTACTTTAAGGTTCAATGAGTAATGTATTAGGTAGTGACGTGCAGATGATTATTTAAAATGTTAGAATAAACTTCTGAAATGAACTATTACATACTTTACAGGAGGCTGTCTTGCTCACATTCTTCATTTTAAAAGTTTTAAAAACTGTGCTGTGCTACTTTCAGGAAACTTTTAAACCTTTCAGTGTCACAGAGGAGAGATCATACTGTCGTCACCATTTAAGAAAAAGACAATGGGGATCTACAATGTAGAGCAGTATCTGGAAAATTGCATTCATGGCTATTCCAACTGGACAATTGGTTCTGTTAGCACGCCTGTGGCCTTCCCTGTCATTCCTCCATCATGGCATACTATGCAGTCTTGACAGCAGAAGAAAGTGTGCCACCACCTTTACATTGCTGCTTCATCTGGTGCAGCCTCTATGAGTATGTCTACAAGGCAGTTGGGAGCAAGTTTCCATGTGCAGGCAGACAGAATCTATGAGATAGATATAAAATATTGGTTCACAGTAATGCTGGAAGGGCATAACAAGTGGGAACCCACAGGGATCCATTCTAGGTCCCATTCTGTTCTATATCTTCATCAGTGGTTTAGATAATGTTATAGAGAGTACACCTATAAAGTTTGCAGACAATACCAATCTGGGAGGGGTTGGAAGTGAGTCAACAGTGTAGCACTGTTGCAAAAAAAGCAAACATCATTCTGGGATGTATTAGCAGGAGAGTTGTAAGCAAGACACAAAAAGTAATTCTTCTGCTCTACTCCGTGCTGATTAGACCTCAGCTGGAGTATTGTGTCCAGTTCTGGGTGCCACATTTCAGAAAAGATGTGGACAAATTGGAGAAAGTGCAGAGAAGAGCAACAAAAATGATTAAAGGTCTAGAAAATATGACCTATGAGGGAAGATCGAAAAAACTGGGTTTGTTTAGTCTAGAAAAGAGCACACTGAAAGGGGACATAATAAAAGCTTTCAAGTACATAAAAGGCTGTTACAAGGAGGAAGGAGAAAAATTGTTCTTCTTAACCTCTGAGGATAGGACAAGAATCAATGGGCTTAAATTTCAGCAAGGGAGGTTTAGGTTGGACATTAGGAAAAACTTCTTAACTGTCAGGGTGGTTAAACACTGGAATAAATTACCTAGGGAGATTGTGGAATCTCCATCATTTGAGATTTTTAAGAGCAGATTACACAAATATCTGTCAGGGATGGTCTAGATAACACTTTGTCCTGCCATGAGTGCAGGGGACTGGATTAAATGACCTCTCGAGGTCCCTTCCAGTCCTATGATTCTAAGATACTATCTGAATTTGCCATCCTCTTGGCTCAAACTCCACTCTCAAAAAACCAAGAACTCTGATTTTATCTGTCTTCATTGTTTTTAGATTTCTACACTCAAAGATAAGACTGCTTGTCAATGGGGTTAAGGGAAGAACACGTTTTTACCAAATATGTGTTTGGGTGTGTCTATTATATATTAGAAACACATTTATATTTCACAGCTCCCTATGTTTAATCCAAACCTCCCCCAACAAACAACTACAAGACAGAAAATAGAAATTTAAGACAAAGATATTAGTGAAAAACGAAGTAAAATCATGACCTATATTAAAAAGAAAAATCTCCCATGAGCTGCTCTTCTCTCTAAAAAATGTTTGCCTAATATACTTTCTTCCTGGTTACAGGATTTTTTCTGCCTAGTCTGTTTTCAGTAGAGATGAGAAGAAGCATGTTTTATTTTACATTTCACTGTGGGCTAGGATATCAGATTATTCTCAGTTCAAAGTAGAGATGAAAGCCAGTACAAAAATATATGGCTGCTCTTTTTCTAAGAAAATGTCTTTGTAGAGATGATATGGTCTCTGGTGTTGTACGCAACCATTCTATACAGAGCAGTTTGTTTTTAGGAGGGGAAATAAGACAATAACATTGTCTGAAGCTACAAGGGACTGTAGAGATGGAATGGGCCAGATATTGCGTAGTGCAGAAGCCCAATGGTTTCAGACCTCTGCAGGGGCCTGGACAGTTGTCAGGATGGCATGGTAGCCACTGTATACTTGGGACTTGAAGAAGCCGAGAAGGGATAGGTAGCTTAAAAAAAAAATGAATTTCCTCCCTTCTTCCTCCCTTTCTGTCTCTTTTTCCTTTCCAGGGATCATGGAGCTTGCTTTGCTCTAGCCAATGCAGTGGGGAGCAGAAAAAGGTGTACCTCTGTGCCTCTCAAAAAATAAACAAACCATTTTTCCTATACAGTACTGAAAGGAGGATTGTGTGACATTTCGCTGACCTGACCTCTGACTACCCTGGCATTGAGCTATCCACTGTATTTCTGTCCTGATAACTCCATTTTGGAGCTGTCAGTCGGCTCCTCTGGTCTCCTAGCTATGTTCTGCTGATGAGATACCCATTTCTGTCTAGACTGGCGAGCAGCTTACTGCAGAACTGAAATGGGACTGTCAGGACCAAATTAAGGTAAAACCAAGATTGCAGATTCATGAGGCAGAAGAAATGGCTTATAGAGAAAGCCTATATTTTTTCAACAGCTTAATGGACAATAACATCCTTGTTAAAGGGGAAAACATGAATAGCACTGTCAGCTTGTCAACCTGAGCCTGGCAATTTAATAAGCTTCAGTTCCACTCACTTTTTGCCAGTTTTTTGAGAGAGGAGAAATATTCTTTTGACTGGGAAAAAAGTGTAAAACTTTATTTAATATGGCTCAATTAAAGGTTAACTAAAGAACTACTCAAAAAGAACAGTGAACAAGAGGTAACAACTGATACATTAAAAATATTGGCTATTATGCAATTAAATAATTTTTGGTGAGTACTTAAATTAACTCACAATTTGCTGAACTTGTCCTTCAGACATGTGAATGTATCAATATACTTAACTGAAAGGAGCAGAAGTGGCTCCCTTTGAAATCAATGGCAACACACCCTTTGGCTTCAATAGTGGAGGATCAAGCTTTTAGATCCTGTAATAGGGCACATCCCTCACATGGGACCTGAAGGGTTTAATGTGGGCCTGAGTCCAATGAACAAACCTGGCAGTACCTGGGAGAGACAAAAAGCCAGACTTAACTTATAATGAAAGTCTGATTGGTAGGGGCTAGGTGATTATAAAGCCAGGAAGTTAGCAGCAGATGGGGACTGTAGAGAAAGAGACTCTGCAGTCACTTTCTGGGGGATAGAAGCAGCAAGAAATGGTCCAGAAAGGCAGCAAAGAATCTGAAGGAGTAGACCTTGGCTTCTAGCTACAGGGTCCTTGGACTGGAACCCAGAATGGGCTGGGTTCCCCTACCAGCCACAAAGGAAGGTGGGCTGAAACCTCAGAGGTAAGCGGTGTAAGGGATCATGGAGCCCAGAGGCAGACAGAAGATCTGCTATAAGGTCATTGGTCTATAGCTTGAGTAGATTCTCTGTTATCATGGAAGTGGGGACTATCGTGTGACCTGGTAGGAGGGCCAACTTGTGGGAAGTGAGATCACTGCAGTGATGGAGTGACTGCTGATCTATGGAGCAACAGCCACTATGCCATACCTGGCCACACAGAGGTGCATGTGTGTTGAGTGAAACCTTTCACAGGTCCTGATCCTGCAAAACACTTATTCACTTCAGTGGGACAACTCATATGTTTAGGTGCTTTACTGGCTGCGGGCTGGGCCTTCCAGCCAACTTTAGATGAGAGAAAACCTGGAGAGGCAGAACTAATGACATATGAGGAATGTACAATAACAATACAAATGTAGCAACACCATCCCATGGTAACTAAAATTCCAAGCATGGTTCACCTCCTCCAACAGAAATACTCTTGAGAGCTTGTCAGGGCCAGAAAACCAGAGACATTCCTGGGGTCACTACCCCAGGGAACATGGAGTTTTTCATGGAATCATAGAAGATTAGGGTTGGAAGAGACCTCAGGAGGTCATCTAGTCCAACCTCCTGCTCAAAGCAGGACCAACCCCAAATAAATCATCCCAGACAGGGCTTTGTCATGCCAGGCCTTAAAACCTCTAAGGATGGAGATTCCACCATCTTCCTAGTAACCCATTCCAGTGCTTCAACATCCTCCTAGTTAAATAGTTTTTCATAATATCCAATCCAGACCACCCCCACTGCAACTTGAGACCATTGTTTCTTGTTAAGTCATCTGCCACCACTGAGAACATCCTAGCTCTATCTCCTTCAGATAGTTGAAGGGAACTATCAAATCCCCTTTACTCTTCTCTTCTGCAGACTAAATAAGCCTCTCCTCATAAGTCTTGTGCTTCAGCTCTCTAATCATTTTCATTGTCATCTGCTGTACTCTCTCCATTTGGTCTACATTTTTTCATAGTGGGATGCCCAAAACGGGATGCAGTACTTCAGATGTGTCCTCACCAGTGCCGAACAATCACTTCCCCTGATCTGCTGGCAATGCTCCTACTAATGCAGCCCAATATGCCATTAGCCTTCTTGGTAAAAAGGGCACACTGTTGACTCATATCCAGATTCTCATCCACTGTAATCCCCATATCCTTTTCTGCAGAACTACTACTTTGCCAGTTGGCTCCCAGCCTGTAGCAGTGCATGGGATTTTTCTGTCCTAAGTGGAGGAATCTGCACTTGTCTTTGTTGAATCTCATAAGATTTGTTTTGGCCCAATCTTCCACTTTGTCTAGTTCACTCTAGACCCTATCCCTATCCTCCAGAGTATCTACCTCTCCCCCCAGCGCAGTGTCCTCCACGAACGTGCTGAGGGTGCAATCCATCCCATCGTCCAGATCATTAATGAAGATATTGAACAAAACCAGACCCAGGACCGACCCTTGGGGCTCTCTGCTTGATACCAGGTGCCAACTACCCATTTATCCCAACAATGTAGCTGGATTTCTATCTACTTTATAGTCCATTCATCCAATCCATACTTTTTTAACTTCCTGACAATAATACTGTTGGAGACTGTATCAAAAGCTTTGCTAAATTCAAAATATATCATGCCCACCACTTTCCCCATATCCACAGAGCCAATTATCTCATCATTAAAAGCCATTCGGGTTGGTCAGGCACAGGGGAGTTGGAACCATTTTTATAATGGGGGTGCTGAAGCCGTTGAACCAAACTGTAAATCCTGTATATAATGGAAATCACTTCAAGCCAGAGGGTGCTGCAGCACCTACAACACCCCTAATTCCAGCACCTATGGTCAGGCATGACTTGCTCTTGGTGAATCCATGTTGACTGTTCCTGATCACCTTCCTCTCCTCTAGGTGCCTCAAAATGAACTCCTTGAGGACCTGCTCCATGATCCTTCCAGGACTAAGGTCAGGCTGACTGGTCTGTAGTTCCTCCTATTCTCTTTCTTCCCTTTTTAAAAGATGAGCACTATATATTTTTTTCCAGTTGCCTGGGACCTCCCCTGATCACCACAAGTTTTCAGAGATAACGGCCAATGGCTCTGCAATCACATCAGCCAAGTCCCTCAGCACCCTCAGATGCATTAGATCCAGACCCATGGACTTGTGCATGTCCAGCTTTTCTAAATAGTCCTTAACCTGTTCTTTCACCCCTGAGGGCTGCTCACCTCCTCCCCATACTGTGCTGTCCAGTGCAGGAGTCTGGGAGCTGACCTTTTCTGTGAAGACTGAAGCAAAAAAAAGCATTGAGTACTTCAGCTTTTTCCACATCATCTGTCACTAGGTTGCCTCCCCCATTGAGTAAGGGTCCCACACTTTCCCTGACCTTTTTCTTGTTGCTAACATACCTGTAGAAACACTTCTTGTTACCCATCACATCCCTTGCTAGCTTAAATTCCAATTCTGCTTTGTCCTTCCTGATTACAGCCCTACATGCTCAAGTAATATGTTTATATTCCTCCCTAGTCATCTGTCCAAGTTTCCTCCTCTTGTAAGCTTTCTTTTTGTGTTTAAGTTCTCTGTTAAGCCAAGCTGATCACCTCCCATATTTGCTATTCTTTCTACATATCAGGATTGTTTGTTCCTGTGCCCTCAATAGGGCTTCTTTAAAATACAGCAGCTGTCCTGGACTCCTTTACCTCTCATATTAGCCTCCAAGGGGATCCTGCTCATCAGTTCCCTGAGGGAGTCAAAGTCTGCTTTTCTGAAGTCCAGGGTCTGTATTTTGCTTCTCTTCTTTCTTCCTTTTGTCAGGATCCTAAACTCGATCATCTCATGGTCATTGCTGCACAGGTTGCCACCCACTTCTACTTCCCCTACCAATTCTTCCCTGTTTGTGAGCAGCAGGTCAAGATGAACTTTGCCCTAGTTGATTCCTCCAGCACTTGCACCAGGAAGCTGTCCTCAACACTCTCCAAAAACTTTCTGCATTGTCTTTGCACTGCTGTATTGCTCTCTCAGCAGATGTCAGTGTGACTGAAGTCGCCGATGAGAACCAGGGCCTGTGATCTGGAAACTTCTACTAGTTGTCTGAAAAAAGCTTCATTTACCTCATTGTCTTGGTCTGGTGGTCTTTATCAGATGCCCACCACAACATCATCCTTGTTGCTCTCACCTCTAAAGTTAACTCAAAGACTCTCAATAGGCTTTTCTCCAGTGTCTGAGCAATCATACTGCTCTCTCACATATAGTGCAACCCCTCCTCCTTTTCTCCCCTGGCTGTCCTTCCTGAACAGTTTATATGCATCCATAACAGTGCTCCGATCATGTGAGTTACCCCACCAAGTCTCTGTTATGCCAATCACATCATAGTTTCTTCCTTTGCTGTACCAGGACTTCTAGTTCTTCCTGTTTGTTTCCCAAGCTCCTAGTGTTGTATAAGCGCCTAACATAACTAGCCAATTGCCCTACTTTCTCAGTATGAATAAGGAGGCTTCCCATGTTGTACCCTTTTCCTTGTGTTTTCTCCCAGTATCCCACTTTCCCACTTCCCTCTGGGCTTAGGTCACTAACCCTTGGTGAACCTAGTTTAAAGCCCCCCTATCAAGGTTCCTTCCCCACTCTGAACTTTAGGGTACAGATGTGGGAACCTGCACGGACACTTCTAAGCTTAATTACCAGCTTAGATCTGGTATCACTGCCACCATCCAGATTCTCCATCTGGAACACCCCCTTTCCTCCCAAAGCCTTCCCCTTCCAGGGTAGCCTTGAGAGAGTTCCTGGTGAACACTGATCCAACCCCCTTGGATCTTAACACAAAGAGAATTTAACCATCCCCCTCCTTTCCCCCACCAATTCCTGCTGAGTCCAGATCCAATCCCCTTGGATCTAAAAACAAGGAAAAATCAATCAGGTATTAATAAAAAGGCTTGTAATTAAAGAAAAGAAAGGTAAAAGAAAATCCTCTGGGAGAGATTAGCATACCAGCTACTCTCACAGACAACAGATTCAAAACACAGAGGAGGTTCCCCTGGGCACAAATTTAGTTACACAAAAAATACCCAAATACCCAATTTTGATAATTCCCTTAATGGTACCAAGATAAGTTACAAAAAAAATAAACATAAACCTATTTATCCCTTTCTAAAACTTACTACTCTGATAAGAGGCTGGTTCCTTGATCTTTTTCACTCTGGCTGAAACTGAAACTCTAAACAAAGGAAAACTTCCCTCCTTCCTTTTGAAACATCTTGTTCTCCCATTGTTTCCTTTGGTCAGGTTTCAGCTAGGCTAGGTGAACTTCTTAACCCTTTACAGGTAAAAGAGGCATTTATCCTTAACTATCTGTTTATGACACCCCCTCACTAGGTTAAAAAGCCTGCCTGCAAAGATGCCCTTCCCTTTCTTTGTTAGATGGATCCCATCTCTTCCTAGCAATCCTTCTTCCTGGAACACCATCTCAAGGTCGAAGAATCCAAAGCCCTCTCTCCTACACCACCTGCATAACCACATATTCACCTCCACAATTAGATGGTCCCTGCCTGGGACTTTTCCTTCAACAGGGAGGATAGAAGAGAACATGACTTCACCTCAAACTCCTTTATCCTTCTTCCCAGAGCCATGTAGTCTGCAGTGACCCATTCAAGGTCATTGTTGGCAATATCATTGATGCCCACGTGGAGAAGTAGGAAGGGGTAGCGGTCTGTCACATCCTGAATTTTAGCTCGAGGCAAGTAACACACTTCTTGAGTCTTCCAATCTGGGCAGCAGATGGATGATTCCATCTTCCTTAGGAGGAAGTCCCCAACAACCACCACCCATCTCCTCCTCTTGGGAGTGGTGGTTATGGAACCCCCATCCCTAGGACAATGAATCCTATGCCTTCCAGTTGATGGGTTCTCCTTCTGATCTCTTCCCTTAGATAACTCTTCCAAACCATTCTCCGTCATAGTACCTGTGCAGAGAACCTGAAAACGGTTTCTTACTTTTATCTGCACTGGGGATACATGGGTTTTCCTCTTTCTTCTTCTGGAGGTCACATGCTGCCAATTTTCTTCCCTGTTCTGCTCTGCTCTCTCTGATTCTTTAGCATGCTGTGCCTGTGGTACCAAACACTGACTTCTGTCCAGAAAATCTTCATTTTCTCTGATGCAATGCAGGATTGATACTTGGGTCTCTAGTCCTTTAACCTTCTCTTCCAATATGGAGATCATCTTGTACTTCGTTCAGATGAAGTCGCTTCTATCCTCTGGGAGAAAGACAAACATGGCACATCCTGTGCAGGTCCAACAGCTGACCACTCGCTATCCATAGTGTTTTCTTTCTAAGATTCTCTTCAGATGTTGTATTTACTGCTCACAGAAGTCTGAAAGGTAAAAACTCTGTGGGAACTCCCCCCCAGGCGAGGTTCAGTTTTTGTCTCCATGGAAATGCTAGTTTTTCTTACCCAAACTTGGAGATCCCAGGGGATGCACAGGGGATGCACAGCCAGGACCCTCTGCCAGGAAACCCTGTGCTGTTTTATTATCAATGTTATGACTTGAGTCCCATAAAGTACAGTTATTCAGAACATTTTCCTTTTATCCAAGTCTTGTAACTTGGAGATTTTCTTTCTCCATGGAAAGTAAATGAAGTATACACTTGGCCCAAAAAACCCCACAAACCCTGAAATAAAGAAAGTTCTATATGATGTGTCTGATTTGAGAGACTGAAATGAAAATAACTAGGAAAGTATTTGCACTTCAGATATTTGTATTCATCCCATCCGACTATGAATGGTGATGTTCCAGCTCAGCTAAGTATGACTAGTTTTAGCATCTCTCAGTGAATAACATACTGTAGGGGAAGCAAATTTCTTGGGCCTTTCAATAGCAGAAAAATAAGTCAAGCAAGATTTTACAAGACACTCCCCTGGGTAAAAGAATCTTCATTTTTTCCAGATTAATTATTGCAATTAGGACCACAAGCACTCTGAAGCAGGGACTATTATTGTTACTTTTCTGTAATGCGCCTAGCACAATAAGGTATCTGCACCTAGCAAAAAAGCAAGGCTCTAGGCCAAAGCAACAACTAATAATTATCAAGCATATAAAACACATACAGTATTTCTAACACCATGACAGTTACAAGTTTAAAAAAAATCCTGCCTACAGAGATTGTGAGTCATTCTGTTTGCATCAAAATTTGCTGTTATATCTAGAGGAAATAACTAATTCAACTACAAGAATAAAGCTTTATTGCAGCCTTTATAAAGGATTTGAGGACTACATTAAGTAGTGCAGCAATCGAGACAATTTTTTTTAAATGGCACCTTACATATGAAAGGTTTTTCAGTGCTCTGCACAAAGAGTGCAGCTGCACCAGAAGCATACAGAGCAGTTTCGTGCATTTGGCAACAGCATCCCCAGAGACCTGGATTTTGGAACTTATTTTACTATAGGGGAGGTGTGGAGGGGAGGGGGAAGTAAGCTGTCCATAAATTGTTTTAGATGAGGGAGAGACAAGACAACCTGGTTATCTTCTTGGCTTTCTGAAAGCCCTACCGGATCTTTAACACAACTTTGAAGTAGGAGTAGACTTTATTTTTGTATCTCCTTTAAAGGAAGGAAACGCTAACCTTCCCTCAGCACTTCACAGGTCCCTTGACCAGACAACCTGCATGGGTATAAGGGAGAACACTGAATTTTTGCTCTATCAGAGTTTACAATTGTATGTTTTCTGCATACCTTCTTACAGTCTATGAGTTGTCACAGCTGATGCTTCCTCCTATGATGTGACTGTAATGAACCACAGTTACCAGCAGCCACCAGTGATGCCAGCATTCTCAATAAACACTTGCTTAAACAACACTTATGGAGACTAAAACCAGTGTTGGTGAGCAGCTGGGAATTATAGTATGTTGCACAGTATTGCCCACTCATGACTTTTTCCGTAAAGTCCTATCTTCCAGAATCATGTGATTACAATGAGAATATAAGCTTTCATTAATAACAAAACAGTTCTAGGTCTAACGATTGTGGAAAAAAGCTTGAGCACATGGCACAAGTTCAGCATAAAGGTTCAAGCCAACTGACAAACAAGTCTCACTTTTTAAGCCCATACTTTGATTGGGAGGGGAGGGGGACTGACATGATTTGATTTTTTTTTTAATGCTTGGAGTTGGCAATACTGACATGGTCTCCAGGGATAAAACTTCTAACAGTATTGTGAAATCCTGTCTTGGGCATGTGCTTGATATATTTACCTGTCTCTTCTACACATTGACAATACTTGTAAAGCTTGTCATGCCAGTAAAATATTGTAGGAAATGAATTGTGTTCTCTCACACACACAAGGATTTATCCAGAAACATTTTGTGAGAGACTTCATTTAATCAAGAATTGTTCCTGCACTTCCTTCCCAAAATGTGAATGCAATGGTCTAGTCTACAGCAGCCCTGGCTCAAAGTCTGTTAGCATATAAGACTGTTTGTTAGCCTGAAATAAAATTTTGGGGTTTGACTTTTAATACTCTTACATCCTTACTAACATGTGTGAAGAACAAAGGACAAAGATGCTGAGTGTTGCATTTCCCACAACCAGGTGGGGCTTTTAGTACAATGAGACAGATAAGGGATGGAGCTAAAAGTGTTACAGGGTATGGTGAGAGTATAAGATATGAACCCACACTTGACAGCTGCCTCAACTTCTTATCTCAAAGCAAGGTCAGGCAACCAGTTGAGAGAGACAATGGGGGATTGAAGGAAGAAGTAAAACACAAAAAGACCAGAGAAATGCCTGCCTCTGACTGAAGCACAAGCTCACTCCTTACCGCTCCCATGGGTACAAAAGGGATGAGATGAAGACCCCAACTCACGACCCTCCAGACCACAACATAACTGTAAGTTATAAGGGGTGTGAAAAGGGGCATGCATTGCAGGTATATTTGGGCCTGCTAAGAAGAAGGAGTGGGAATGGGGAAAGGGAGTGGGAAGAGGACTGATAATGGCAATGGGTGAATGAGAGACTGGGAATAGGGGAATGAGGAACAGGGACACCGGCAAGGCTCTGCAGCATCGGAGCTGGGAAGGAGGGCACAGGGTAAATGCTCTGAGGCATCAGAGCTGGAAACAGAACACTGGGAAGAGGGAGTTCCATCAGTGTGGGGAGCTAAGGGTTAGAAGAAGAAGGGATTCTATTGGTGTATATAACTGTAGTTGGGGGAGGGGAAGGTGAAAACTCTATCGGCGTCTAGAGATAAGCTTGACTGGTGTGAAGGGCTTTGGACTTCTGGTCTTCTGCTTTCCATCTGCGTGACAAGAACCAGGGAAGAGGGTAAAGGGAAAGCCCTCTAAGAAAGTCATTCATAAAAATCTTCATGAAGGTTCTCGGCCAACAGAGAGGGCCTTGTCTTTGTCTCTTTCACTGTTTCTCCATCCAGGATGGAGTTATGTCGTTAATGATTCTGTTGCAGGTTGCTACACATGGAATTTCATCTACACAGTCTCTTTGTCTTCTTGCAGGTTTACGGACACTTTGTCTCATGGCTCCTTAAATGGAAAACATTGTTTCTGCTGATATAAGGAAATTCTTATAATCCAGCATATTTTCAGACACTGAGTAGAAAATGTCTCTCCACTTCTGTCTCCTTTATTGCAGAGAGATGTTTATCTCTGCTTCCATTCTGTAGCGTGTGATTTGATTTTTCACTTCTAGTTTAAAACCATTTGTTTTATAGACTAAGAGTTTCTTAGTTTTATATATGTTATTGTGGGAAGGTAGCACTCACGTTTGTTGTTTATCTGGTGTGAGTGACTTACACGGTATTGGTTGATCCAGGGACTTGACATCATTGGGTAAATCCATTGGCTCCCCTGGTAAGATTAGTGTGTTTGGAAAGGGAGTGATGTTATGTAAGAGTGCATTTTGCCTTCATTTCACTATATGTTTCGATACTCCAGTGTGGTGGTGTGCAAAGATTGTATGCAGGTTTGGCTTCCTGCTCGGACTTACTTGGGATGGGAAGACGATGTGCACTGCTAGACGTGCTAGTCTTGTATGAGATACAAACCAAGGTCTTTGTTTCCTCTCTCTCCTCGTCTTCACTGGCTGTCCATGTGGAAGTTAAAAAAATCTACTGGCTTGTGACTATCAGTCTGTTCATTAATAATAAGAAGATGTCAGGGTCTAAGGCATTCAGCAAGAATTCACACAAAGCATCCTGGCTTTTTTATTTATTTACTGTAAATACAATTACTGTCCTTGAAAAGTATTTGAAGATATAATATCTAAAGTAAGCAAAGTGCTTTAAAAAGCCAAAATTGAATTTTATTTTATTCCACTTCTTGAAACCATACCATTTCAAATCCTGCATGATTTAGGAAGAAGTGGGGTATTTTGCCTGCTGAAGGGGTTGTCACCTTTAAATGATTAATATTTGTCCAGCACTTGAATGCACTGATGTGTAAATGTAGTCACACCTCTTACTTTCTTTTGACTTTACCAGTTCTAATGGTGATCCCAGTTATGTACCTATGAGGAAATATCTCTCATACTCATAAAATGTTCAGATCACTATTTGTTATTTACAGTTATGCTAATAAAACTTAGCTCTTTTTCTCCTTAGCATGTTGCAAAGGAGATCAATATCACTGTGCCTCTGTGCCTCAGTTTCCCTTTCTGTTAAGTGACTTGTCCAAGCTCACACATCAGGCCAGTGGCCAAGTCAAAAATAGAACTGATGTCTGAGTCCCAGTCCTCATTTTATTGTTAAACTTATTCCTTGGGAACAGCCTACAAACCACTGCAGCTGTAAAATAAATTTAATAAAATCTTTAAATATCAGCCCATTCTCTAATGATCTACTTCTCCAAGTCAATTGAATAATACCAAGCACATTCTAAAATGCCCAATTTTAATAAGATACAAAACAGTTTTATAAGGAGTAAATATAGATTTGCTTCCTGTCCGCAAAAACATTGTTCTGTCACTGGTATGCCCTAGCAATTTTTGACATTTGCTACCTAGATTAGCTGAATTTACCATGGCTTTGCAGTCTCTTCCATTCACAGTATGGCATATTCCTGGAAGTACTATGGTATGGTAAGCATCTAGTTTTTAGCGGCAGCCACTCTATAATGAACTGAAAAGTACAGGGCTCTTTAATGAAATCATTTCAAAGTGATGGCAAGTGCCATAAAGTTAGACAAACAGTTATTTTTAAGTCTCATTATAATTTTTCATTTTCCCTTAATATTCAGCACTTTGGTCCCCTAAGAAGCTGCATATATACTAGCAATGCTAGCCTCTTTGAATCTGGTTACATTTAGAATAATAGCTGGAAATATATGAAATTGTTTAAAGGTCCTCTCTTCCAATGTCTTTTAATGTTAATAGTTAGGGCCTCTGAAATATCAGAAGTTATCTAATCACAATGATGAATTTCTGAGAGTCAAGCTAGGCTCCAGCATTCACCAGGTGAGTAGTAAAAGATACTTACGTCTCAAGGCCACTTCCACTTTAGCTAGTTAGAACACTCTGACCATGGCCCTTATTTTGATATGTAACTTCTCCTCTTCCTCCAGGCTTCTTATTTGAAGAAGCTACAAAGAAAATGACAAATGTGGTAGGACTTTCTTGTCTTCTGGCCTGTTAATTATATTAAATATTTGGCATGGCTGGGAGTGATCTGCTATTTACTGTGGCAAAACTCCCATTGAAGCCCATGGCAGCAGCCTCATTGTGTGTAGTAGATAATCATTCATCCATGGTTGGAGGAAACTGTGCTTCCCAATTTCATTTCAAAAGCTAATGAAGTTGGCCTCAAGTCCACTTAATATACCCACCAATGCTAGATTTGGATCAAAATGTCAGTTCTGTTTCCCAGGCCCGCTTGCAAAAATGAGACTCTATTTGGACAATAACCACAACATAGCTGAGACAAAACACAAGCCTTCAAAATATTTATGGAGAGAGAAAAATGCTAATACTCTAGGAACCACAGAGTAGTGACTGACACCAATACCACTAGTTAGAAATAGCAAAACTGATACATGTCATTTTACACTGATTTTTTTTCAAAGAAAGCTAATTTAAATGCAATTATATCTCTCAAAGATGTGAAAGTATTTGGCATGCTAATCCTGATTATGCTGAAGTCAATGGGAGTCTTGTTGTTGGCAGCAGAGTTGAGCAACTGATGTTAAACTGCTTTCCTGTTGAAACTTTCATGGATTATGTTACTACTAACCATGTCCTATGTGACACAGGGCCAGAAAGAGTTCAGCAACTTGCAGGCTAATTGACCCAGATTCTACCTTTAGGGACATATTAGTAGATAAAGGTTGTGTTTTTTTGTGTGTTTACATATGTTTTGTTAAAGGGTAACAATGTAACCAAACAGTTCCTGTCTATCACTGCATTCTGTTAATTCAGAGATCAAAGGAGATGTTGACATTTAAATGAACTGTGAATGGAGTAATATTATTGTTCTTATTTCTCTTTGAAGTATATAGTAAACTACCTGTAAATAGTAGGAGATAGGCAATTGATTTATGTTAATCCATGTAGCTAATTACCAGTGATACTTTTAGGATATAGGAGGTTACTTCAAAGACACTGTTCTTCACCCAAGGAACACCTTCTGTCAAGAGGCTGACAATAGCCTGCCAGGTATCTATAGAAAATCCTGGGCCCTGATCCTTTCATCTCAGATCTGCATAAGCTTAATCAAGGCAAGCTTGAGTTGCAAGACTGAGATGGCCAATCCCATCTGGATCACCTTGATATTGTACATTGGATTCCAACCTATGGACTAATCCTAAAAGAACTCTTTGCAACTTTAAAGCTCACCATCTCTACCATGAAACTGTCCTAAACACTCGATTCATGTCGTATGTATAATGATCTTTTAACCAATATTCTCTATCTTTTCTTTAAATAAATAAATTTTAGTTTACTTTATAAAAATTGGCATTAAGTGTGTATTCAGGTAAAATCTGAAATATTCATTAACCTGGTGGATAATGTTTCTGATTTTGTGGGATTGATAGTACTTTTTATATGATGAGCAAGATTTTCAGTAATACTCATTATATTTGACTTGGTGTCTGGGTAGGAGCCTTAGGCTGAGTTGTTTTAAGGGAACTATGTTTTGGCTTCTGGGTAACCAGTAAGGTATTGTAGAAGTTGTGTTGTTGCTGGCTTGGTGAATCTAAGTATTAGAATCACCACCAGTTTAGGGGATTTTCTGCCCCATTCTCTACAGTTTGCCCTAATTGAGCAACCTCAGTGTGGCCTCCCTGGGACTCTGGTTACACCCTGTCTTATATTTTAGTGGGCATCTCTCATTATTCAGGTGCTCCCTACTGCAGCTTTTCACTGTCCTGTTATTACCTATGTGTCTTCTATGCAGACATACGACTGTTTCCCAAAGCACCAGTGGAAACCCTAGTCCCAGCTGAGAATTACTCCATTCCTCCCCTTAGCTTTACACTGCTTGTATTCCAGGACTATTCAAGGGCTCAGTGTCAGATAGAAGTTCCAATAACTCCTGGGGGGGAGGTCGGACTAGATGATCACATTGGTCCCTTCTGACCCTGGAGTCTATGAGTCTATGAGCTTATGTGCTGTTCACCATTGCCCCTTGGACTTCAGGGAGCAAACAGTAGCTGGAATTCAGTGTGGTCCAGCCACAGCACCCTTCTGCTTCAAATGCCTCTTGCCCTGGCATTCCTCCCAGAAGCCTTGGGTTTCATGGGACTGTTCTCCTTTGACCTGCAAATCCCTCTGTCCTGGTTGAAGTTAACATTTCCTGCATTTGTGATGTCCTGGGGGAGAAAGGGGCTGTTTGTCCCAGGCCTCCCAGTTAAGAGTGCCCCCAAACCAAGTGGTATTGCAACCTGGTACACAGGGTTGCAATCAAACTTGGCCCAGCTGCCCCTTCATTTGCACCTACAAACGGGCAGATAGGCTAAACTTGAGCGGCTCTGCGTCCAGTTTAGCCAATTGAAATGTTGAGAGATATTCATTGGCATTCACCATAAGTTAGGGATGGGGCAGCATGGGAGGAATGTCCCAGGGCCACTCCGGAGACACCTCTTATTCAAAGACGGGCAATTCTAACCCTTTCTGTATGTACCAATCCTATGGCTCCCCATTCAAAAGGATTTAAAGAGAATTAGTTTAATAAAACAACTATTTCTGACAACTTCACTAGCCATTCAGATTTTATGGACTGAATCAGCATGGCACCAGTTAGTAAACATGACAATAACACTGAAAGGTAGGTAGATATGGTAAGGAAGCAAACCAATGCTAACAGCAATAAAAAATTAGCTATGTAATATCAATGTAAAGAAAATTAAAAAAAAGTTGGTTGCTAAAAGTTTGTCATTTGAGAAGATAGAGAAGTCTGGATTTGTCTGCTAATGCTAGTCTGAAAAGTATCAGCAGGTTTCTAATTAGAGAGCAAAGCACATACCTCTCACTTCTATGGCCATCTGCCACCCTCACATATGCCCTGAGAACATCAGATGTCTGTCTAATGTAAACAACCTCAAGCACTTATATAATGCTTTATATTTCAAAGGTTTGTAACATTCTTGGCTGGCTGGTTCAGGGGAAAGGCAGGACCATATCCCTCCATTTCCCTATCCCCACTTCTTTCTGACAGCACTAGTAAGGGGACAAGTAGGGAGCAAGGACTGCACTTCCTGCAAGATTATGGCCAGTCCCTGCACAGGAACACACAAGGTAGGCAGGGCACAGAGCAGAAGCTACTGTTCCAGATTCTGCACCTACAGGCAGGTGGGCTAGAATCTAGCACTAGTTGAGTGTTTGGGTTTTTTCTTATCTGATTTTGAGTTTTGATGTACAACAGTCATACACATTCATTCAGGAGCTCCAACAGACTATATGAAGTGTAATTTACACGCACAGACTTAGATTGACTCGTCATATCCACCTAATTATCCTGCCAATCAATAATAAAAGTAACAATATTATACTGTTTCATAAACATGTAGGCTACACTTTTCACTGCAATACTATTACACTTACAGTGTTTGTTCACTTAAGCACAATCAGCAATAGCTATTACATTGTTGAAATCTGTATTTCTGAAAGGGAAGCTTGTTAAATTGTCCAGAAAGCATTCTAACAAAGTAAATATAATACTCTAAATAATAATAAGTAATCTCTTACTTCATAATACACAGAGTATTTGAATATCATTTTTGACTGCCATCGATGTTTAAATTGTACATTTTTTTTTCTATTCTATCTATAACTCTAAGGCTTTGTCTACAAGTTTTGTTGGCAAAAGTTATGGTTCTTTAATTAAAGCATTTTAATTAAAATTGCTGTTGCATGTCCACATTATGCTCCTTGTGTCAGCAGAGTGCATCAACACTAGAAGCTCTTGCATTGACATAGAGAACAGTGCACTGTGGTCCCCGGCTCTGCTTGGCACAGCAGTCTCTCCTGAAGCAGCCCATCTTGCCTGCCTATGCTTCTGTGATTCCCTCCAAGTTCTCCCACAGAGGGGCAGACCAACCAACTCTGTGAGCTCTCCAGTTCTGATGAATGTCAAAGCAGCACAGCAGTCCCATCCACCCCTCACTCCCTGCAGCAGCAGTCTTCCCTGCCCTCTATTTTTCTCCTGCAGGGAGAACAGGAGCATTCCTTGTTAATGCTTTGCTCTTTGTTCCTCAAGCAGCATGCTCAGCTGTCGGATACTTCCTGCAGCTTTGAAAGGGGAGGGGTGCATGCCTGCAGAGCAGTAGGGATCAAAACAGTCAGCAGAGTGGTCACGGCAGGCATTGTGGGCAGTGTCTACACTAAAGCTTTGTTGCTTTTACTTTGCCACAAATAGCTTTATTTCTCTCATCTATGTGGTTTTGTTTTGCCGCCAAAAGTAGCCTTGTAGTGTATACACCTCCACTGTTTTGTTGGTAAATGGAAGCTTTTGCTGACAAAACTTTGTATTGTAGACAAAGCTTAAGTCTGTGTTCTACCATCTGGCATAGTTTTAAAAATATTTTTAATAATTACCTAAAAGAATGGGGACTACAGTAAAATTGAAAAAAATACCTCATTGCATGTTTTGCTCACAATGACTCATGACAGGATCAGGCACAGGACAATAAGACAAAAACAATGCACTGTGTAAAAGAGTATTTGCTAACAGCAATCTCACAGAAGATATCTTACTCCTCTTTTCATCCCCAAGTGGCTCTGATTTTTGAGGCACTGACAAAAGGAGATTGCTCTCAGGTGTTGCAGGGCCAAGAGGAATCTGATTTCCCGTGTTAAAGATGCTCAATTTACTCAGTGTACCTTGTTGGAAGGTTTATGGGAAGATGGAATCTCCTTTTCTAGGTGTAATCTACATCTAAGACTTGGGTTGACATAGCTATGTTGCTTAGAGGTGTGAAAAATTTATAGTCCTGAAAGACTTAGTTAAACCAACCTAAATCCTGGTATAGACACCGCTAGGTCTGTGGAGGAATTCTTCTCTGGACTTATCTATCACCAGTTGAGGTGGACAGTGGTGGATTTACTTAAGTTATGGAAAACCCCTTCCACTGCTGTGTCAAGTCTGTATACAACAGCAGCATAGGTACAGCACTGCTGCTATAGTGCTTGTAGTGTAGACGTACTGTTAGGCAACAGATGTCCAAATGCCCACAAACTCTCTGGAGTTCCTGATACTATTTAGATGTTGACACATTCAAGCATAGCGTATGAACAATTAGTTCTCAAAGGTCAAGTACAAAAGTGGGCAAAAGTGAGTGTACTTTTGGACAGCATAGAGGAGTGGGTTCTGTTTCCAGCCCAGTCACTGATCTACTCTGTGACCTGAAGCAAGTCTCTCCATTGTGATGTGCCTCTGCCTTTCCCTCCAATCCTTCTCTACTCTTCATGTCAGGAACTCTCTTACTATGTGTTTGTATAGTTCCTAGCACAGTGGTTCCCAAAATATTTACTTCGCACTCTCCTTTACCCAGTCAGTGGCCCATTTTGGAGCTGGGGCTGGGAGCAGGCCCATAGCTTCAGGAAGAGGGGATGTGGACAGGGGTAAGGGGGCCGAGGCTAGGGCCACAGCTGGAGGTGGGGCTGGGAGCGAAGGGTGGGGCTGGCACCTGGGGCCTTGGGTGTAGAGCCCTGGGAGTGGGGATGGCAGCCAGGACCCTGGGCACAGGGCCAAGGCCAGGGCCAGGATTCGAGCTGGGTGGCATTTCCTCTCCATCCCTTTCTGTGTGGACTAGCCTGGGCCCCAGCCACACACTCCCAATGTTCCTCTGTGCCCCATTCGGGGGACTGCCCCACAGTTTGGGGACCTCTGGCCTAGCATGATGGGGATCCTAATCCTGGCCAAAGCTCCTAGGCACTCCCACAATATTACTGCTAATACAGTTGGATGTGCATGAGTAGGTCATGCATAAAAGTGCAGAGTGATCTTTTGAAAAATCTGGTTCTTAAATGTATACATCAATGATATCTTCTGTAAATTTGGAGTAAAATAGGTGACATTACCACTGACTGCGTGAAATTATTATAGTAGTCAACTAACTTTGCATAACACTGCAGTTTCTTGCTAGTATCCATGATACCTTCCGTTTCTGAATTACAGCATAGTTCTGCTGCTGATAAAATAGGATAGCTATCAAACTTAACTAACCAGCTGCCTTTTCAGAAATGGCATGAGTGTGCTGAAACCTTGGTGCCTTGTCTCATTTTGACAAATCTCTTTAAGCTTTCAAAAAGGTAAAATCATTTATATACTACCTGGTGTCTGGAAAACCTTTCCCACCCTTAATTGCCTTTTTTTTTTTTTTTAAGCAACAAAAGGGTTTATACAATTGTATGTTACCAGCACTTTTTCTGGGAACACTGTTTTTACCTAACTGGCGTATCTAAGCTGCTTTTCTCCTATTGCCTATTATCTCCTTTTCCTATCTCTTCTTGTTACCGTACACTAAAGATACAGGGCCTGATTACATGTGCAAGAAAATGAATAGTCATTAACATTATTACAACTGGTTAAAAACATTACCAAATTAGAATAGCAATGTTTTACCTCCATTTCACAGTCACATTGTCCTGGAGGAATTGTTTATATGAGATGTAGGGTAACAGAATCAGATTCATAAAATTGAGGCTTTCAAAATCACTAGTCATTTTTGAAAAACTTGCCGTAAGTGGGAAAGTTGACTGGTAATGAGGCTATCCCTGCTCTCATACCATACCCTGCCTAGTAACAGGCACTTTTTGTAGCACCACCTACAGAGGTGTCTAACTGCAGGCTGGAATTATGATATATATGAGATGGAAAGATTAAGCATTAAATCTAGAATGATATTAAAAGGCTTGTATTTCTCTTTCAGCAGATTTATAGCACTACTTAATGCATATAGTAGTCTTGTATTATCATCTGTAACAACCACACAGAATGTCTGTATATCAAGGTTTAAGTGAGCCTTAATAATCCTACCAATGTCTGGCTAGTGGAAAGTCTGGGGAAAATTGAAATCTTATGGTGCTACAGTAACATGAGATTTCACACTGGACCAACTTTTTATAAAGGACCTCAGTCCGGCCTTCAATTTTGTGCCAGGAATATTTTGGGTGCAATTTAGTTGTGGGGGAAAAATGATAGCACATAGATATCTAATTACTCAATTAACCTGAGTAGCTAGAAATCTAAGAGTTAGCTCAGACTTGAACTCATGATTATGTGCATGTAAAAATAGAAGATATTTTACACACTTTGTCCAATGAGCAATAGCGAGCAACCTGAGGGCTGCATGCGGCCTATCAGGGTAATCTGCTGGCGGGCCACCAGACAGTTTGTCTACCAAAATTGTTCCACTATAAGAAGTTAAAATGAGTCCTTTCCTGGTATACTAATTCTTCATGTACTCAGTAAACATTATTCAGAACTTGCAAGGCCCTTTCATTGCCCATATGTGTAACTACTTTAGGCAACAAGATGGGTGCATGGTGTTTTTTAGAGCCCTTTAAATGCTGCTTATTTTTGATGGAAAGACCTTGACTTTTTTTTTCTTCCCCTTTTGTTCAGTAGAGATTGAAAACACAGATCTGTGGTTCTTCTCACTCTAATTAGAACAAACCCTTCTTCATTCAAATATTTTACCATTACTTAGATCTAGTGAAAACTTTGAACTTGATAGCTGCATTTTTGGTTAACATTTAAAAAAATGTTGCCATTTCATGTTTTCCATCCAGCTAGCTGAATTTTTTTGAAAAAATTTGTCATTTTTTTCATGAGAAATTTTGCAAATGCAGTGTGAAAAATGTTCATGTAAAAAAATGAACTCTATTAGTGCCTTAACTATCAATTCTAGGGTAAAGTCAGGCTAACAGCAAAACTCTAGACCAAGTTCATTACCAATGTTGGTGAAACTTCCAATCTGGAATGAGATGAAGGGTTTAATAAAACCCTAGCAGTTGCATAGGTACAGCATATCCAGTATGTCAGAAAGAGAGCAGAATGCAGTGATCATTTTGAGCTTTCAGGTTTGTTCAAATTGAGAGAACTGAAAATGAAATGTATCTGGTGGCAAACACAGTAACCAAAAGCAAACATTTTCCTGAAAACCCTGCAGACCACACTGCTACATATGGGTTTGTTTTTAACAAATTTGTTTTCCCATTATCATTGGTCCTGTCATGTCCATGATGATAGGTGTTTGAAAGCTGGAAGTGATATTTAAAGTTATTCTTCTCACTATCTATAATTTACTCAGGGCTAGATCAGAGTTACTGCTAGCCCGGAGGGAAGGGCAGTATGTCTTTGCACTGCCTCTGTAGCAAACCTGGGAAAGAACTGGGACTCTGATGCAGTTCAATCCCTGCTTCTCTCTTGCTCTGTTGGAAATTAAGCTGCACCTTCTGGTGTATATTACTTCCCACTCCATGCACTCAGATTATGATTTTACTTTTATTTCTTAGGTAACCAACTTTGATCTGTTCACTTACTACTTACAATCACTTAAAATCTACCAATCTGTTAATAAATCTGTTTTATATTTTACCTAAAAAATGTGTTTTGTTTGAAGTGCCTGTGACATCTACTCAGGAACAAGAGCTGGTGGAAGTCCTCTCCTGACTGAGAGAGGAGCAGACTGAGTTATAAACTTACGCTGTTCAGGCTTCTGATCAGGTCAAGATGATACAGCTCTGGGGCCCTAGGTTCGGGGGTGGGGTAGAGGAATTGGCTGGAGCCTTTCTATTGTTGGTTAATGAGTTGCTGGCAAAAGGATTCATGTAACTCAGCTAGGTGTGTTTCTGCCTTTGGATGTCTGTGTAAGTGCTGTACCTGGTGAGGTCTGCAGCTTATAGCATCACAGTGTTTGAATAAGCCCAGGATGGTAGGCCAGAGGGCTCAGCATTGCCCAGTTCCAGGTTGCATGCTATGGAATCCGTCACAACACCAAAAGCCTTTTTAGGCACTTTAACTATCAATACAAAGTTCAGCACCTCTCTGAGTATGGCACAATATGTATGTGGAATTAACCTCTCCATTGTACTCTTCCCCAGAAACAATATCTTTTTGTTATCAATAGTCTCTTATTTATTCCTCTGCTGTAGCAGAGCAAAATCTGCATGAGTTATCAGCTGGGCAGCAAAGTGGGTGAGGGGGAGAACTAAAATGCCATAAATGCAATAATTCATATACTACACATCACAGCTATAACTAACACATTTCAGCTGTGTTTACACCAGAGGGCCACCTACAAATAATTCCCACTGATGCCAGCACTATTACAGCTCTACCAGCGTTAGCTACAGTGGGAACCCTAGTGTAGATGGGTCCCCAGCAACTGTCTTCTGTAGAGCCAATCTAATCAACACAGTGCTGAAAACAGCTGCTGGAACTAAAGAGCTGTGTACTTAATAGCTCCCAATGGTGCTAACATCACTGTTATTGCAACAGTGTTAGTAATGGTGAGAATGTAAACATTTCCTAGTGGAGACCAAGACTATGCTGGCAGTGACCTCTGCTTTCTGTCCTTCTCTGGAATTATTGGAGATGGTATTTATAGTAATCCTCTCAGTCTCAGATCTAGATTTATAAGTTAGTTAGAAGCTCCCCTGACTCACAATTTTCCTTAGAACTTGAAATCCTGGTTTAATGATGATAAACTATGATATATTTCTAACTACATTGCTTCACATGTTTCTGTAATAAGAGAAGTTAAAAAAGCTATGCATTGTACTTTATTTGTGACATGACATGGAAGTAAATCTCTGTTAAAGGGTCTGTAAATGTTTTGTAACAGGGCCCGAAGGGATATTATTCAATTTGTTTTACCATTTCTTTAATAAAATACAGTAAAATTCCAGTTATCCAAATTTTCTTTATCTGAATACCCTAGTTATCCAAACCCATAATGTGTCTCCCATGTAGCCCTATGTTAGTTCATAGCACTTGTCTTTATCTGAACACCTGGTTATCCAAAACTTTGTCCCCCAGGCCATTCAGATAAATGGGAGTGGACTGTAGGCTCATTACAGTAGGGCATGAATTTATATGGCTCAGTAGGGTCCATTTAAAGTATTCCAATCTTTCTTTTCTGCTATTTGAATTCATCATTATACTGCCACATCTTCTGAGATGCCTTATAGTTCTTCTGGGAAAATGTGACTCTCTATATTACTGCATTTTAAAAGTGGTAATTATGGTACAATATTCTATATTCTAAATCTAATCCAATGCCAATTAAAAACAAAGGTTCTGTTGTGTGAGCATGCACAAGGGAATGAGTGCTGGTTACCTGTATGGTATTGAAGAGGTTACTAGTAAGGTTTGCTCTGGTAATCCACTGGTTACTGTATGGTAGCAAAGAGGTCTCTGTAGAGCTACTATAACCCCTTTATGAAGATGGGCAGGGATAGGACAGGGATAGGTAGCCTTGATTCTGCCTGCACAAGGGGTAGTCATCAAGAGACTAGGTACAGTGGTGATGCAGCTATTTCTCCACCTGAGCAAATGGAAAGCAGAAGGAAAAAATTGCATCACTCTTCCCTTGAGACAACACCACAGTAGGCTGCTCTTTGCCAGGGCCTGGCAAAGACATGACTGACCTCTTGAGAAATAGAGAGATCAAGATGATAAAGTCCATGAAGAGGCTAGAAATAGAAAATGCATCACAGTTAGTATAATGCAAAAGCACCGAGGAGAAAACAAACTGAATGCTGTAACTGGTTTCTTGAACACAGCTCTTGTCTGAGTAGCTGATGAAAGAGAGCCACATATTCAACTAGTTACATCATTGAGTATCTTTTCTGAGTGTAGTCACTTACCTTTAATGTAGTTTAAATTTTGAATCCATCTATTTGTGGCTGCTTTTGTAATATAAGCATTTGATATGGCTGAGCATGTTGACAGCTTCACTTTCTCCAATGACTTGTATAACTCAAGTGACACATTTAGTGCGTTCTGTTGGGGATGAGCTTCAACCTGCACAAAGTGTTCTATTGGCTAACAGAACTAGGCAAACTACTCATTACACATACTGTTCATGGTCAAGTTAGCCTCTTTTTTATGGTTAGTGATTATTCCACAATTTTCTTTTAATGTATTCGTATTCATCAGCTCATTTCATAGAATCATAGAATATCAGGGTTGGAAGGGACCTCAGGAGGTCATCTAGTCCAACCATCTAATAATTTGCAGCCTAAAGGTTGTTTGTGAACTTTATACTTGGATTGCTCACCATTGGTTATTCACATTGCAGGACTGGTCATCTAATAAGGTAAAGTTTGACTATTATTTTTATTCAGATTTAGCTGTAAAAATGCAGGTTGAACTCTTTGGCTATGCAACAGTGCTGCGAACAATCATGGCACAAGTGTTTTTTTCAAGGTAATGCATTTTTATTTGTCAATGTTTATTCAATAAGATAAATCTGAGGGTGTGAGATGCCTCATTTACTTTCTAATGGCAAGCTTGTTATGAGTCCTATGCATTCACACAGAGCACGGATGGGGGTGAGGATGTTGGGGCAGCATATGACTTTCCCTCATCTCTGGTCCATATTGGATGGCAGAAAGGAATTTCAGGCTCTGTGGGGCTTATACCAGCCTCATCCCTCAGCGCTAGTGTGCAGAGAGGGGTGGGAAATAGACAGAAATGTGACACCACTCCCAAACACACTGGTCAGCACAGAGGAGCTTTTATATGGAGGGGCTAGCAGCAGATTGTTCGAGGTGGGGTAGATTTGGGGACCAATGGACTAAACCTTGTTTTTTGTGTTGAGCATTTACGAATAGTTTTGTATAATGTGGAACAATAAGCTAGTCTGAGGTTCTCCCCATCCCCTTTGTAGGAAGCATAAGGACCCATTTTTCAGGACAGTAGCTGAAGGAAGATAAATACAAATTTTAAGTTCCCTGGTTCCACAGATTCCTCCTACCAAGATTTATCCCTCCAGTGGGATTCTCTGCAGACTTAACTCAGAAATTCTGATAGCTATTTTGCTTTCTCAGGTTACAGAAACACTTTAAGTGTGAAGTCATAGCCCATGTTTACCCTACAGACATTACAGAGGCAAACTGCCACAGCCATGTTGCGGTAATGCAGATGCAGACTACAGCAAAGGAAGGTTATTTTCCACAGGAACTCCACAATCTTCAAATATGTTGAGGCTGTTTATACAAAGGATAGTGATCAATAATTCTCCAAGTTCACTGAAGGTAACACAAGAAGTAACAGGCTTAATCTGCAGTAAGGGAGATGTAGGTCAGATATTAGGAAAAACTTTCTAACCATAAGAGCAGTTAAACTCTGGAATAGGCTTCCAAGGGAGGTTGTAGAGTCCCCATCATTGGAGGTTTAAGAACAGGTTAGACAAATGTCAGGTATGGTCTAAGGTTACTTGGTCTTGCCTCTGCACCGGTGGCTGAACTAGATGACCACTCGAAGTCCCTCCCTTTTCTGTGATTCTCTCCATGTGAATGCATGTTAATATCTAGATACGTCATCTTTTTGATTGCTTATGTTCATATGCACATTTTAGTATCTTTTCTGTAGTTGGGAAAATGACAAACTTCATTGTGTACTTCTTGGGCAACACAATAACGCACTGCCCCGTAGACTTCTTATAGTAGGGACTGTATCTTAGGTATGTACAGCACCTATGCTTTAGGGCCCTGATCCTTGATTAGATGCTACCTACACAAATAAATGTTACTAATATATTTCAGGAGTCCCACTATTTCTTGTGTCCTCTAGTTCACATTTTTTTCTTGTGACCTCTGTGATAAATTTATCTCTTCTTTCTCTTTAAATAAATAGACTTTTAAAAAAAAAAGATAATTGTATTTGTTTTAATTCGTATCCATCTTCAAACATTTCATGTGCCAAACAGCATAGCTGACTGACAGAATATGCGGAAAGGTGCTATTTGTTGGCAGGGGCAGGAGGGTGAGGGAGAAATGCAGCAAGTATTTAAGAGCTCATCTCAACAATAAATAATCAGGAAAGAAAGTAAAGAAGAATATATAATTAAACTGAATCTGTATACACGATACAAATGCTGAGAAGAGAGAGAGCATTATGCCTGTAATTTAGTTTTCCATAACAAGGCCTAAACTATCTATGTGGTTTACTGTGACCATATGTTGCGGAGCCAGTACATTCCATCCCCCTTTGGGCAGGGTAAGGGCATTGTAACCCTGTGGTTAAGTCTGTCAGACCACCCTGAACCTCAGTGCAGTAAGGCCCAGTGGCCAATGTCTATAAGGTCACCCTTCATCTCAGGGCTATGAGGCCTGGTGGCCGGAGTCCATATGCCTGCCCTTTCCCTCGGGGTGGTACAGTTTAATGGTTAGAGTTAATATAGCCACCCTTTCCTTCAAGGTGGTATGGCCTGGTGACCAGAGTGAACATGGCCACCCTTTCTTTCATGGTGCTATGGTCTAGTGGCCAGAGTCAATATGGCCACTGTCCTCAGTGGGATTCTGTGGCCTGGTGGCCAGAGTAAATATGTGTGCCCTCCTCAGTGGGACTGTGTGACCTCGTGGCCAGTTGGGAGCAGCAGACAGGGAAGTGGGACACATTCCCTCCCTACTCCACCAGGTCCCAGCCCCAGGGCTCTTTCAATGTCAATTTGCCGCTGACTCAGTGGGAATCCAACCAAAACACACTGATTCAATGCCTAGTTCTATAACTGGTCCACAGTCTAGTTCCCCTTCCTACTATATCTCCTAATTCCTTGATCTTGGCATCTTTGGGGTCTCCAAGTTCCTTGGCCTGTGCTACTCCCAGCAGCTCCAAACTCCCTGGGGTATTTGCAAGTACCTGGGTGTCTGCTCAGGTATTAGTTCCTCTGTCTGGGACGTCAGCCCCTCTCGAGATAGACCCTGCAATGTGTGTCCTTCTTCCTCAGCAGCCAGCCCTGACTGAGCTAATCTGAGCTATTCTCTTTTATACTACTGCTCCAGCTGGAGCATGCCCTACAAGGTTGAGGGGGTATGGCTTCCTCTGCCTAGAGTGTGGGGTTAACTCCTTCTGGTCCACTGCAGGGCAAGTAAACCTTGTCATACCATAGAAGACTCCACTTCATTTAAGTTTTCACACATTTCAACTTATAACTGATATCTATAGACAAATCATAGAATCTTAGAAATAATGCCAAATGGCCTTATAACTACCTTGTCTCTACTGAGGTCCCTTAACTTTTTCACTCTGTCAAGTTAAATTCCAATTAGCACATAACTTACTAATTAACAATTTTTGCAATCTATTCCAGCTATATTTTAAATACCAATTAAATACATGGTGAATAAATTTCATTATAAGTTTAATGTATTAATAAGAATACAATTGCACATTTATTGCTTGTATGATTTTAAGTTAATTACATGTCAAATAGATTTATCTTTTCTCTAATTAATAAAACTTAATGAGTTCTCCTAATATTTGGAGCACATTTACCGTATAGATAGTAAAAAAACTTGAAGGCAATAAGTAGCCCAGGATTAGTCTCTGCCTTTGAGAACTGGCTGGCCTAAATAAGAATACCCACTAATTGCGGGTAACCAACTGAGAGTTGATTAGAAACCCAACCTGACATTTAACCTAAAAAAAATAAATCAAGAACTATTGGTCCCTTCTTATCAATTTGTAAGATCTTGAATATGAATGTCTAGGGTTAGATCAAGTATTGTTTCATTAATTTGATTCAACATCCAGGCTAACAGATGAAAGAAGAAAATGAAAAGTCTATTATTTCTGTTGACACTGGAAGATAAATGTAGTCTAGTCCTATGGGCAACTTATATAGCACCTTTGCTAATCACATACCTGAATTTAATAAAGGAATGTCTACTTATCTAACCAAGCAGAACAAAGCTGAAAGGACCAAGAGGGAAATACATAATAGCAATGTGATGGGATGTACAAACTCTTTACCAGACAGGAAGGGGTTAAGGAGTTCCTGCGGGCTCATTGGCTTCACACCAGCATGGCATTTCAGGACTGGAGGAAAAGTTCAAAAGGTGAGAAACCCAGCTCAGCCATAGGTAGCTAGAGTAGGAAGACAAACCATTAATCCCTCCAGCTCCCAGGGGAAGACCTGACTGAGAGCAGAACCTGCACCCATGCCTATTCACGAATATCCCAAGAGAAAGGCAGGTGGACTATACATTACCTTAGGAGGCTTTCTAGTGGTAAACTGGAGGACATTGCACCAGAGTGCAGTGTGCCCTCCCCTCCCCTTGAATAAAGAGAGGCTGGTGACTTGTTTGGGCCTGGCTGTTTGTTTCAATTTCTTCCCTGTGTTCACCTTTTTGTTTCCTCTGAACCCCAAAAGGGGTGAACTCCAGAGGAACTGAGCTGAAGACCATGGGACACAGGGAATAGGGTGCATGTCTCTGGAAGACTGAGGTGCCTTGGAAACAAAGAAGATGAATTGCTGACAGGCTATGTCTGATCAAGGGTGGCCAGACAGATGATGTTGATTACTGGTCAAGTAACATATATTCCTTTTATTACACCATAGCTTGGCTCACTTTGGCTTAGATTAATTTGTGATGTGTGTGATGTTTCAATCCAGCTATGACATGTAAATCAGTTCCTTAAGTCTAGTATGATTTTTCTCTTTCCTTAATAACTTTTGGGACAGAACCCCTACTAGTGTAAACTTGAATTTAATGGAGCCACCCTGCCTTATATCAGCTCAGTAAATACACCTTGTTTTTAAAAAGACTACCGCAGCCTTAAGATTGTTGTTTGGTAATAACTCTAAGGACAGAGGTGTTCTAAAGCCTCATTCCTCAAAGGCATTGGTTAAAAGAGTTTGGATCAAGACTTTCTCTCACAGAAAGTGTGTTAGGTGGAGGGTTGTGGTTCTATGGGCCTGTCAAGGACCCACCGGTCTGGTGCTCTTTTAGAGCTCTGGAACATTCCCTGAGAGGACCCGTTTCGTGTGTCAGCCCCTTTTAAGTTCACGGTGTCTCACTGGGATAAGATCCTTAGCTTCACTACTTCCTGGGACAAAGCCTCAGGGCCTTCAGCACCCCTGCTTTATGCCGTGAGTGCCCTGCAGCAAGGTCACATGGACTGGACACTGGAGGGAGACTTACATACCCAAAGAGAGCAATCCACCCCTTGCTTCCTGACTCTGAAGTGACTCTCAGCTAGTGTTGTAAAAGCAGAAGGGCTTATTAGATATCCGGACCACAGCATAGAAAGTCCTTTGTTAATGTTGAGAATGGAAAGCAAAATCCATCTGGGTCACTCCAGAGCCCAGAGCTCTCAGACCCCTCCAGGGTCCAAGTACCTCCAGTTTCTCCTTCCAGCAGTCTCATGCTTAACAAACTCACCTATCCCCTCCACAGTTCTTTTTCCTTGTTCCTAGGCAAACATGGTCACCTGGCCATCCTCCTTAGCTCTTTGTTCTCCAGGTGATCACAACCAGCTGGCTTTGTGCACAGGGCGGTCCATCAACTGCTGTTAGTTGCTAGGTGCCAAATGTCCAGGCAACTGGAGTGGCCATTGTCTTCTGGGACTCTCCATGGGCATGAGATCCAGGACTTAGACAGCCAGGCATCAGTAACTCCTGGATCTGCAAAGAGTAAACAACCTTTCCCCCCACCTAGTTAACCATGCAGCATATAGGGGAAACTGAGGCATACAGTATTTATACAAAATATTATGAATAATTCTCACTCTGTCACCGGGTCACAGTAGAGACACAGATTTGAAGGGATGCAGTTGACAAGATGAGTTCAGTGCCAGCTTTGAAGAGGCAAATGATGCAACTGTTTCAAACTACCGGTGCACACAGTTACCCAATTTACATATGTAATTGGAGCTTTGAGGGGTCCAGTTCTGCCCTCGTTTGTACTATGTAAATCAGTAGCACCTCAAAGTAAGCAGAGTTGCATTGATATAAATGTGAGGGGAATAAAGTCTTTTGTGCATAATGATGCAGACTTTAGGGGTGAATTCTAACCCTCACTGGCCCACCTATAAAATGTCTTAAGTATTGTCTCCTCTTACAGTGGGTCTTGTATTTGCTAAGGTCCAGATTGTGGCTGAGCCTAATGCAGTCAAGGGAGCATGACTGCCCAAGTCTCCAGCGCAGAGTCTCCAGGTCTTGTGGCTGGATGTTGGGGAGGAAGAGAGGCAAGAAGTTCCATATGGCATCTTTTCAAACCACCATCTGCATATGAAGAGCAAGCAGGAGGAAGGGATAGGGAATGGACACAGCAGAGTTGAGTGTGTGTGAGGAAGGAAGAGTGTTATGCCAGATAAGGGACTGTAAGGCATTATTATCCCTTGGGGCAAAGGATGAGAGGGAAGAACTGTAACTGGGGACTGGTCCTGCATTGAGCAGGGGGTTGGACTAGAGGACATCTTGAGGTCCCTTCCAACCAGTGATTTCCCTACACACACCCTGAATTTCCCCAACACCCCCTCCTCCAGTTTTGTGAACTAGTTACATGCCAAACCTGGTGGCTGAACTTTGTGACTTTGTCCTCACCCACAACTATTTCACATTTGTGGACAATATATACCTTCAAGTCAGTGGCATTGCTATGGGTACTCGCATGGCCTCATAGTATGCCAACATTTTTATGGCTGATTTAAAACACTTCCTTAGCTCTCATCCCCTAATGCCCCTACTCTACTTGTACTACATTGATGACATCTTCATCATCTGGACCCATGGAAAAGAAGCCCTCAAGGAATTCCACCATGTTTTCAACAATTTTCATCCCACCACCAACCTCAGCCTAGACCAATCCACACAAGAGGTCCATTTCCTCAAAACTAATGTGCTAATAAGTGATGGTCACATAAATGCCACCCTATACCAGAAACCTATTGACCACTATACTTACCTACATGCCTCCAGCTTCCATCCAGGACACACCACATGATCCATTGTCTACAGCCAAGCTCTAAGATACAACTGCATTTACTCCAGTCCCTCAGACAGAGATAAACACCTACAAGATCCCTGTCAAGCATTCTTAAAACTACAATACCCACCTGCTGAAATGAAAAAAACAGATTGACAGAGCCAGAAGAGTACCCAGAAGTCACCTACGACAAGACAGGCCCAACATAGAAAATAACAGAATGACACTAGCCATTACCTTCATCCCCCAACTAAAACCTCTCCAGTGCATCCTCAGAGATCTACAATCTATACTGAAAGATGATCCTTCACTTTCCCAGATCTTGGGAGACAGGCCTGTCCTTGCTTACAGACATCCCCCCAATCTGAAGCCAATACTCACCAGCAACCACACAACACAGAACAAAAACACTAACCCAGGAACCTCTCCTTACAACAAAGCCCGATGCCAACTCTGTTCACATATCTATTCAAGTGACACCATAATAGGACCTAACCACATCAGCCATGCCATCAGGGGCTCATTCACCTACACATCTACCAATGTGATATATGCCATCATGTGCCAGCAATGCCCCTCTGCCATGTACATTGGCCAAACTGGACAGTCTACGCAGAAGAATAAATGGACATAAATCTGACATCAGGAATCATAACATTAAAAAACCAGTAGGAGAACACTTCAACCTCTCTGGCCATTCAGTAACAGATTTAAAGGTGGCAATGTTGCAACAGAAAAGCTTCAAAGACAGACTCCAACTAGAAACTGCTGAACGTGCATTAATATGCAAACTAGATACAATCAATTTAGGCTTAAATAGAGACTGGGAATGGCTGAGCCATCACACACATTGAATCTATTGCCCCATGTTAAGCATCCTCACACCTTCTTGTCAAACTGTCTGGAATGGGCTATCTTGATTATCACTACAAAAGTTTTTTTTCTCCTTCTGACAATAGCACATCTTAATTAATTAGCTCTTAGAGTTGATTGGACAACTTCCACCTTTTCATGTTCTCTGTATGTATATATATATCTTCTCACTATAAGTTCCATTCTATGCATCCAATGAAGTTGACCCACAAAAGCTTCTGCTCAAATACATTTGTTAGTGTCTAAGGTGCCACAAGTACTCCTGTTCTTTTTGCGGATACAGACTAACCCGGCTGCTACTCTGAAACATGCCAATTTAGTGACTGTTTGGAAATGTGAATTGAAATTGAAACATTAATACACACTTTAAAAGCATATACAGTGTATGATAAAATACGTGTATCTGAAAGTATACTAGATTTGAAAATTATGAACATAGACTAGCTTCCTTGTACAGCTGTTGTTTTTTATGACAATGTCAGTGCATTCATTTCAGTGATGTTGGCCAACCTAATAATTTCAAATGATGATTTGTAAGCAAAGTCTAAATGAACTCTCCGTGACAGCTAATGATGAGCTGAGGCGAAAAGCTTCAGGACCAGATTGTATTTACATTCACACCTAATCTACCTAGATATCCAGCAAATAGAGTTGCATTGCCCAAGTGATAGAGTTTGGCTGGGGCGGGGTTACAAATCACTTGAATGCGTGGGGTGGGAGGTTGGGAATGAAGTGTTGTTCTTATTGTATGTGTATATGGCAGTAACCTGTGCTGATTGAGGGCATCAAAAGAGAGGGTGGGGACCTGTCCCTCTCCACTGTTTAAAGACAGAGCTGATTAGGCTCCAAAGATAGTCTTTTGTTCTGTTAAGTGACCACTGCAGCTGAAATCACTGATAATCAGATCTAAGTGCTTAGTCCTGCTGTGGGACAGTGTTCCTGTGGGTACAGGAGTTTTGTGTAAAAGACAGCCCAGACTGAGAGCTCAGGTGAAATCACTGAGAGCTGGGTGGAACCCCAAGAGACCAACTCACAGAGGTCACAGTGGCAGGTGGCAGCAGAAGATGACTGCGCAGGGCCATTGGCAACAGAGTGATGGAGTGAACGGTGGCACAACGAACAGCCGTGGCCAGAGCGAACAGTGAGCAGCTGGAGAAAAGAGCAAGGTGCCTGGGAGGTGTACTCACGTGAAAGCACCTCTGATGGCTTAAATAAGGGGCACTTTAAATAAACATTTGTTTGTTGAACTATATTTTAGTGACTTTGCTCCAGAATGTTAGATTTGTGACTGGGAATGGAAATGTATATAAATATGTTTCCTAGTAGCCCAAGATTTTTAAAATGCAGTATTTGCCAAGGTTGTTATCTCACATTGTTGCTATCTTGAGAGGTCATTATGTTGGGGAGTTTCTGTACTAAACATTTATTATAATTAATTTTTACATAAGAATGGTCATACTGGGTCAAACCAATGGTGCATATAGCCCAGTATCCTGTCTTCCGACAGTGGTCAAGGCCAGATGCTTCAGAGGGAATGAACAGAACAGGTAATCATCAGGTGATCCATCCCCTGTTGCCCACTCCAAGCTTCTGGAAAACAGGCTAGGACACTCAGAGCATGGTGTTGCATCCCTCCCCATCCTGGCTAATAGCCACTGATGGACCTATTCTCCAGGAATTTATCTAGTTCTTTTTTTAATCCTGTTATAGTTTTGGTCTTCACAGCATCCCCTGGCAAAGAGTTCCACGGGTTGACTTTATGTTGTGTGAAGAAGTACTTCCTTTTGTTTTTTTAAAACCTGCTGCCTATTAATTTCATTTGCTGACTGCTAGTTCTTATGTTATGTGAAGGATTAAATAACATATTCTTATTCACTTTCTTCACACCGGTCAAGATTTTAAGACCTCTATCATATCCCCCCTTAGTCAACTCTTTTCTAAGCTGAAAATTCCCAGTCATTTTAATTTCTCCTCCTGTTTCATACCCCTTATCATTTTAATTGCCCATCTCTGTACCTTTTCCATTTCCAATATATCTTTTTTGGGATGGGGTGACCAGATCTGCACACAGTATTCAAGGTGTACACATACCATGGATTTATATAGAGGCAATATGATATTTTCTGTCTTATTATCTATCCCTTTCTTAAAAAAGCAAAGGTTTCAGAGTAGCAGCCATGTTAGTCTGTATCCGCAAAAAGAACAGGAGTACTTGTAGAACCTCAGAGACTAACAAATTTATTTGAGCATAAGCTTTCGTGGGCTACATCTGATGAAGTGGGCTGGAGTCTACAAAAACTTATGCTCAGATAAATTTGTTAGTCTCTAAGGTACTACAAGTACTCCTGTTCTTTTTAAAAAAGCAAACTGAATGTTGGGAATCATTGACTGCCTCTGCACATTGAGTGGATGTTTTCAGAGAACTATCCACAATGACTCCAAGATCTCTTTCTTGAATGGTAACAGCTAATTCAGACTCTTTCATTTTGTATGTATAGTTGACATTGTTTTCCATGTGCATTACTTTGCATTTATCAACATTGAATTTCATCTGCCATTTTTGTTGCCCTGTCACCCAGTTTTGTGACATACCTTTGTAACACTTCACAGTCTACCTGGGGCTTAACTATCTTGAATAGTTTTGTATCATCTGCAGATTTTGCCACCTCACTGTTTGCCCATTTTTCCAGATCATTTATGAGTATGTTGAACAGTAATGGTCCCAATACCAACCCCTTAGGGATACCACTATTTATCTCTCTCCATTCTGAAAACTGATAATTTATTCCTACCCTTTGTTTCCCATCTTTTAACCAGTTACTGATCCATGAGAGGATTTCTTTGTTATCTCTTGATGGCTTACTTTTCAAAAGTCAATTTAAATTAAATACCTTTTTAAAAAACATTTATATGTTTTTAGAAATCTAGGCCTGTTATATGTTTTGGTGTAACTTGCATTGTCCTTATGTTATATTTGCATTATCCTAACAAAACATTTACTTTATTCATATCTCTTTTATATATATCTCACTGGTCCTGACACTCCCCCTCGCCCCCCCGTAAATTCGAACACCCCTCCTAATTTCAATTCCTGGGGAAACCACTGCTTCCAACCCTGATATTCTATGATTCTATGAGAGGGAAGAACTGAGTCACAATTTCCCCATTGGCCTCCTCTGGGGGGCAGCACAGCTGCCTAAAAGAATAATCCTTCCCTCAAAGGAAGAGGAAGAAAGACAATGAGTCTTATATAGTATCAGCTTTTCTCTTTAAATATGTGACATCCTGCTGCTCAGCAGGAGATTTTGTACTGCTATTAAGTTACGTGATATCACTGAACATCGCCCTCAAAGGAGGAGTAAGCAAAAAACATGGACTTCTAACTTAGTTATGATTAAAAAAAAATAACTGCCAAGCCTGTCAGAACAGGGATCTGGTTATAAACTTTATCTTCTGTGATTTCATCTTTTTATTATGTTTGAGAGCTTTGTTCCAGACTAGTAGCCTGTGATGGTGATCTGGGAAGATGAGAATTCAGCAAAATATTAACATTAAAAAAGATGTGAATGAAATTGCAGTAGAAGATTTTGTGGGTGATTTTGTGTGAGGGGAGTGAAATGAAATACATTCCAAGAGTCTGTCTTACATTACACACTAACCTCCAGTGTTGAGCCTAGAGGAAAAGCAAATAGGCAAACTATGCCCAAAAGTGGATAGCAAAACTTATGAGAAAATCAGTTTTTGCATTTTTGGATCATTTTATTGTCTCTTGTTTCTTTCTAGACAACTTAAGCATGAATTCAAAAAGGGTAACATCCTCATTCAGTCCTCATAATTTGAAATGAAAAGCTATTCACTTGTATTACACATTGAGCTTGTCATCTTTACTGCAGAGTTAACTTGAGTTATCACTCCAGCATTGCTCCCAACTCAAGTCCCGTCTCCATGCACAAGCCCCTTTAATTTGTGTGTGGTTGGTCTGTCAGGAGTTTATAGACTGCAGCTCAAATCAGCACAACTGGTCACATGCTAACCCAATCCCTCTGTGCTGCTCTAGTATTATTTCACAGTGTGGCTGCTCTCGCTCAAGCTATGCTATCCTAAGAAGAGTTAAGTCAAGTGTAGATTACTCAAACTAACTCTGCAATGAAGATGTAGCTATAGAGAATATTGTAGAAATATTCTACAATTGTAGAAATATTGGGAGAACACTCCCAATGGCTTTTCAACATGCTCATTATTTGTCAGGATATAGGCTATGATCCTGCAAAAGACCTATGAATGCACAACTTTACACATGTGAAAAGACCTAGTCACTTCAAATTTGGATGAATACAGCCATCTCTAGGATAAGGCTAAATCTCAATGGATATATAGCTATGTACAGTATGAACATGCTTTCCAAATTATAATATCTTAGTCTTGACTTCAGTGGAACTACTCATGTGCCTAAAGTTACATATGTCATTGCAGGGACTATACTGTACTGTGCACAGTTTTTGTCTCTAAAAAGGTCTTATATTCTGCATAATTCTCATCATGACAAAAAGACAATTGATGGTAGAGAAGTAAAGAGGAATCTCATCCAACCCATCCATTTCCTGCCTTTTTTTATGTTTTCATCCTTTGTAAAGCATTTTGTGATCTATTGATGAAAAGCAAAATATAAGAGCTTGGTATTATTAATACCCACAGTGAAAGTCTTTGATAGACGCTTAACAAAATTTACTAGTTTATTTTCTCCTCTTTACAGGGACACTCAAGTTAAAAAAATGTTTTCAAACACATGAATCAGTGGCTAGGTTTCTAAACCTTGATCACACATCTAATTCAATGCTGATTACTTATTTTAGCACTGCAGATAATGAACATAGACTAGTCTGTTTCAGTGAAAAAGGCAATATTTGCAAAAACATTATTCAGCAAATGTTGCCTTTTTCATTGAATAATTCAATGAGTAATTGTTTTGCAGTATTTGTCCTGCTCTATAAATTATTCAAAAAATAATGGCAACATTTGTCAAACAATTCTTTCTTTCTGATGTTTGACCAGTCCTTGCAGGAGACACTATAGGGGAAATGTTTCAATCCACACAGAATAAGCAGAGCATTTAATCAGCATTAATCAAACATGAGAATTTCTGCTGGTTTTAGGTCTTATAAGCTTAAAGCCATATTTTTAACTTTGGGCTCATATAGACCCTTCTCCAAAGCTTGTTGGAGTCTTTCCACTGACTCTGGTGGAATTTGGATCAGGCACTGAGAGAGCTGACAGTGTATAGTTGTATGTGTGTTAGTGGTGAAAATTAAGAACAGCTGAACTAGAGGCAGGAAGGAATTACACTCCCCTGATTCTGGAAAGCATCTCCATTCAAGAAAACTCTTAAGTACTTGCTTAACTTGATGTTTAGGACTTTACTGAACAGCAGTCAGACCTTATATATAAGAAAACAACTACCCAAAACATTATTCTACAATACTTGCTTAAACTCATTAAAATATATTTCGGAACTGTACTTAAAAGATAACACTTTAAAATGAGGGAACTAAGAAGTCTGGAAAAACTGGTTCCTTTTCTTTTTTCTTTTCTTTTTTTAAAGTAGTTAAACTTGAGAAAATCATATGTATGAAAGAATCAGATTCTTTTATTAAGATGATCAAAGTGTATGCCACTTATTACATGCATCACTCCAGGTGGAATTTACCCTGCTGCAGAGGGTTCACCTCATTTAGGGTGACCAGACAGCCCAATATTATTGGGATCATCCTGATATTAGGGGCTTTGTCTTAAATAGACCACTATATCACCTCCTCCCAAAATAAGTGTTCTGATTCCTGATTTTTACACTTCCTGTCTGGTCATTGTAATACTATGTATCCCACTTAAGCACCCATTAATTCCCACTAATCCATTATGTCCTTCTGCAGGCCCTCTTCAAATAGGCAAATGTCACCCTCCATATTTTGGTTATTAGATTGTTTTTGAAGGTCAGCACTGAGTGAAAGGAAGTCATATTTACCTCCTGAATCAATAAAACTTGATGGACATCCCAACAAGAGTCAATATCTGATTTTTTTTTCTATTGGCACAGTGCAGTCAGGATCCCCTCATGATAGAGTGCTAAACATTTCATATGATTTTATATTTGTATTGCCAGCCCCAACAATTCATGAATCAGGACTATGAAAATCATGAGATTTTTAAAAGTGCCTTTTGATTTCATCCTCTTTTCCTGCAACAAGAAAGGCAAGAAACCTTTTCTTATAAAAGCTGAAATTCATGACTCCCAGCGCTTGGGATTTAAGAAAATCAGCAAATATCATGAGACTTGTGATAAAATTGCAGGAGTTGGCTGATTTATTTTTTCCTGGCTGGATTGCCATTCTCGTGTAAACCTGATTATTTTTCACATGGAATAACCGGTGCTTCAGGTGCTTGCTTTATAAAATAACCTTGGCGAGAAATTCTAATCTTTACCTTTAAAGACAATATCTACTGTCTAACCACTCACACACTATATATACAACTTTCTCAGAGAAATCCCTGATTTTTGTAAGCCTCTTCCTTTCATCTCTACTAAATTCACTGCTTATGAATTGTTAAAATGTGAAATGCAAGTGTAAGATTAATAGAATTTTGAAAACACACAGCATTACACTATGAATCATTGCCAAGAAAATATAAGGAATACAAACTTATACATTTAAGATGATTGCTAGCCTTTTCTGAAAAAGCTATTCTTTTCATCAATTCTGTCTAATTTGATCTGCAGTCCTTTGGTCAAAAGTTAGTTCAATACATCTTTCTTTTGACTGTAGTTATTTTCTTCCTTTGGAAGACAAAAACAAAACAAAACTGTGTTCTTTGTGGCATATCAGAGGCATATCTATAGCTCCCCTGCTAATTATATTTTTTATACTCTTACTGCTATGATCTTAGTTAAAGTGCATATGTCCTACATAACCTTTTTCTTCTTTATCATAATCTATGATACATATATAGATTTATGTCTTTTGAAACATAAATGCTCATCTGAAATCTCAAATGTGTGTTCATGCATAATTGTCTGTTATTTAGCTACTACCATTTTTTACTTGTCTTTGGGAACAATCTCTGATGATGTCGTACATTATTTAAAACTAAGATTAGAGGAAATTACAGTCACATTCTAGTTGAATTTCCCAGTGTTCTATGATTCTTAGATTTTTCAAGTAACATTAGATTCATACCTAAATAATTTAGAGGTTATTTTAGTGCACAAAAAATTTACAGCTAATAAATGCCTGTAAGTTTTAGCTCTACAGAACATTAATGACACCTTAAAAAAAATAGTGTGCACATAATTCTGTAGTTTTCATAATTTTTTCTAGAAAGCATCTAATAAGAGCTCTACAATGACTTGTCTGTGAGTGCATGAGGTTGATGCATTTTCTTTTAGAAGAAAGCAACAAGCCTGCCTGTCAGTTTCTTGTCAATTATACCTAGTATTCTAAGATGCTTTCTGTTTCTTAATAGGAATAAGCAAACAATCCCAAATTCACAACTGGGAATATAGTAGGAGGGGTTAGAGTTTACTCATCAGCTATTGCAACTCTGTCAGTGAGGCTCATAGGGGATTTTTTTTTATATAAAGAATGAAAAAAAAATCAGCATATGCTTCACGTGTAACTGAGGAATATGAGAAGATGCATAGAACCAGAGATGCTACAAACTCTTTACTTGAGATTTAAAAGTGTTGTACACACCTATCTTATAAAATCTAGGTTTATACCTCCATTTTTGGACATACTTAAATTGCAGCAAATTGCAGATTTTGATTTTAGTTTTACAGAACAAAAATTCAGCCCAACTATATGCTGATAAGCCAATGCTAGTGCCAATTCAGCCCATTTTTACTGAGAAATGAAATAACATCCAAGGACATGAACTAAGATAAGGGGGGCGAGGGAGGGAACTGGCTTGAATGTAAGTTTTATACCAAATTTGGGCCCATATGTGCAACTCTTACTCATGCTAGCATGTATTTACTCATGAATATTCCCAGTGGCTTCACTTAGACCAGTGGTTGTCAACCTATTTATCATTATGGGCCCACAATCTGATAACTTGGCCATGGGTTGAGAACCACAATGTGACCTCCACCCTCTTACACAGACCCCTATGCCCTGCGCCTTCTGCCCAGAGTCCCCTCCATAGAGTGGGGCCAGGAGTGGAGCTAGGGTTGCTAACTTTCTATTTGCAGAAAACCAAACACTCTTGACCCACCACCTGCCCCTCTCCTTCCCCCTGCTCACTCCATCCCCCATCCCTCATTTTCACCAGGCTGGGGCAGGGGGTTGGGGTGCAAGAGGGAGCAAGGACTTGGTCTGGGGGTGTTGGCTCTGGGGTGGGGCTGGAGATAAGGGTTTGGAGTGCAGGAGAGGGCTCCAGGCTGGGGCAGGGGTTTGGGGTGTAGAAAGGGGATTTGGCCTGATATATAGGGGGTTGGAGTGTGGGAGCGGGTATGGGCTCTGGGTGGGGGGTTTGGTCTCTGGAGTGGGGACAGAAATGAGGGGTTCAGGTTGCAGGAGGGAGATCTGGGCTGCGGCAAGGTGTTGGGGTGCAGGCAGGGGTTGATGGCTCCAGCTGGGAGTGTGAGCTCTTTGGATGGGGCTATGGTTTAGGGTGCAGGAGGGGTCCAGGGCTGAGGCTGGGGGTTGGAGCATGGGAGGGGGCTCAGGATGTGGGCTCCAGGCAGCGCTTACCACAGGTAGCTCCCAGGAAGCAGCAACATCTCTCTCCGGCTCCTAAGCAGAGACGCGACCATGTGGCTCTGAATGCTGCCTGCACCTGTAGGTGCCACCCCTTCAGCTCCCATTGGCTGTAGGTCCTGGCCAGTGGGAACTGTTGAGCTGGTGCTTCCCTCCCCGAGAGCACAGATCCCACGTGGCCATCCCTCCACCTAGGAGCCAGAGGGAGATGCCAGCAGCTTCCCAGGAGTTGTGCAGATCCGAGTAGGAAGCCTGACTGCACCACCAACCGGACTTTTAATGGCCTGATCAGCGTTGCTGACTGGAGCAGCTAGGGTCCTTTTTCGACAAGGAGTTCCAGTTTAAAACCAGACACCTGGCAACCCTAGTGGAGCGCTGAGAGCGGGGGGCAAGCAGCAGGGACCCCAGACCCCACCATGCAGGACTGGGCATCAGGAACACTGCACTCCATTGTGCACGGCTGGGTAGTAGCCAGCTGGACCCCGCTATGCAGGGCTGGGTGGCTGGGTAGCCAGGCGGCAACCTGGACTCCAATCCTACAGGGCCAGCTGGCAGCCCTAACCCCAGACTCCAGCCACTAGCCCCAGATCCCAAACCCCCAACGTTTGGGGCCTTGCAGTGACCCCAGACCCTGCAGGGCCAGCTGGCAGCCCTGGACCCCAGATCCTCTGGGGCTGACCAGCAACCTCCAACCTCTACCATGTGGGGCCAGACCCCCACCACATGAGGCTGGCTGGTGACCCTGTCTTCTGTGGGGCTGGCTGGCCCGGACACCAGACCATGCTGGACTGGCTGGCAGCCCTGGACCCCTGCTGCACCAGGCCAGGAAGCCCAATCCTGCCACACTGGGCAGTCATGAACCCAGACTCCGCTGCGTTCTGGCAGCCTTTAGCACACAGCTGGGCCATAGCTCCTGTGCTAATTGGGCTGCATGCGTCCCGTGGGCTACAGATTGAGAACCAGTGACTTAGACTACATGAGTAAGTGCTCACCAGTGTAAATAAGTTCCCATAATCTGGCATTTTAATGACTCTTTCTCTCTAACATAAGATTCCTCTGCCTTGGCTCCCAACACTATTCTGATCAGACATTAAGTAGATAAGATGACAGTACAATGCAAAAGAACTTTCTGGTTAAGAAAGCATTCTGCTCCCTGAAAGACATTTGAAGGCTGTTTTCCTGGCAATGTGAGATATCTATGGAATAATTGCAATATGTCTTGCTGTTGCATTAGCAGAGTCTGCTGACCACTAAACTGGATTTTCCTGTTGGTAAGAGCCAATATTACACAGATATATTTTTTTCCTCATACAGATCAGTAAATATTTTGCCCAAAAGTTGTAGTCATTTTTTTCTCCCCTCCCAGGAAAAAATGTTGACCTTTTGTCATAAATAAACCGGCAAAATACAAAAACAGAACATTTTGGGCCAAAACTTTAGAAAAAAAAGTAAGGTTTTTGATTTTTTCCCAGCAAAAATATTAAATTTTCAGGAATACAGACAACTTTTTGCAAAAAACAAAAACAAAACCCTAGATTAGGAATAATAAAAAACCAGTAATATTCAGTCTTTGAGGACTAGTGTGGGTGAAATATACATGATGACTCACTGGCATGTTGAGATAAAGCACAGTCACTTGCTGAGCTCTGGGAGCCTGAGAAAGGAAAAGCATTTGCAGTTGATAGACACCCAGCTGATGTCAAATCTAAAAGATCATTTTCAAAACCTGTTCATTTTCAAAGATTTTATTTTATCTAAGCTAGTTAAGCACCATATTCTTCCAAGAAACTAAAAAGGTCATAGAAACCTTACTATATTTAATCCTTCATAAGATGAAAACATTTTAATATGTGAAAGAAAGTATTAAATTGTATGAAAATTAGCCCCAGTCAAAGGACAGTGTTGGCAACAAATTAAAAATCTAGACAAGGATATGACTTAAATGAGAACAGAATGTCCTTGCTCATGTTCTTTTCTGACTGTCTGTGTGCTAAGGACAAATTTGCAAAACTAAAGCTCTCCTGACTGAGATTTTATAAGATTTTAACCCAGACAGTAAGCATTAATTTATAAAGGCTATTGCAAATCAGTCCAGTGGGAAAAGACAGTTATTTTTTTCAGAACCATAGAGTATATCATTACAATCAACAGTAGAGTTCAGGTTTTTGCAAGTTTATATATTTATCTGTCTTTTAACCAGGAAGAATTCTGAAATTCTTCATCATATGAGTCATATACCTCCTTGAACATCTTCCACAACACTCCCACACCCTTCCAAATAATCATACTCCGGCTGCCTAGGCAGTCAGAGGACTCATGGTGATTTTGGCATCTCCGTTTAAATGTTCCTGCTGAAAACATGTTAGCACTGTTAGAAACTGTGTTTTGGGTTTTAAGACTGAGCCAGATCCACTGGTGAAACACGGCTGCTTTGTGCCACACAGCAGATATAATCTGACTGTCTCAAGTTTGTCAGTGATGATCACCCCAAAATCAAGATAGTCTGTACGTGGAGTAAAACTGGTATGGGGGCTCTTATGCAAGATGTCCTTTCTGCTGCTGGTGTAGAAAAGGGTGCATGGGCAGAACATCCCTTTGTCATGCTACTTTAACTCAGCTGTGTATTTGGCAACTGTGACGGGGTTGGAAGTCACCACCGCAGCGCCTCCCACTGGTTACCGCCGGGAATTAGCTCAGTTCATGGGGAGTGCCCTTTACTAGTGGTGTCCCATCCGTCATCTGTTCCTTGTTGGTGTCTGGACCTGCATTGCTCCCTGGTCGGCAGCGTCCTCTTCAGGCCGCTGCTCTCCGGCAGTGCCCCCTCATCCATCCTCACCCCCTTCCTGGGTTTTTTATTTGCTGTCTCATTTTTCAGCCTAAACGATATACTTGGTTCATGTTTAAACTTGTATCCACATCCATGAGGGCTAGAAATATAATATTTTTTAAAAGAAAGTGGAGATTCTTATGAAATCCCTTACTTCCAGCAGCTCACAATGCCTTGCCATCATAGCTCCCAACTTGGGCCACTGACAATCCGCCTACCAGCATGCACCCTGAATGTCTTTGTGTTAGACAGCCCTGTGTTCATTGGCTCTGACTCCAGCAGCCTGTCTACAACTCCACAGCCCCACATCTGGCTTTCACCAGTCTTGGTTACAACCAGCAAGATGACCTCCAATGCACTCCCAGTCCCAAATTTCCCCAAAACCATGTGCCTTGAAGTGTCCAGCTCTCTTCTGGACAGGTCAGAGAAATCATAAGGGTTGTTGCTCCTGCAAAGATACAAAACCGCATCACAACACTGAGTTGGCTTACAGTAAAAATGAACTCACTTAATCCTATGTATATTTTGTTGATAAACTTATTTCAAGTATAAGGAATAAAGATGTAAAGAGTTACAAGTAAAGCAAAACAAAATTAACTTCTAAAAGTCTAAAACTTGATCTAGCAAGATATAGGCTTTGTTCAAAATGGTTTCTTTCACCAGTCCTTCTTCTACCCAACCATGGCTGACTTTCCCTGTCAGGACCTTCCACAAAAGTACAGGCTGCTCACTTCCCTTGTCTTCTTAAATCATTGTCTAAGCAGACCAGGTGTCAGCTCATGCCAAAGCACAAGTCAATTCCCTTGTGTATTAGTATAGATCAAACTAATTGTTAAATGTATATGAATTTTTTTGTTTTTTAAATGTCATGAAAACTAAGGGGATGTTACTTGCATTGTTTGCACTTATCTGTATCCTGTTATAATGTAATAGCAAACATTTACAATGTGTATACCCCTGTAACTAAATAACCCATCAAACAAGCCTTTTTATTAACTTGAATAGCTATATCTTTAAAATCCCCGCAATAGACTCCTATCAGATCTACTCAAAGTGGTGAGGAGCATGGAGAAACAGAAACTTATCTGATAGAGTGCTGCAAATCTCACCAGAGCAAATCACTGCACGGACACAAAAGAGCTTGGATAAGTCCCCAACATCCCTTGAGTCATCTGTTAAACTGGTGATGCCACAGAAGCAGAAGTTAATCATACACATTAACTGAGAACATGAGAGCAAATTGGAGACTGCAAAATGGAAAACTGATCTGATCACTGGAAAGCTTGAATAGGGCAATAACCTTCTGTGACATTAAGCACCCTGTATTCACATCCTACATACTATTGTAATAATCTCTGTACAAAATATGCCTTGTGAAGTATAATATGAAAACTAATAACTTGCTGATCATTAATATTCTTGCATGATGTTCATACACTATGCATATTAAAAGTTCTGAATATATACTGGAACAATGACTAAACTGTATGTAAACCAGGTACATCAGGGAAGTTGTTAAAAAGTCTATGTTAAATAAAGGAATATGTGTTTACTCAATTTACATATAAGCAGAAGTGAGATTGTAGGACTGACAAGAAAGAAGCCAGCCCTTGTCAGATGGACCCTCATGACACATGGCTTAATGAGAAGTAGTGAAAACAAAGTCCACAAACAAGTCCTTGACTCTGCACTGAAGAGGGTTGAAGAGCATGTTACAACTCTTACAAACCATGTCATCAACAATATAATAAACCCAGACCCTGAATCACATCCAGAAGTGCTTATCAGCATATTTACCGGGTTGCATGTAACATTAGATGTACAAAAGTCTCTACTGAAAATAGCAAATGTTAGTAAAGAACAAATGGAGAGATTTGTGAGATGTGTACTTGACTCTGTTGGGAAACAGCTTCTTCAGCCCAGTCAAGAAATCTGGCATCAAAACATTTGCTGATATGGCCCAAAAGACCAAATCTGAGTCTGGCAAGGGAGGGATAATCACAGCAGCTATCAATCCAGAACTTGTTTTCTGCAGAGTCCTGTGTCTATGCCCCTCTTCCGTGCTGATGGGACAATGAGAAGAACAGACAAAACTGAATTAGGGCAACAGCTAGAAGCTCAAGTTGAAAGAATCCATGAGCTAAGGGCATGCGTCAAAGAAGCCACAGCATACATCAGAAATGCCATGACAATTATGGCTGGAGACAAATTCCACACATTCAGAGAATTGCCTGCTGAGTATTTGAAGCAGGCTCTAAAAGGATTTGACAAAGCTAATTCTGTATTCAAAATCATTGACAGATATGACAACATTAACACCATGAAAACTGCCGAAAGACAGTATCCCTATTCCTCCATAGAAAAAGGTTCTAAATATGGCATCTAAAATGAAGTTAACTGTACCATTCCTTTGTGAATATACAGTTCAAAGTGCACTCGAGAGAGTATGTGCACAACCAACACAAACACTCCTCCGTGATGGAAGTTTTTCCAATGATGAAGTAGCAAAGTCCACTAGTAGTTCTGAAGATGGCCAAGACTTGTACAGTACGCAAGAGGAAGCCAATACAAGGATGCTTGTGTATGCTGTATGTGTCTGTATGGCTATGGGGGCTGTTGGAGTTGTTAGGTCACCTGACAGAGATGTTTTGGTCCTTGCTGCTCACTACTTTTCCAAAAATGGAACAATACAGATAACGTGGATTGAAACAGGCACTATTACCAGCGCAACTTACAAGCATTGCTTCATATCTGTGCATGCAATTTGAGATGCTCTTATTTCTGCAACATACTTCATCCTATATACACAGTAACAGGATGTGAATCTGGCATCTCGGGGGGGCAGGGGCTTACCGTGATGGGTTCAGTCACAGAGAACCCCTTGAGTCTGTCACCTGAAGTGCTGAGAGTACCTCTGAGCCCATTTTCTCTTCCAGTCTGGGCCTTCAGAACCTTGCCTTGTTCAGCCAGACACGCAAAGCTGTTGCAACACAGACTCAGGGTCTGAACCATGCCCCCAAAGCTGCAGACTTAACTGAAAACAGTTTAAGAAGTGCCCCTGTCTCAAGCACCCAGACACCCAGCTCCCAATGGGATCAGAACCCCAAATAAATCTGTTTTACACTGTATAAAGCATATACAGAGTAAACTCATAAATTGTCCAACCTCTATAACACTGATAGAGAGATATACACACCTGTTTGCTCACTTACTCTGGATTAATTAATAAAATACATTTTAGTGAGTATAAAAAGTAGGATGTAAGTGGTTTCAAGTAATATCAGAACAAAGTAAGTTACCAAGCAAAATAAAACAAAACACGCAAGGCGAATTTTATACACTAAGGATCTAGTTACAAATAGTAACTTCTCACCCTAGATGTTATCTCAGGTACAATCCTTTTCAGACCAACGTTGTAGTTTATGGCCTGGGTCCAGCAATCACTCATACCCCTGTAGTTACAGTCCTTTGTTCCAGTTCCTTTCAGGCATCTCTTTGAGGCGGAGAGGCTATCTCTTGAGCCAGCTGAAGACAAATTTGAGAGGCTTCCAGGGCTTTTTATATTCTCTGTCTTATGAGTGGAAACCCCTTTGTTCTTTGCTTTTCAGGCTGGACACTATAGGTGAATCCATCCCTGTGCAAAGTGCCAACACAAGGATTATGCACCAGTTAAGGCATAATAGGGCTTATGTGGGACTTAAGTGGTGTGTACAGCCTTATGCTGACAATCTGCACAGGGGTTATTCTTACCTTCTGACTCAGACTTGAGAAATGAGGTACAGCAGAAATCAATGGATGAAGCAATAGGGCCAGGACTTTACCATCTTTCTCCTACCATGCTTTCCATGCAGAAACTAATAGAGGCAGCATCAGCAAAACAGACATCAGCAGTCTTTCAAGTTTCCAGGAGATAGATATCAAAAATGGAAAGGATGAAGGGCATGTATGAAGCTGTGATCTCCCTTCTCAATCCTACTAAAATCCTTAATTTATCCTTGTTCCCTAGCTGCCAGAAAAAATGAAATTGGCAACTATTAGGTAAGTGGCAGACACCAATTTCATGAATTTAATATACTCTCTATGCACATAAACATCACACCATCATTTGAAAGCTTATTACATCTACTTTAAGGTCATGTATGATGTGGAGCTGTCAAGTGGTGCTGCTACCATAGAAGAAGGGATAAGAAATGACACTCTCAATGTTAAAATGCCTACTTTAAAATATATCATTGGTTTCTGTTAGTTTAATGACTATATATTATTTCAAGACATAATACTGGATTTATTTGTGACCTCAAAACATCACCATAACAATCTAAAGGATAAAACAAAATTTAATTATTAAATTGTATAGGCATTATTGAAAAGTAATAATACTGGTGACATTTCTACTCAACATTGTTATCATCCTTTTATTTATTGGTATGATCTCTGTCGAGAGTGTAGGGGTTACCACAGTCTTCATTGGCCTGGTATATACAGAGTTCTGTGCAGGGAAGATTGTTCTAACTACAGACACAGTTAACTGTGTAGTGTCTTCTACTGGTACAAGCACAAATAATGTCTTGTAGAAGCTCAGATGTCAGTGGGCCCTTGAAGAATACAGGAAGTAGTTCATCATCAATTTTTTTTTCTACTCACGTTGTAATGGTGATCCTATATCTGGTTACCTGTGTGTGAAAACATCTAAATCTTTGTTTGTCAAGATGCTTTTTTTACAGACTCTTCAAAACTGTCCTCACATGGGAGTTTGGCCAGTGACTGATCCTTTATGATGGCTAGATTGAAGCACAAACAATTCAGTCTCTGTGGCTCTCTTTTTCTTTCTTGCTTTAATCGTACAGCACTGCTACCAACTTCCTTGCTGCAGAAATTTTGGCTTGTCCATCACTCTCCCGATCTGGCAAGTTTTCTGAAGTGGTAAGTGCGATGTTGCACTCTACATATTTATGGAAATATGCTTATGAATGTAAATATGACTTAACTGGAATATGTTTTGTGCTAAATATGCCATGTAACATATCTTTGCAAATGTTATGGTCTAGTGAATATATTCATCCTATTTGTATGCATGTATTTTTATATCTGAAGTTATGATTGTGGGATCTATGCTTGTATTTGAAGTGTTTGCTGTAGGAAACACATAACGAAGATTTGACCAACATATTGTGAAGGGGCTATTGAAGTAATTGGGAGTACTAAACTACAATGGACTTTGGGAGACACCAATCCACATCTGAACTTTCCTGGGAATGTTGAAACTACCAAGTATACAATGGCATCGGCCTGCAAAGAGCTGAATCATTCATGGACATGTGACTTGCCCAGGTGGCTACAAACTCCATCTTGTTGCTGTGGATCTTATACCCTTACTCAAACTGAGTAGCATCTTACCCCCTATGTAGCACTAATGTGCTATTCTGTGTGACAAAGGCTGCCTGGACTATCAATGGATTTAAGCAAGTACTGTCTGGTTAAGCAAGTCCTTAAATCCATTGATAGTCCAGGCAGCCTTTATCACACTGAATAACACTTTACTTCAGAAGTGGCCTCCTTTAAACTAGTAGTGCTACATGTGAAGTAAGCTGCTACTCAGTATAAGGTATGTATGTATATATGTATATAAGTTCCATTGAAATAAATAGGACTTACATATATACCTAAAGCATGGGCACAAGTGCTGTTCTGAACAGAGATGTTTCCTGAATTGGGTCCTTAATCTGGGTCATGTCTTTCAGTCCTCTCTCAGGCAGAGGCCTCAGTGAAATAAATGAAGAAATCTGAATGAAGATTGTAGGACTGGGCTCACTAATTTTTGTTGTTATTGCTGAAGAAATGGAGAAGAGTCTGTATAATCGATTTCTTATAACTGTGGAAGCTTTTTGACACCCAAAACATTCTGATTCTAGCTCACAGGGAACACCAGAAATCAGCATCTATCCCTAGTCAATTCACCTATTTACAACCAGCCCTTTATTTTAACATCTCCAAAACCTATAGAGAACTGTTAGTGAGAGACATACGGTATGTCCTATAAAGAGCAAAGTAGTCTCCTGCCAGTAGTGTTGTTATGATTAATTGCCAGCTCAACAGAAGATAGGAAGTTTTGAAGCAAGGGAAAAGATAAAATGGCCTGGGAAAATTTAAAAGGGTCAAGCAATTTAACTGGCTAGAAAATTTGATAACCAATTAAGGCAAAAGAGAGCATGTTAAAGGTCAATCAATTCATAATGCCACAAGATAATGGCAGGTCTTTTATGCACACATCAGACCATGAAAGATTTGCAAATTTTTTTTTGCTCACCATTCATTTATGAAAGTGAATAAACAGGGCGAGTCAAATCAGGTTAATCTAGCAATGACAAACTCAAAGATGATGATAATAGCAAATGCAGGTGAATTAATTTGAAAATAAAAAAAGTTAAGAAAATAACATTTCTTAATGACTTCAATTCATGTGCATATTTCTATGTACATTTTTATACTTTTATATAGTATCCCTGCCTCAAATTAAAAGACTGTTAAGGTTGCATAGTCAATCATTCAAAAGTTTTAACATTCCATGGTTAAGGATGACTGTACAACAATTATTTGGCTATCTTGCACCTATACATGGTCACATACTAATTTTTCTACAGAACCCAATTCATTCAGTGTACAGAATGGGCAGTGCTCTCTGAATGAGAAGCTATTCAATATTTGTTTTATCCTCATCAATCAGTGTGTTGCGGCCCTAGGCCTTATTTACTGCACACTACTCAACCCTGCTTTGAATACAGAGTTATTAATTTCCTCATGGGCTTGTCTATGGCATTCATCACTGTACCATGTGACAGCTTCACAAACATTAAAAAATTTATATTCACAACACCCTGTGAGATGAGGTGGTGTTATTATTCCTGTTTTACAGAGAAGGAATTACAGAATAGACATTAATCTCAAAAATATCTACCAAGTTGGCCTTCCCAAATCAGGCCCGTGACCTGAGTTTTCAGAGAACTTTAAGGTATTTTATTTGTTCACAGCATCACTACCATCAACTTCAGTTGTGGTATTGAGTGCTCATCACTTCTGCAGATAAAACTCCAAGTCTAAAGTTAGGCACCCAGAAAATGAGGAATACATAATTAGTGGCCACTTCTGAAAAGTTAGGTCCAAGCAGGGTGTCATGGGTTATGCACATCCAGTCCTATTTTAGCGTGGGTTGGGGTTGTGATACCACCGCGATTATAGTCTATCCAAAGATTCCTAGACTGAAAGCAGCACTTTTCAGTGGTAAGGGTCAAGATGGTTGCCCTTGGGGGAGGGGCTGTCAGGAGTCAATATTGCTGCCCTTATGCTCAGGGCTATGTGGCCTAGTGGCCCAAGTCTACACAGGTGCCCTTGGGGTCAGGGCTGTTCAGCCTAGTGGCCAGAGTCAGCACAGCTTCCCTTGAAGTCAGGGTTATATGGCCTAGAGGCCAGAGTCAGGGAAGTGGGCCACCACCTACGGGTGGGTGGTGGCTGGGGTAGTGGGACCCAGGACCTCCCTCCCCACAGGGTCCCAGCCCAGGGTTCTTTTGGCAACAGGTGTGGTTGCCACCCAGTCAGCAGGGAATCCTACTGCAACATGCTGATCTTGCTTGGGTGGAAGATACCACTCCTCCGCCTCTCTGGGCCACTTCCGTCCATGTCTCCTGAGGGAGCAGTCCATACACCATCAGGGTCCCTGGGTTCCCTGTTGGGGGTAGCTCCCTAGAAGTACTATTCCCAGGAGTTGGCTGAAGATAGCAGGTCTTCAGTCTGATCTCTGGGTTCTCTAGATACCACAGTTTGTGGCTGTAGCTGCTCTCTGGCCTGGAGCCCCACCAAGCATCCTTCCTCCTCAATGGTCAGCCTAGAATGAGCTGGACTGCTCCCTTTTATACTGAGGCAGAAGTTGGAACGTGCCCATCACAGTCTGAGGGGTCGTACATCCACCACCCACAGCATGGGATTAACCTTCTCTTGCCCAGTGTGGGGTATGCATATCCCATCACACAGGGAAATGCTGACACTCAGGAATCCTGAGTTCTGTGCCAGGTTCTATGGGGAGTGTGCTGTAGTGGTTACAGACCCTTCTGTCCCTATCCCCTATAAGCCTGACCCCTTCTGATGCATGACTTTCCAAGGTATCCTTTCCCAAGCCATTATAGCCACCCCACCCCAGCTCACCCTGTCCCCTTATCCCTGTTACCTCCTGACAAGTTCCAGTCCCCTCACTTGCCTCCATGTCCCAGTCTCCCCCAATCTCAGCTCTCCCTGTTCCCTTTCCCAGCTTCTTTCTGATGAACCATCCAAGACAAGCTCCTCACCCCTCTACAGTACAGTCAAACTGATTCATCCTTTTTAACCCTTGTTGCATGGGTCTCAGAAGGGGCCCATTTGACAGCACAGGAGAGAGCCTATATTAGTTCCTGTGGCTGGCACGACACTTGCTCCTAGATCCTAGCTATTGTGAAGATAAACTGTGGGGAAAGTCTTGCTCAGCCCTTACAGCCCTGGGATGGAATATGCCCTGCACAGATGGAATGTTAGTAAATTTAGCTGACAATTTATTGAGCATGTGCAAATGGAAATTTTCAGAGGCCAAATTTGGACAAATTTCACATGGACATCAAAAGGTTTCCCCCAACACCAAGATGACCTCTGACAAATTTCATGTCCCTGCTCCAAAGCACTGGGGCAGTAGACTATCTCGACTAAACAGATGTATTCATTTTTTTGTTGTGGACAAAACATATTTTCCCCTAAACACATTCTGAAAAACAACAGAATCATTTTTGTTGAAATTTACAAAACAAATTCAGCATTGTGTGGCAGATATCAAGTATGGGAAACTTAAGTCCAAATAGAAAATATAGCTCAGTTCTAAGCAAATGAAAACAGGATCTTATAATAGGAAATGCTGGGCAACATTAACTATAGGTGCTACAAACACACATATGCATATATACATATGTCCAGGGACAGATTGAAGGTCAGACCATGATGAGCAAAATGTGCATCTCGGGGCCCAATGGTCACATCACCTTAGGCTTTTTAAAAGATTAAAAAAAAAATTACAGGCCTAAACCCAAGTGGAATTCCACCTAAATTGTGTTGGCTTATATATTTCCAATTATTGGAATCTCACACCACAGTGACACTTTTCTTTGGTAAATTGTACTCCAATGATGTCCAGCTCCAACCCTGCAGTCCTGTCTTTCTCAATTACATGGAGAGCAAGGTCACTCAGTCATGTCTGTGACATGTAGTTTTTCACATGCTGAAATTCATATAGCTCTGGATTCCAAGTTACAGAATGAACACCTCGGTGTCCTTTGTAAAATAATACATCTTGAAAGACATAATCTCATGAACCAAGTCTTAAGCAAAATATGAGCATTTTCCCATGAGTTTAAGATCTTCCTCCTTTGATTCTTATAAAGCTATATTTTGAAGTCACTTGTGATGGAAGAAACCAAACAGAATAGCTACTTTTTGAAATCCCTCATGTCAAGATTTTAGTTTGCTGATCATATTGTCTAAGACCTCAAAAATATTTCCTGTGATACTAATCCTTTGCTTCTGTACAGAATTGTGTGCAAATTCATCATCCATGCTGTGAACATCTCTCTTCCTGTGGCTTGGCTAGTCTGTATTTTAAAAACCCATTGCTTCCCACCCATTCTGAGATTCTTTTACAATTTCCTTTTATTTTATTTCAGATCAGAGTTTTCTGAGCCCATTCACTGTGCTCTCAAATGTTGGGAGGAATTGGAAAAGGTCAATTTTCTTTGACTAAAGGATTCCAGCAGCTGCAGTCAGGATAACTAAGAACCTATGCCACCATAACATACTGAGGTAGAATATCCAAGCAATCAAAGACAGTTTGCTTTTGGCTTGATCTGTGTCCCCACTACACTTGTGTTCAGCAACAGTTTCATCTTCTAGGCATTAAATCATACTCTGAAAATTTACCATCATTGCCTCGGTGGCTTTCATCTGAGCTTCCCATCTAGTTTTGCAGAGGGCCTTTAGATGTAAAAGTCTCCTTTATTCTTCAGAAGCCTGTTCAATTTCATCTGCTGTGTCATCCTGCCATATTCTTCACGTTCCTCTTCCCTTTGCAAACTCCTACTTTCTCAGCAAGAGTCTGAAGATAAAGATTAATTTTAGACTCATCATTAGTTTTTCTCATAGATGATTAGAGTCTATGAAATATTTACATATTTCCTGCAAAATTGCAAAAAAAATCTTCAGGTCTGGACTGGCCTTAACTTCAGAAGCATGCACTAAAACCAGGTTAACGTTACGTGCTGGGTAATGGATATATATGGTGCATAGATTTTGTCTCCCTTGCCTGAAAGATATTTTCTCTTTTTTTTATTGCAATTCTCCACACGTTCCAGCCAGAACAATAACCCTATCATATTTATGTCCAGACATGTATTTGGGGTAGCCATATACCATACTTAGCCATACTTGCAGAATGAGTCACACAACGATGCAGCATCTGCCTCACTTTCTGTCACAAGCTTACAAATGCTCTTTAAAGCTACTTTTCTTCTAATGCAATCAATATTAACAAAGGAAGCAAAAATGGCCATTTGATCAACACGGCTAATATCTGAGGTTGCATCTGCTGCAATGCCAATGAAAAACTTATCTTCTTTGCAGGTATTAACTATGTTCCTCCTGGTTTCTGATGCCAAAAGACTTATAAGTTCACCAATAATTTCTTGCACAAGTATTGATTATCTTGCTGTGATTGATATGTTAGGCAAAAGTTGTATTATGTTTGGCAAGCAGCTTACTGATGCTCTAGTAAATATCACAATTTGATGCTCTTAAGCATTTTATGATGGCTGGGGATAGCTCAGTGTTTTGAGCGTTGGTCTGCTTAAGCCAGGGTTTGTGAGATCAATCCTTGAGGGGTCACTTAGGAATCGGGAGCAAAAATCTGTGTTGGGATTGGTCCTGCTTTGAGCAGGGGGTTGGACTAGATGAAGTCCTGTCCAACCCTGTTAGTCTATGATTATAATAATAATAAATGAAAACACATCAGGATGCCTAGCTATGACTTTCAGGGGAGGGATAGCTCAGTGTTTTGAGCATTGGCCTGCTAAACCCAGGGTTGTGAGTTCAAGCCTTGAGGGAACCACCTAGGAATCTAGCACAAAATCAGTACTTGGTCCTGCTAGTGAAGGCAGGGGGCTGGGCTCAATGACCAGCTCTATGAGATAGGTATGTCTCCATATATTTAATTTATTGAAAGCTAGCTAAAGTTCAGACTGTGTCAAGCAATATTTTTAGTACTTTTTACCATATCCTAATATTTTCAGGGGCTTGTTTATCAAAACATGGTCCTTTGCAAACTGTAGCCCTGCCACATGAGGCTATATGTTATTTCTCTCCTCCCAGGTACAGACATTGACTTTGCTATCCTTCCAATCACTGTTTACCATGTTGATTTTCAAGTTTCTGTATCCCTGAACAGCCAACAAATGGGACAGTATGCAAAATCTGAAAGATACAAGTCTTCCTATAGCCACTTGACATGCAAATCTTCATATACAGCATTTTTCATTCTGTAAATGTAATAATGGAAAAAAAAATTAAAATGTCAATTTGGCCTATTCTACTTGCCAGTATGCTGGCAAGGACCAATCTGCATACACAGCATAAGCAAATTCTCAGGTGATAAAGCTGACTCTTGAAGGTGACTTTAATCAGATGTGAACATCAAACTTTATTTTAGCACGAAGACTGCTTTGACATGCTTCATTTTTGAACCTGCTCTTCGAGAGAGTCTTTGGCTTTGCTCCTTTCGTCTTCACTACAGGGTCTTTGGGTTGTTTGGTTTAAGATCATCTGTGGGATCTCTGGATTTGTTGATTTGTAGCTCATCTTACAGGGTCCTTCAGATGTGCTGGTTTCAAGCAAAATTTCTCGGAAATATCTTATACTACAGGTGCAACGGCAGTAGCACTACATAATTTTTTTTTCCTGACTTAAACCTTGACACAATAACAAGTTCATGCTTGCTGCCTCGAGGGGCATTTCTTGACTTCCTGCTTCAGACTGCAGGAGCTAATGAGAAAGCTTATAAAAGTATAGTTTCTGCCATTTAGGCTCTGTGGAGGAAGTTGTTATAACAAAATCTCTTTTTTCTTTTTGTTGTCAAAAACCAGTTGTTTTTGTATTTTTAGTTTTCATTTTCAGATATCTTCCTGCATGACAAAGCCCTGGCTGGGATGATTAGTTGGGTTGGTCCTACTTTGAGCGGGGATTTGGACTAGATGACCTCCTGAGATCTCTTCCAACTCTAATATGCTATGTTTATATGATGAGAATAACTAAGTTAGAAGTATACACCGAAATAAAGTGCATTTTTGTGCTGCTTCATTTATCCTTCAGTTGGAGGGGTAATTTAAAAAAAACATTGATTTTTTTGATGTCGACTCTAGCAGAGATTGCAGAACTAGAGTGGGGCTGGTTGGGGAGAGTGATGTGGGGCTAAGAAGATGCTGGAGCAAGCAGAGACATATCTCTGTGTCCCACAGCAAGAGAAAGATATGGAGACTATGGAAACAAGCTGCATTTCCCAAAAGTAGCCCATTCAGCACTGGAGCATGCCCACTGGCGATGACTCCTGCAGGATGGGGTAGAAAACTTCTGCTAATACCAGCCATGGCTGGGCATGCTCAAATGCTGTGGGATTTTGAAAAGACATTGCAAGATAAGGGAGTGTGGCTGCCCTGGGACTCGTATAAAAATGGGGGCTGAGGTCCAGGCACAGTGTTAGATGCAGGGAACCCATGCAATTGTATCATCCTTGAGGCAGCAAAGGGGCCCCTTGCCATAGTGACTGGCTCAGTTCCTTGTGAGGGCGGGGCCCCAAATAGGTGGGGGGCACATAGCATTGGCAGAGGTATAGTTGGTGCAGCTGCTCAAGGGCCCATGTGCTTGGAGGGCCCCTTCAGGCTCAGGACTGCTCAGGTATACAGCATATGCCCTGCTCAGGCTGCTGCCATTGTTTGCAGTGTGCGGGAACATTTAGAAAGAGCAATGTGCTGGACGCCACTGTCCACATTTGAATTTGCCATGGGAAGGTGCCTCACATGGTGGGCTCTACTGTGAATACTGATTAGTAGGGACTGTCAATGGCAGACCCTCCATTTTGGTTTCAGGACCCTCCTCCCCTCCCATTTCCAGGAAAATTCAATAGGGCAGCAGGAACCAGCACCCTGCTCTACCTAGTGACTCCAACTCTAGCTCTGGTGGCAGCAGACGTAGTGATTCACAGCTCTGGCTCGTGCAACAGCAGTTCTGGCTTTGGCAGGGGAAGTGCTGATGGCTTTAGCAGCAGCAGTACTACTGCAAGGCACAGGCCAGAGGGAGCAGACACCATGACATGGAGCTGGACAGGAGTGTAGAAGCAGAGATGAGTGTGGGGGAAGTGAGGGAAATGAGAGTTTATCTGAATGTCCAGAGGGGATGACATGTAATAACTGGCAGGTGAGAGAAGGAGACGGTGGGGTCTGGTCAGCATTTGCTGACCTTGGTGACTGTTAAATCTGCCTCTATATATGCTATCATCCTTTCTCAGCCAGAAGCACACAACCAATTTTATTTGCATTCCTTTTCACCATAGGTCATAGGCAATCACTTTGCACCAGTTCTACAAAAAATTTAATCATATGCTTTATGCACTAGTCCATAAGTAGTCCCATTGACTAAGCACGTGTGCAAGTTTTCAGGATTTAAACCTTAGAATTGGCCAGATGTTGAGACCCTCCTGTGGAGTAGTACCTTACTCCATTGAAAACTCCCACTGCAATCAATTGTACTTCTTGAGGAGTAAGTACTGTTTGCCAGAAGCTGGGAATGAGTGACAGGGGATGGATCACTTAATGATAACTGTTCTGTTCATTTCCTCTGGGGCACCTGGCATTGGCCACTGTTGGAAGCCATGATACTGGGCGACATGGACATTTGGTCTGACCCAGTATGGCCATTTTTGTGTATGTTCTTGTGTATTAATGTACTACTCATTGTGAGTAAAACTATTAGATTTTTGCCAATAGACATAACTGGTTCTGTGGATATGGGGAAAGCAGAGGACGTGATATATCTTGACTTTAGCAAAGCTTTTGATATGGTCTCCCACAGTATTCTTGCCGCAAGTTACAAAAGTATGGATTGGATGAATAGACTATAGGTGGATAGAAAGCTGGATAGATTGTCGGGCTCAACAGGTAGTGATCAATGGCTCCATGTCTAGTTGCAGCCAGTACCAAGCGGAGTGCCCTGGGGTCAGTCCTGTTCAACATTTTATTAATGATCTGTGACGATGGGACAGATAACACCCTCGGGAAGTTCCAGATGACACTAAGCTGGAGGAGTGGTAGATACACTGGAGAGTAGGGATAGCATGCAGAGGGACCTAGACAAATAGAAGATTCGGCCAAAAGAAACCTGATGAGGTTCAACAAGGACAAGTGCAGAGTCCTGCACTTAGGATGGAAGAATCCAACGCACTTCTACAGACTATGGGCAGAGTGGCTAGGCAGCAGTTCTGCAGAAAAAACCTGGATATTACAGTATACGAGAAGCTGGATATGATAGATATTTAGCAGTTTTCATTGTATTCCATTACTATAGCATCATCATCTTTTCAATATTTCAAGTGCTACTTCTAAACAAAATGCTCTATCAACTCACCATCAGAAAAAGAAGTCAACTGTCTGGTGAGGGGCTCCCTAATTCACAGTGATAACTCAGATGTGCATTTCAGTGCCTGGGTATTGCCAATCAGAAGCACAACTATCTGTGCTTTCAATGGAAATTGCAATGTGAATTAGTCTAAATTACACAATACAGTTCATAAGCTGGACTATGATTTTTTTCCAAAATGTCTTGGGCACATTATGGATTTAATCTCAGCTGAGTATAATTACACTTATTTTCATCTAAAATAACAAAACGTGCAATCAGCAAGACATGTTCTGTAGAGAGGAGCAACATTTTATTGTGGAAAGACAAATTTTATTCTGCGAGTAAACTCTGATGTCCGCATAGCAGCTGCGATAAATACAGAACCAGGGATTAACCAGGAAATTCTGGGTGTGAATGCATCATTCTACAATAATGCAATACATGCTGAGAAAATTCATAGTGCCAAGTATTGAGGCAAAAAAAAACAAAAACAGAAAGCACTCCCAATTTATACACATGATTTTATACACTTAAATAAGTACAAATAAAAAAAGAACAGCTACCAATATTCACATACGGTAAACCTAAACCTAAACCTAAATCATTTATTTTAACATTGTGCTCCCTTCAACCCACCCTTGATCTGTAATTACTTGCCATGTTGTGTTTAAATTTAGGGTTCTATGCTGTAAGGTCTGTGTCTCCTGAAGGCTATTGAGTACCCCCTACTGTCCCTGGCAGCAGTGAGAATTGAGGGCATTCAGCATATGGTAGGATCAGGCCTTTGGACTGTACACTTTTCAAAGAATGTTTGTCTCTTGTTTGCTCTATAAAGGGCTAGGCATATTTATGATATTGTACTGTCCAAGCAGCAAAGAATCCTGTGGCACCTTATAGACTAACAGACGTTTTGGAGCATGAGCTTTCGTGGGTGAATACCCACTTCCTCAGATGCATGTAGTGGAAATTTCCAGGGGCAGGTATATATATGCTAGCAAGCAAGCTAGAGATAACGAGGTCAGTTCAATCAGGGAGGATGAGGTCCTGTTCTAGCAGTTGAGGTGTGAAAACCAAAAGAGGAGAAACTGGTTCTGTAGTTGGCAAGCCATTCACAGTCTTTGTTCAATCCTGAGCTGATGATGTCAAATTTGCAGATGAACTGAAACTCAGCAGTTTCTCTTTGAAGTCTGGTCCTGAAGTTTTTTTGCTGCAGGATGGCCACCTTAAGGTCTGCTATAGTGTGGCCAGGGAGGTTGAAGTGCTCTCCTACAGGTTTTTGTATATTGCCATTCCTAATGTCTGATTTGTGTCCATTTATCCTTTTCCGTAGAGACTGTCCAGTTTGGCCGATGTACATAGCAGAGGGGCATTGCTAGCATATGATGGCGTATATTACATTGGTGGATGTGCAGGTGAATGAACCAGTGATGGTGTGGCTGATCTGGTTAGGTTCTGTGATAGTGTCGCTGGTGTTGATATGTGGGCAGACTTGGCATCGAGGTTTGTTGCATGGATTGGCTCCTGAGCTAGAGTTATTATGGTGCGGTGTGCAGTTACTGGTGAGAATATGTTTCAGGTTGGCAGGTTGTCTGTGGGCAAGGACTGGCCTGCCACCCAAGGCCTGTGAAAGTGTGGGATCATTGTCCAGGATGGGTTGTAGATCCTTGATGATGCGTTGGAGGGGTTTAGCTGGGGGCTGTATGTGATGGCCAGTGGAGTCCTGTTGGTTTCTTTCTTGGGTTTGTCTTGCAGTAGGAGGCTTCTGGGTACACGTCTGGCTCTGTTGATCTGTTTCCTTATTTCCTTGTGCGGGTATTGTAGTTTTGAGAATGCTTGGTGGAGATTTTGTAGGTGTTGGTCTCTGTCTGATGGGTTAGAGCAGATGCGGTTGTACCTCAGTGCTTGGCTGTAGACAATGGATTGTGTGATGTGTCCGGGATGGAAGCTGGAGGCATGAAGGTAGGCATAGTGGTCGGTAGGTTTTCGATATAGGGTGGTGTTAATGTGACCATCACTTATTTGCACTGTGGTGTCAAGAAAGTGGACCTCCCGTGTAGATTGGTCCAGGCTGAGGTTGATGGTGGAGTGGAAGCTATTGAAATCGTGGTGGAATTTTTCCAGAGTCTCCTTCCCGTGGGTCCAGATGATGAAGATATCATCAATGTAGCATAGGTAGAGAAGGGGCGTGAGTGGATGAGAGCTGAGGAAGCGTTGTTCCAGGTCAGCCATAAAGATATTGGCATATTGTGGGGCCATGCGGATGCCCATAGCAGTGCCACTGATCTGGAGATATATATTGTCATCAAATTTGAAATAGTTGTGTGTAAGTATAAAGATACAGAGCTCAGCAACCAGTTGTGCTGTGGCATCATCAGGGATAGTGTTCCTGACAGCTTGTATTCCATCTGTGTGTGGGATGTTTGTGTAGAGAGCCTCTACATCCATGGTGGCTAGGATGGTGTTTTCTGGGAGTTGACCAATGCATTGTAGTTTCTTCAGGAAATCAGTGGTGTCACGGAGATAGCTGGGAGTGCTGGTGGCATAGGGTCTGAGTAGAGAGTCCATATATCCAGACAGTTCTTCAGTGAGAGTGCCAATGCCCGAGATGATGGGGCATCCAGGATTTCTGGGTTTGTGGATCTTGGGTAGTAGATAGAATAACCCTGGTCAGGGCTCTAGGGGTATGTTGATTTCTTCTGGTGTTAGTGTAGGGAGTGTCCTGAGTAGATGCTGTAGTTTCTTAGTGTATTCCTCAGTGGGATCTGAGGGAAGTGGCCTGTAGAATTTGGTATTGGAGAGTTGTCTGGTGGCCTCCTTTTGGTAGTCAGACCTGTTCATGATGACAACGGCACCTTCTTTATCAGCCTCTTTGATGATAATGTCAGGGTGGTTTCTGAGGCTGTGGATGGCATTGCGTTCTGCACGACTTAGGTTGTGAGGCAAGCGATGTTGTTGTTCCATGATTTCTGCCTGTGCACGCCGGCGGAAGCATTCAATGTATAGGTCCAGATTGTCATTTTGACCCTCAGGAGGAGTCCATGTGGAGTTCTTCTTCTTGTGCTGTTGGTGGGAGGGCACCTGTCTATCAGTGCACTGTTCAGTGTTGTCCTGGAAGTATTCTTTGAATCGGAGACGGCGAAAGTAGGTTTCCAGATCACCACAGAATTGTATCATGTTGGTGGGGGTGGCACTGTCCAAATAACAATCAATAATATGAAATAAAAAATATTCCAAAATTACCAACCAAACTCCTTATATTTTGAAATGAGTAATGTGTGCCTTTGAGAAGGCTTGTGATGCAATTTATCTGCTTTGGTGAGTCATTACTTATTGAGTTATGAATAACTTAATACCTAGGGGCAGGGACAGCTTAGTGGTTTAAGCATTGGCCTATTAAACTCAGGGCTGTGAATTTAATCCTTGAGGGGGCCAGTTGGAGATTGGTCTTGCTTTGAGCTGAGGGTTGGACTAGATGACCTCCTGAGGTCTCTTCCGATCTTGATATTCTATGATGCATTTCAATTATTTTTACATATAATGTTTTCATATATTTGTATGAACCACTCAATTTTTAAAGCTCTACTCTCCTAATTCTCACCCATCTTGCAATGTATTGCAGTGGTAGATTAACATTGGCAATACAGTAAAATATAATGTTTTCTAGCGGTGTAGTCTGTGGTTTTGATGGTGCAGTCATGTTGCTGATCAAACACTGCCTTCTATGACTGGTTCAATGAGCCTCCCAATAAATTACGCCATGTTATTAACCACAGAAACACAATATATTTACAGACATGCAGCAGAGTTGGACAGTGATAAAGCTTATAATTTTCAAGTTCCCATTTCTCAACTGTCATGGATACCTACTGCAGACAGTGAGGTGTGCGTCATAAGGAGCATAAGGGATTAAAGTTTCTCCCAAAGGGTAAAATTCACCCTGTGCAGGGGCTCAGAACAAGATCCTATGCACCTCTCAAATTCCACCAAACCCTTATTTAGAGAATTTATATAGAACTTATATGGAATTTATGCCACATGCTGGCCCTCTGCATAGAGTACAAGTCAGTTATAAAATTTTATCATGAAATCCTAGGCTCCACAAATCCCCATTGATTTCAGTGGGGCCAGGAATTCATCCCCAGTATGATTTCCTAAAGATTCTTGTCTACTTAAGTGTAGGATAAAGTTTTGTCACAAAATTTTCATTGAATTTTCATAGCAGGGATCCAATAGTTGGAGCCTTTGTGGATAACAGATGCTATTATAGATGAGGAGGGCTGGAGTTTGTCTTGTCTTTCAATTCTTGATCACTTTACAAAAAGTCCAAAGGAGGGGTTGGTTAGCCAGTGACAACTCTGTTGTTCTGCTAGCTGAAACTGCTGATCCTATCAATAAACTGTGGCATCTGGTATATCATATACAGGAATATCACCTTCTTGATTTGGGGTTCAGATTGAACTTTCATTTTAATTCTGTGATGACATTTTCAATTTCTACGGGTCTCCTTCTTCAAAAAATGGGATTAGTGATTCTAAAGACATATAACCAGGAAAGGCAAACCAACTGAAGTGGCGCATGAAATTACTTTTTTCAAATATCATTAGGAATGGGTTAATTTTGTACCACTGGCCATTCTTCCATTCTTGATACAACTTCAGTCATGGGAATGGATTCATTTGTCCTGCTTCCTGGTCAGCAGGTTAAATTTGATGATGATGGCTTTAATTATCACCTTACTTAACTGTGAAAGATGGCTGTTAGTCAAATGTGGCAGTAGCATCAAGAATAAATACCTTATTTTCAATCTGTGTCAGATGTAAGATGCTGTGGTCTCTTCTTTCTTTTTCCACAGTAAATAAAAGTTCATTTTAAACAATTGTGCCCTCATTGGCCGCTTAATGTGACAACGATTGTCCTTTCTGTCTCCTGCTTGGCCTCTCTTTCCCATCCCTGTCTTTTTGACTTCCTTTTTCTCTGCCTCTTACCCTTTCTTTCCCACAAGCTACACCTCTTTCTCTTACTCACTTTCTTAGTTATTCATTATGAACATCATAGATATGCACAGCACTCTATAAACAAATGAGAATATAGATCCTCGCCATGAGGTGCCGAAATCATTGTCTATTTCTAATGTTATTCCCTTCCTCTGCGCCCTTAAAAAATAAAACAAAACACTGAGTGCCTTTTGTCTACTTTCCAAATTCTCCCTTAAAGACCTCCTTGCATTTCCCTCAGAACCGTCCAACTTTTTAGCCAGACCCAACATACTGAGTTCTTCCTAAAACAGTTTCTTCTGTTTGCTGAGCAGAGTACCATGTTTTTTATTATTATTTTCTGTATGTAGTTCCAGTGAAAGGACAGCTAGCTTTTAACATTATACATTAACCTTGACTAACTTACCAAATATACTCTGACCCATATCACATTGCACATCTTACAAAAAGTAAACTATATTTTGTTCTTAGTTCTATTTGTGCAGCTCCACTGAAACAAATAGGTTTGCATACATATCATTTTTTTAATGGAAACAAAGGAATGGTTCATGGTAATGAGCATAATTTAGAAAATATAGGCAATTGATGAAGAAAGCAAAAGGTATTAACAAAATACATATGCCCAATAGAGTTATGAACAATAAGAAGAATATTTTTAAATGTAACAGGAACAAAAGGAATCCTAAAATTGTATAGGTCTATTACTAACAGGAGCCAAAAAAAAATTAAACTGGAAATAAGGAGAATTTTTTTAAACTACTAACCATTGGAACAGTTTACCAAGAAATGTTCTAGTATCTCAATTGTTTGAATCTTTTGATCAGCATCAAATGTCTTACTGAAAGATATGCTCTAGTTCAATCACAACCCTGGACTAGATGCAGTAATTACTGGGTGGTTCTATAAGATGAGTAATTAATGATCATCACGGTCCTCTGTGTCCTTAAAATGTATGAAAATGGTCGTAATTTGTCCCAGTATTCTCATTCTCTAGAGTTAGTCAAAACTTTTCTGACTGAACACTCTTCAGTCAGAAAATGGTGATTCAACAAAATCAAAGCTTTTCACAGAAACATACGTTGAAATTTTCAGCTAGAAACCACTTATTTCGATAAAGGCAAAATGCTTTGTTTTAACAATCATTTTTACTTTTAACTTTACAATATATATTATATAATATATATTAAAACATGTTGACTTTATATTACAATATAACATAAATGTTTGAAAAGATAAAGTCAAAATGAAATATTTTGACTTTATCAAAATTAACCATTTTATAAGGTAATTTTAATGTTTCCAAACATAATATTTCCAGATTTTCATTTTTTAATCACTTTTGAAATTTGGCTTTCTTTTTGATTTGGAATAAAAAAAAATTTTGAAACAGAATTTCCCTCAGAATGGAAATCCCAAATTTTTATCAGCTCTAGCATTTTCTAGAATGAAGTGCATACACTGTTGGGCTTTCTTTGGTAAAAGTGTGTCTGCAATTGACAGTGCAGGGTATATAATGGAGATAACTAGCTGATATATGCCCATGCTATATTACATTTTCAATTAATCCCCTTATACTTGTCCACAGGATCTGAGGATATATCTGTTTATACAAAAGTATCCATTTGTATATGCTGCTATGGTGTTCAGAAATTTACTCGCACAATCTGTGCCTGAAAGTGATGTGATATTTTTTACTGATTCTCATGAGATCAAATTTTCCTGTTAATTTGTGGGCTGAAAGTATTCCCTGTTTACAGATTAAAGTCAGTTATTGTGATGTGAATGACAAGGGATTTATGATGAATAGATGGATATCATTGAACCAAGAACCAGATTCAGCAAAATACTTAAATACATGGTTAATCTTGAGTCTGTGAGTAATTCCATCCCTTATAAGCAAAGCTCTTAAGGATGGTTGTAGCTTTATATTATATGGAAGTCAATGAAACTTAAATGTGCACTTAAATGCTTTGCTGAGTCAGGGCTCAAATCCAGAGGATCTTACTTAGGTGCAATTGCACAGTAATTTGAATTCAACAGGAGACTGAATTAGCATTATGGTTCTGTGCTTGGATTATCTTTGATCTGAAGATCATTGCTAAAGGACATAACAGGTAGTTCTAATAAGAGAGAAAAGTAAGATATAAGAAGTGATAAATTACCTCATTTTCCATTTAAACTTAAAGAAGGTGAAATAAACTTAGCTGTGCACATGGAACAAAGAAGATTACAACCCATTGGACAAAACTGGGTTCAACCACCAGTATTTTTAAGGACAGAACACAAGTAGCTCCACTCAACATTATCAAACACATTTTCAGCATCCAGCATGAGAGCTATCAAAAGTGGATCTCACAGCTGTCCATGGTGCATAAGATGGATCATTGTTTATACCAACTGTATAATTCTACATATAGGGTTAGGAATTTCTTTTCTGACCCCTAAATTATCAAATTATGCTGTGAATCATATGGTTTGTTTCCTCTATTTTAGCATGCCTAACTCTAAATGTTTTTATTGACCATAAAATCATCCAGCTCCATTGCAGACCCAGCCACACTATCTGATTCTATAACCTTCTGCAGCAGTGAATTTCACTACCCAGTAGATGTTCCAAATTTACTTAATTCCTTCATAAAGGAGCCCTTTGTTTTATGGGACAGTGTAAAAAGCAGGGTACTCATCCATTTTCACTATATCTTTCATAATATTAAATATCTCAGACAAGCCCCCTTTAACCTTTTTTCCTTTCCATGCTAATACTCCTAGTGGCTAATAACCATATTTCTTGCTGTCTCTGAACATTTTTGAACCTAGCTACATCTGCTTTAAAACAGAATGACAAAAGTTTGACAAAGTACTCCAAGTATAGCCGTGGCATTATTCAACATAAAGCAATTATATACTTAATTTTTTTCTGCTTGTTTTTATAATACACCTCTACCTCGATATAACGCTGTCCTTGGGAGCCAAAAAATCTTATCTTGTTATAGGTGAAACTGTGTTATATTGAACTTGCTTTGATCCACTGGAGTGCACAGCCCCGCCCTCCCGGAGCACTGCTGTACAGCCAAATTCGTGTTATATCGAGTGGCATTGTATCAAGGTAGTGGTGTATATCCTATATTCCTTTTAAACTGCTACTGGATATTAGACACACATTTCCACTGCACTCTCAGCATTTGTTCCTTTGACTAGTTCATCAGAGATTCCTGAATGTTAAAAGCACATCTGTGAACAATGAGGTATGTGAACTATTTTGTTACTGTGCATTATCTTACATTTATTCAAGTTGAACTTCATCTGGCATTGTGCTGCTGAATCCCCCAATGCTTGTAACTCCATCTGGAGTTTCTCATAATCTTCTACAGTTTCCACTGGATCTTCTCTACAACTATCCTCACAGGCAATAATGTATACCATTTCCCTAAAGTTCTGTTTTGGTTTATTTTTATAATGCAGTGATAACCCTGTTTTGGCAGACTATAAATCAGTCCTGTTCACACAGTAATGGAGTTGCTACTTCAGTTCCTTTCAGTTCTTATTGACTCTTGCAATTTGTTGTGAATTCCTGAACACCATAGCAAACAAGATAAAGAAATTAAAGCCATCAATTTATGGAGATAAAATGGCTGCACTGACAACAGCTGGGGTCAACAGGTGTATGAGACACTCATAGCCATATTGTCTTAACAGCAGCAGTCCCTTTCTTATATCCTACATGGCAATGGGCGGAGGGAAGGGGACGAGGGACCCATGAGAAGGAAAGTGCTTGGACATGGTGCCTTCTAGTGGTGGAGAAGGCTGGCTTTGTGTGACATATACTTCTGCACTGAGTGAAAAAAAACAGTTGTTCTTAGAATTACAACTTCTTGCCCCTGATTCTCAGTCACACTGAAGCCCTTCACACAGCCCTAGCAACACACAGAGACCTCAAAGTACACTTAAATGACATTTAAATTCACTATGAGACCTCTTTACACTTCTAGAGTAGTGTAAAGGGGCTTTAATGTAAATAAGAATCAGATCCATTATGGCTAGGACAGAGTAACACACATGGACACAGTTCATTTTGGCAGCAGTGTATTGGATGCAGCATGCAAGCAAACAGCATTGACTTGACTGGAAGGCAAAGCTGTGTTTTGCATGAAGCCCTGAAGCATGACTATATACATTTAAGCTTTGCCACTGTTTATGTTGTTCATCTATTATCAATGTCATAAATGAAACTAAGAATATATAATACATAAAATAGATCTGTGACCACTTATCTCCAACTGAGAAATAAAACCATTCCTGAAGTTCAAACAGTTCTCAAATGCTTGGAGGCCAGTAAAGTACATTCCAGTTCTAGTTCAGTGCATCAAGGGTCAATTTTAAGATACTGTAGTGGCTCCATAGGAAATCTTTAAATTTAATCTAATAGTGGATTGTTTATGTCTAGATAAGTTTTGTTTAAATTTACTTTCCCCCTCCTTGCATTGTAGTTCTGTACAATTTTTCAGTGGTGGTCTTACTGAACATACAGAGAGAGAGAGTGTGTTTTATTTGCATTAATATTTTATTTTTTTCTGAAATATTAAAAATGTAGTATTTAAAAAATGTGGAAAATAGTTCATAACTATTATCATACAATTAAAGACTGTAACATAATGCTTATGCACAAAAGGGCCAAATTAAGGTTGCATGGACAGCTTTCAGGCTGGCATTTTCTGATGTTTGAGTACTTGACCTTGCAATCTTAACATTCTTTTAATGTAGAGTTTTTCATGTAATTTACTAATTGTTAAAAATCAAACTGTAACAACTAACATTCCATCATGTGGAACCATGTAGATCTCCAGTTACGGTCATCTGCAGGATCTGGACCTTTATTTCCACAGCACAGACCTCTACAACTTGAGCTAGCAGAGTAATGAGTGCTAGCAGAAGGCCGTTATCCTGAAGGACCAGTCACAAGAAGAAGATGACACATACACTTTGCCAGTAGGTTTCACAACTACTTACTGATAGCAGAGGCCTGTAGTGACTAAGAACTCCTGAATTCAATTCCAAGTTTTTGAGGAGAGTTCACTCCAGTATTATAGACCCTTCTTCTCTTGAGTCCCTAGACTGTAGGTCCCCCTCCGCTCCTATCTGCCCCATCCTCAGCACAGGTCCTCTGCCCTCTTTCCTTCCTCTGCTTCTAATCACCTCAACTCAGGTCCCATCCCCTCACTCTCTGCTTCTGCCCTCCCTCCTCTGCTCCTGACTTCTGTCTGCCTCTGCTCTTCCTCATCTTCTAGCTCCTGAACACTCCCCATCTTCCCTTCATTTCTCACCACTTAGTATTTCAGCCACCTCCTTGCTGCCTGAGACCCAGAGGATGATGCTCTGACAGCACAGAAGAGGCAGTATCCTGCCTTCAATTTCTGCACTCAGTGTCACAACAGCCCTGGCTGCTGGAAGGAGCAATGGCCATGAAGTCCTAAGCCCTGCAGCCCTGTGCTGGAGCATGGTCAGCCACTCTGTGGGGATGTTGTATGCACAGTCTGGTCAGCATGTAAGAGCTGCTAGGGGATGGCACATGCTCAGTACAAGAAGAACCTTTGGAGAATGTAGCAGCCATATGTTAACATGCCTATACTGACTACAGTGAAACCTCAAAGTTATGGACACCTCAGGAATGGAGGTTGTCCGTAACTCTGAAATGTCCATTAACTCTAAACAAAGCACAGTTCAGGCTCCAGATCCAGCAGCTGAGATTCCAGGCCACACTTCAGCAACAGCTCAGTTGCTCCCTTCTCTGCAGGGACGGCTCCAGGCACCAGCATGCCAAGAATGTGCCTGGGGCGGTAAGCTGTGGGAGGCGCTCTGCTGGTTACCATGAGGGCGGCAGGCAGGTTGCCTTCGGCGGCATGCCTGCAGAGGGGCTGCTGGTCCTGCGGCTTCAGCAGACCTCTTGCAGGCTTGCTGCCGAATCCGTAGGACCAGGAACCTCCCACAGGCAAGCCGCAGAAGGCAGCCTGCCTGCAGTGCTTGAGGTGGCAAAATACCTAGAGCCGCCCCTACCAGCATGAGTTTGCAAGCTTGTCCCCCTGCCAACAGGAGTACTCTTTATGTGTGTGTGTGTGCGTATGCGTGTGTGTGTGTGTGTGTGTGTGTGAGAAAACCTCATGTCCCCCTTCCGGACGGTGCAAGGGATTTAGAAACAGCATGTCCCCCTCCTGGAAGGGGTGGAGGGGTGAAAGCGGAGCAGACCCCAGCTTTTCTCCTGCTCTGCTGGCTGGCTTTACTTCCTTGGGCTGCTAGCCCCAGTGTCTTGCTGTAATTGACAGCCCTGCACATGGGTTGGGATAGGGACAGGCAGCCCAGATGTGCCTTTAAGAGTTAGATGTAAAGTATTTGCTTTATTATTATTATTATTTTTTGATCTGTGCTGCTGCCTGATTGGTTACTTCTGGTTTCACTTGGTGTCCAGTTCACTGGTCAGCCTGTAACTTTGCTTTCAGAGTAGCAGCCTGTAACTTTGGTGTTTGTATCTTTGACATTCTACTGTACTTGTAAATTGAAATTTTACAGAGATTTATAACTTGATCAAATTTGTGTGATTTTTCATTGGGATGATATCAAAGCAACACCACCAGAATATTTCAAATTTGTCCTCCAAAGCATGGAGCTGCTAGAATGTCTCCATAAAACAGCTGTATGGATTTTTTTAGCACAGCCAAAGTAATATATTTCCCCCAATACCGTTTTCTGAAATGACAACCGTTTTAGTTGGAATTATCCAAAACAGTTCAGCCTGAGGCAGACTCTCTGCATTAAAAATATTAGTCCAAATGGTTGGCAAAGTTATAAGCAACTAAAACCAAGATCTTATAATGGTGTCAAGCAACCTTTACTTAGACAGCACTACCAGCTACAATATAGCTACTATGGCCAGACACAAATAGGCACTTCAATTGCATGATTTCTAGAATTGCAAGATGCTGGACACTTTTGAAAATCTGTCCCTCTATCCTTAGATAATAACATGTAAAATTGATTTAGGAGCCTAACTTGAGGTACTCATATTTGGGAATTTGACCCCAGCAAAATCAGTGGGATTACTTCCAGAATGAAGTACAACTAAACATGAATAAAAAAGCCAGAACCTAGCCCCTACTGAATTTGTTTTCTATGCTACTGGAAATAAAATGTCTCTGATCTGTGAAGATTTGGAGACTAGGAACGAAAGATCAGAAATCTTTTTTTAGCTAAAGTCATTTCAGTACAAGCAAGGTACATAAAATATTTTACTATAACATATACTAGTCAATTCCATCTTTGACTAGTATATGTTAAATAAATGAAATGAAATAAATGAAAGCAAATAATTAGGACACAACTTTTTTATCCATCTCTCTCTCCTCCTCCCCCCCAGGGATATGTTTGAATATTTATCATCTTGTGTTGTTTGTTTAGGAGAGTTATAAACAAATATGATATGTAACTGAAACAATTTATACTTAGAGTTAAGCTGGCTGAAAATCTCCTTGTACTTTAATCTGGTATTTTAAAATGTAGAATATTTGTAGTATTTTTGTTGGAATCAAAAGTGATATAATATATTTGCTTTTCTTTCCATTCAAAAGATAGACTGATAGATAAACATTCACAAAGACTTTCTGAAATGTTGGAGAATAGAGTGTAGTGTGCTTTCTCTGATAAGGGACTTCAGTGAATAAAGTAGAACACCAAAGTAAAACCCTAAGGCTAGTGGGAAAACTGGCATAAACACATTCTGGTTTCACTTGCTTAAGCTTCAGGGAATTTGTTTTGGAGATGGTATCTTTAGTATCTCACAATTCTTACTGTGCACTCACACTTTCTTTCTCTCACACTCATATTCAATGACAACAGTAACTGAATGAGGAAACAGTATGACCATATCCAACTATATGCCCCTCCCATCCCTCCAAAAAGAAAAAAGTCCCACTAGTTGGCAGCTGTTATCAAATGGAGTACCCCAGGGGTTGGTCCTGGGGCTGGTTTTGTTCAACATCTTTACTTATGATCTGGATGATGGGATGAGGGATTGCACCCTCAACAAGTTCTCAGATGACACTAAGCTGGGGGAAGAGTTAGATACGCTGGAGGATAGAGATAGGGTTCAAGGTGACCTAGACAAATTGAAAGATTGGGCCAAAAGAAATATGATGAGTTTCAACAAGGATAAGTGAAGAGTCCTGAATTTAGGACAGAATAATCCCATGCACGGCTGCAGGCTGGGAACCGACTGGCTAAGCAGCATTTCTGCAGAACTGTTGGGCTAGAGTGTACACATTCCCTGACCTTGGTGAAAATTATCATCTCAATATCAAAATAAGCACTGGGTAAAATTCACATTTATTTCAAGTGAAGTACTCTACTGGGATTAGAGCAGTGAGAATAATGAATCTTTTGGTTTTCAGGCAATTCAAAAATAGCTAAACATACTGTTTTGTATTGAACAAAATGTTACTTTTTGACAAAATTGTCATGTTCTGATAATTTTTAAACACTTTTGATTTTTTAAAAAATAAAGTTAGAGAAAATTTTGAAATGAATAGTAATTTCAAACTGAAAATATTTTTTTTTCAAAATTGTTGAAATGAGACATTTTGATTTGGGGGGAGGTAGGGATTTCCCTACCCAAAACAATTTGACAAAACCAATATGAATTCTTGAAATATTTGCTGAAAAAAAAATTTTGGCCAAAAAATTTCACCCAGCTTTGACTGGGATATTTTCTGATTCTTGACTCATGATGCTCTGAACTGACAGGAAGGGGTGTTGGATAATCAAATAGAATGAATTTTAAAATATAGCCTTAATTTTGTTAGTACTGATTTTCCATGAAGCGTATGGCACAAACCAGCCTCCCTGTCTGTTTCCCTATGTACTAAAAGGGGATAACAATTCTCCTCACAGCAGTGTTGTAGGGATGAGTTAGATAATGGGCCTGATCCAGCAAGTTCTTCAATCTGAAGCTTCCTTTATAATTAGAAGGACTTCAATATATGAAAGGATTGCAAGGCTGAGCCAACTGTTTATCAAGAGCTTTGGAGATGAAAGTGCTAACTACTATTCTTTATAGATCCATTATTCAGAATTCAAATATGGAAACCCTGCTATTATGTAAAGAAAACATTTATTTTTCCCTTGAAAGAATAGTGTGTTGTTTAACCATTTCTGAGGGTACGTCTAGCAACATAGCTGTTATTATGCACAGCATGTGGGTTTTAAGTATTGACGTAAAAGTCAACTAGAAATAATACATTTCACATATAGCCAGAATATCAATGCAATTCAAGGAAGCTAACTACTTCTGAAGAGCACAATGTATATATTTAGCTTCATGTATTGAAGAACCACCATCTGCCACGACCCCCTCACTTAAGGACAATGGAACTCCCAAAGCTCCTCTAACCTAGTAACATTCTCCCTTGGAAACTGTATTCTCTTCTCGCATCAGAGGTCCCTTTACAGCTGATTTTTTCTTCATAGGCTGTTTTGCTTTCTCCTAATTTTATGTGGAGGGATTCTTGTCTTTCTCCTGGGAACTTCAGTGGTGAGTTGACAGGTAAAACCTTCTCCCGGGGTTCCCAAGGCTGCCAGCAGATGGCTGCCTTCCTCAGTCACTCCCAAATTGACATTCTTTTCCCATTGCTGACCTTAGTTGTAGTGTCCCATGGATTGTGGGATATACTACAGTGTTGAGGCATAGGGGTTCCTGACAGGCAGAAAGCTCAACAGCAGCCAACTTGCACATTATTTGACTGGTTAACATTACTCCAGTTTCAGTATTATCAATGACCTCAGAGGAAGAAAACAACAAAAACTTAGTCTTCATATGATGGTTTTCAGCCTATAATTATCCAGGACCATTCTTCAGTATGGAGCAACATGAGTTGTTCATCATTACAGCCATTCACTAACAACATAAGTAGTCTGGATTTAAATTTTGCTCCTCCATATTTGTCACTATACGTTAATGTTATAATTTGAGCTAACAATCTAGTGTTGCTTTGAATGAGAAACAGTTGAAAAATGATGATATAGTATATCCATTGTCTTCTCTGCTATTATGTTGCTGCTACTTAGGTTTTTTAAAAAGAAGACTGCTAGTATTAACTGCATGAAGTCCTGCCTATTATTAGAGTAATAGTTACATGATCTTTCCTTTTATGGTCAAAACAGAATGTTTCTCTGTGTTCCAGAATTTGATAATCATGCTTAATAATTTGCCCTTAGGCTTCACTCACCTGCCACTATTCATTCAAACTACATTTCAATTTATTTTGAATGAAGCATCTCGATTCATACATAAAATATTCATGGCACAATCTCTGCAAAAGTAATTGGGTCCTTCAAGTTCAGACACCCCCTGCAGATTGTGCTGGTTTAGATTTTTGCTCAAGTGTGGCACATACCATCTCTGGGTGTCATTTGTAGATCAAACGGAGACTTGAATATCAACTGCTAATTAGATTTCTAAGCACTCTCTCTATGTGCCATATCAGTCTATCTTAGAAATATAAATTATTTGAAAAGCTGGTCCACCTAATCTTATTTGATAAAAGGGTATTTTTATTAATGGAGCAATGGAAAACGTACATATTTAGAAAAGCTTTCTTGTAAGGTCTCAGATAAAGATAATATTCTTTGAGGAACTGCTGTACTGCTTTATTCTTGTTGCTAACATTGCTCCTTTCAGATCCAGTACTTTCACTGTACAGTTGAACCTAAAATGTGCATAGTACCTTGTACCTCAGGAGTGGTCAGGTAGGACCCTGTCCAATGCCCTTTGAATTCAATGGAAAGGCTTCTGGTGCCTTCAGTGGGCTTTTGATCAGGTCCCTACCACCACCTGCTCCCATCAGAGGTACAGAGTGGGCCATAATGTACGTGGACTGGGGGTGTTGAGGAAGGTGCAAGGAGCCTATTTTTCCCTCCTTGTTCTGTGCATGTTCAGGAAGCACAAGGACTGCATGAGCCTAACAGAGTAGGGGTGGGACAGCAGGTGGGGTGAGTATAGTACAGGGCCACAGCTACTTATATAGACCATCAAGGGATAGCACATGCTGTGCCCTGTGACACAAGGTCTTTGTAGTTGTGCTTCTCCTAACCATGGTGCAACATTGCCAAAAACTGCCTTTCTTGCTGCTGCTGTTTGCTTTCCAAAAATGTAAATGCTGGGTCTATTAATATAGTTAGGTCATCTCCTCTACTGAATTAATTAATTCAGGGCCATTTAAACTGTACTTACCTTGGCCATTATTTCTACCACAGTGCATCACTTGGCTCACGGCTTGTTCGGGTAAGCCCCTGGCGGGCTGCAAGATGCTTTGTTTACCTGAGTGCCTGCAGATATGGCTGCTCGCAGCTCCCAGTGGCTGCTGTTCATCATTCCCGGCCAATGGGAGATGCGGGAAGCGGTGGCCCAGCCAGCGCCGCTTCCAGCAGCACCCATTGTCACGGAACAGCAAATCACAGCCATTGAGAGCTGTGAACGGCCGTACCTGCGGATGTTGAGGTAAATAAAGTGTCTCGCGGCCCACCAGGGGCTTACCCTGAATCAGTCACGAACCAAGTTTCGGAACCCCTGATCTAATTGGTTCAGATTAGTTTGTGAGGCCTGATTCAACACCCCAAAGAACTTTAGATCAGGCCTCCAAAAGCTGCAGCCCTCTGAATCTTAATGATGCTCCTCTTTGGTATCATTTGCAATGACTGCATCTTATAGCTTCATCTAAAGCATTGAAACAAATATTAACAAGTAATGATACAAACAGAGCCCTGTGGGGTTCTCTCTTTACCCACTCCCCTGAATAACAGGTACCTTTAATTAATTTCTCTTTAATTCCTAAGCAATTCTTTATCCATCTTAATAATGTATTACCCCACTCATATTTAGAGAGCTCATGCAATAATGCATCACAAGAAACATTGTCAAAAGTTTTCTGGAAAACCAGATATATTAAAGCTATTAATTTAATTTAACAGCTGCTCCACATCTTAACAGCAACCACTTTCTTCCCCTATAATGGTGAGAAAAATAACATTTCAAATCATTATGTTAGCCTCGCTCTGCTTGCATTATGTGATGTGACTGCTTCAAAGAATATTTTTAACAAAAGCTGCCAATTTGCACTAGTGGAATAATCATCACTTTGCAGGCTGGTCTCTTACTCCTACTATCCACATTCCTATTGAAGCCAAAAGACCATCACCTTCTAGAGCTCTGAAACATAAAGGAGAAATAATGTTAACAATAAGGGGGGAAATTGCCCCCTTTCTCACACATATGGAGGAGATTAGGATTTAGGAAGCCCATGTTGTTGGCTTGCCTCCCCTGGGCTGCATGAAACACAGCTCCCTGGAAGTCTCCTGAACTCCAGTGTAGAGTGGAGGAAATTGAGAAAGGAGACAGCCCATGAGGAACAAGATTGGGCTGGTGAATCCTCAGCTATGTGGATCCTTTGTCCACTTCCCTAGAGAGGGGCACAGCTGGACTAGAGGCTACTGAAGATATGAAGCTGAAAGAGCATCTTTCCTGCCATTGTGCGGTCCTGGAGGCAATTTTTCTCTTTCTTCATCCCCAGTACCCAAGGAACTCATGAGCTAATCAAGTTAATCCTTAAATTGTGATATTGCCACTTCAAAAGTCTGACAATATATAGTGTTTTTCCTTAAAGACTGAGCTGTTAGCCTATGGTTATATTCAAATCTCAGATTTTCTTTAAAAAAAGAACTTTCTAGCCTCAGGGTTGCAGAGAAAAGCTTGAAAATATCAATCATGAAAGTTTAGAACTCAGAAAGCAAAAAAAGGATTTCAAAATGTATTATGTTTTTAAGACAATTTCATGATTTTTGGGGGGGGGGAAGGGACTCATGATATTTAATGTCAATATGTCCCCTTAGCAGGAAATGGCACTCAGCCATAAACCGACTCTTGTAACATTGCTATTGTGCTCCCAATTCAAAAAGGACAGCTGGAAGTTTCTAAGCACGCAGCACCATTTGGAATAGCTGAATACTTAATTGGTACTGATTCAAAAGTTTGTTCTTTGCATCCATGGAAAAAATGTCCATGATTTTGTGAAACTGTGCATGCATATCGTACATATTTGTAGTATTAAGAAAGTTTGATACAAATCTTATAATATATTTTGAAAAATACCTTTTAAGCCTTGCTTTATGTTTCAGGTAGAAGGGCTCAAGGAAGGGAATATGACTTTTTGATCTTGAAAGGATTGGAACACATGTGTCACAAAACATTTGAACAGCTGATTGCTGGTAATATAGATTTTAAATGAGAATCTCTGGCTTGAAGAAGTTTGTAGAGCAATTCAAAAAGATCAGAACAAACACTAATATCTTCTATGGCAAACTTTGCAGAAAATGTCAAGTGGGGTCAAACTAATTTTTGATAAATGCAAAATTATAAATGACTTAAGTAAATCCTGGAAATTGATGTCTATTGTTAACATCCTGGGTGAGGTCACATATATTCTTGATCTCTTATCAACCTTGAAGAGATTTTGCTATTCATGAATTCTTGAATTTAGTACTGACTGAAAATCACAGTTGGGAAAGAGCTTTGTCAGTTGGTTTTGATCTTTAATGTGGAGGATGGTATTGTTCTAACTAGTTAATCACTGGCTTTTTGCTGCATTTCTCATAAATTCATGGAATCAGACTAATCTACAGACAAGTAGTAATGGGCCAAATGCCTCACTGGTGTGACTCCACCTGAGGTTAATGGAGTTACCCTAGGGATAACTTTTACCCAGTACCTAGTGCCTAAATTTAACTATGCTAAGTATAGATAATGATTCAAAGTTATCCCAAAGTCACTCTATTTACTTCAGGTGCAATTACACTAACAGTGAATTTGGCCCACATCTGCCTGAGGCGCCTAAGAAGTCTGACAAATGATTGCACAGTCAATTTTGTTACATGTTTATACACAAAAGTTTTGTTGGTAGTAATGTGGAGGGTCATGGGAAAAAGACCTCCTCTCCCTTTAAAGGTAGGGGAAAAAATTAAAAGTTCAGCTTTAACACTAAATCTATGCCTTGTTTTCTGCTCCTTCCTCCGGCCAGTGGATTGAGCACTGAGATGGAAGTCAGGAGCAGGGTAAAATAATACATCAATACTTAGTTTACAAAATCTTTTGGGATCCAGTGATGAAAAGTGTTTTATAAGTAGTCAAAAGCAGTTCTGGGAGTTTATCCAAATCTCATGTGAACAGGCTTTCTCTTGAGTTTGTGCTGCTTTGGCTTGAGTTTGGATTGGAACCAAGACATACATATGCATCCAAAATTTAACAGCATAATGTTTTAAAGCAGGAGCAGGGCTGATCTTGTGGTTAAGGTAGTGGACTCGGACTCAGTATATCCAGGTTCAATTCTTAGTTCTGCCATGGATTACTTCTGTGACCTAGGGCAAGTCAGTTAACCCCTCTGGGTCTCAGTTCTCTGTCTATAAAAGACCAGAGTATTTCCTTTCTTCCACCTTTTGTCTGTAATACAATTATAGAAATATAGAGCTGGAAGGGACCTCAAAAAATCTTCAAGTCCAGTCCCCAGTGATGAAGTTGGACCAAGTAAACCTGGAAAGGTGTTTATCCAACCTGTTCTTAAAAACCTCCAGTGATGGGGATTCCATAACCTCCCTTGGAATCCTATTCCAGAGCTTAATTACCCTTATAATTAGAAAGATTTTGCTACTAACTAACCACAATCTCCTTTGCTGCAGATTAAGCCCATTATTCTTTGACAGACCTTTAGTGGAGATAGAAAACAATTGATCACCATCCTCCTTATAACAGCCTTTAGCATATTTGACAACTGTTATCAGATCCGCCCTCAGTCTTTTTTTCCTCAAGAATAAACGTGCTCCATTTTTAAAATCTTTCCTCACAGGTCAGGTTATCTAAACCTCCTGTCATTTTTGTTTCTCTCCTCTGGATTCTCTCCAATTTGTTCATACATTTCCTGTATTGCTTCTTCAGATTGCAAGATCTTTGGGGCAGGGAAAGTAGGGGTCTTGATCTTTGTTGGAACCTCCACATGCTATTGGACTACAAATAATAAATGTTAATAAAAATAACTGATATTTATAATATATCACAAATGGTCAGTTCAAGTTTTGGGCAAAGACTTGGGGTTATTTCTTTTATCTTAATTACTTTGCTTATTTTTGACCACTATCATGCTGTGACGCCGTGCAGCCGCGGTTTGTCCCGCAGCGGGGCTGTGGGATATCCCACTGCCTCGCTATTAGTAGCCTTAACCCCGGGCCCTGGTCAGGGAGGGGCAACAACCAACGTGAGTCACTATGCTCGGGGCCTTAGGCGGGGCTGAGCAGCAACAGTTCTAGACCTGGCCCTTAGGTCAGGGCGGGGCAGCAAACACAGTAAGTCAATAGGCTCAGGCCCTTGGGCAGGGCTGAGCAGTAACAGTTCTAGGCCTGGCCCTTAGGTCAGGGCGGGGCAGCAAACATAGTAAGTCAATAGGGGGGTTGCGGTCTCCTTAGGCCAGGGAAAAGGGGGAGTCTGCCACCCCTGGAGGGGTGGCAGGGGGGACGCAGGCCCTCCCACTCCACTGTGTCCCAGCCCGGAGCCCTAGCAGTGGCGGGGAGTCACTGCTGTCAGTGGGGATCCTTCAAGCCACAACACACTAACATTGGTTCTGGCAGTGTTGCAGCCAGACTGGGGTCGGCTACCCCTGGGCCACTTCTACTCTCCCCCTCATCGAGTACCTGATTCATCGTGGTGTCAGCAGAGGGGTCAACCTCCATCGGCTCCTCGGGGTAAGTGTTCACTGGTGGGCTCAGTGGGTCCTCGGGGTAGTGGGCCAGCGGCAGGCTCGGTTCCTCCTCAGGGTGGCGGGATCGGGGTAAGCTTGACCAGTCCTCCTTGGGGTAACGAGCTAGGGGCAGGCTCAGCCAGGCCTCCCCGGGGTAGTGAGTGAGGGGTAGGCTTGGCTGGCCTGGTGCGACAGCAGGCCGGCCGCGACCTTCTGCTGTCTCCCCAGCGGGAGCTCGGTCACAGACGTCTGGTCTCTCTGGCGGCTGGGGCCACACTGAGCTCCGCTGGTAAGCTTTTATACTTCCGGGTCTGCACCGTGACCTCTGAGGGGTGGGTGCAGGCCTTGGTGGCCCTGCCCAAAGGGGGGTTGGGAAAGGTTCGTCCCGCAGCGGGGCTGTGGGATATCCCACCGCCTCCCTACACATGCACACAAAGTATATAGTATTATCAACTTTAACATTGATTACACTGGTCAATCTAACAGCATTAGTATGGTCATCAGATTATGGCAGGGGATCTCAAATTTCATCACCATGACCCCATCTGACAACAAAAATTACTGCATGAACCCAGGAAGGGGGATCGAAGCCTGAGCCTGCCCGAGCCCCACCATGCTAGGAGGACCCAAAGACAAAGCCGAAGGGCTTCAGCCCCAGGAAGGGGCCATGTAACCTGAGCCCCACCCCCAGGGATGAAGCCTAACCCTGAGCCCCACCATCCAGGGATGAAGCTTACATACCAGATTTATGTTTACATACCAGATTTCAAAGGGAGTTGATTTTTTCTCTAGAAATTCCTATATATTTCTACTCATTCTTACACCATAAATTCAACATGTGCAGTGTCTTGCATGTTATGGACCCCTAAATCACATAATGTACATGCCACATAAGTGACAGATAAATTAGGTCTTTACACCTTAATCTTTTTTTACTCCACTTTCCTTGCTACTTCAATACCAACTGGAAAAGAAAGATAGCAGGTCAATAATTCATCTGTAAATATATATGGATGAATTCTAGACTGAGTGGTGATAGCCCAGGTTAGGTGTATGGGAAGGAGATTTTTCCTTTTGTGTGTGTGTCTCATTTTGATTTCTAATCACTTGAAAGAACAACATACATGCCCACTCCATGGAGATCTTGAAATGAACCTTTCATGCTGTTCAATTCAAGCCAAAATTGCTTCTTTGTGTCTTAACCGTGACACAAATGCAACTGAGTCTTACTATAAGAACAAGTGATTGTAACTAAGGTTAAAGTTATATGGAGCTCAAAATCAGTGCCTTCAGTCAGGATGGTCTAATTAGAATATAAACTGGAGTTGTCCTTTTGGGGATTCTGTGCCCAAACAACAAGTACACTGTCCCACCCTGGACTTTTATACTTCAGTGCATTTTAGACACTGTGTAACTGGTTTGTACTCAGGTTACTAAGACTCAGAAATCAGTTTTGAGAGGAAATAAGAGCCACCTAAGACTAGAGATGGGCCTGAGGCACAAAATTGTTTTCCAGATATAAATGCCCTGAGATTTGAGAATTTTGATGTAAAGTTCTGATTTGATCCACTATACAGCTAGAAGTCAACTGTGGAATGGGGAAATTTGGATAAAGGATTTTTCTTTGAGTCCTGTTCTAAATCAGACCCAACTTTTTTGAAGTCCAAAATGTTTGGCTATGTTTTAAATTATTATTTAGGATTAAAGGATGTGCCATACCAAGTCAGATAAGTGGTTCATCTAGTCCACTATCCTTGTCTTTGACAGTGGTCAGTACCAGATGCTTCAGAGGAAAGTGCAGAAAACCCTTCTAATTAAATAACCTATTCATAAGGAAAAAATCTTCTTAATGTCTTAAATTGGCTTATGGTCTGACACATAAAGATTAACAGCCTTTAGAAATTGTTTATCTTGTCTTTTGTTTTATTTTAGTGTGACTCTGTATGACAATCTAGACCACTGAGGGCTTGCGTGATTCCTGCCCTGCAAACTTGCTTTACCATTGCAGCCCCCACTGGGGCCACTCATAAAGAGCCTTTCAGAATATAGAACGCACCCTGAGTGTGTGTGTATAACTGCACCCTGTTAGCCACACATCACACTCTGGCCTCACCAGCCTGGGTTACCACTTGTAGGGTGACCCCAATACACTCCTAGTCCCAGATTTTCTATGATTCTATATGTGTTCTGCACTGTCCAATCCTCTCCTGGACAGTCCAGATATATTAGGTCTTTTGTCCATATAAGGGGAACAACATACAACTGTTTGCTACTATAAATAGAGTTATCCAAACAGTTCCGTTTAAAGAAAACACTGGATTAAAGAATAAAACAAGTTTATTTAACTACCAGGAAATGGGTTTTAAGTGAGTACAAGTATGTCATTAATATCAGAAATGTTACAATAAAAATAAAAATAAAACACTTCCTATTACCAAAACTTAACAATTAGACTTTGTTCAAGGAGAAGTCTCTGACCAAGTGTTTCCATTAACTTTGCTGCTAAAATTCTCAGACCACGATCTGCTTCCAAAGTCCAACAGCTGTTTCTTTTGTCTTAGGTGAAAAGGAGAGAGATAAATAGGGAGCAATAATTTGGGATGGTTTTGCCTCTCATTTTTATAATTCAGTCACCCTTTGAAATACATTTTCCTGGGGTTTACCCCTAGATAAAGTTCACTCCTGCTGTGGGGTCAGAGACAAGGAGTGTGGCCATCGGAAAGGTTCCATGCTGTTGTGTAAGCAGGGTCTGAATGAACTCTCTTCTGACAGCTAGCTGGGAGGGGTAGAGACTTCAGGAGCAAACTGTATTTATATGAACATACATGAACAGATAGCGCAGTGTTGCGCAAAGTGATCAACTTTGGCTGATGGGTTACAAATCACTTTAATACTGAATGCAGGGGTAGTGAAGAAGCAGAACTGTGTTTAACCTATATTAAATGAGGTGGTCATCATTAGCTGAAAGGACCTTGTTAAACGAAGGGCTTGAATGCCAGACCCCGGTGAAAGTAAGACAGGTGGAGACAGGTGTCCCAGCCAGGCAGTGTGAACTTCCCCTAAGGATCCTCATTCTGATTTAACCTGTACTCCCCACTGTTCAAAGACAGAGCTAAATAGGCATCATTAAGAGCCTTTTGCTGTGTTAAGTACTCACTGAGAGCTGAAATCACTTGTGGTGGGGCTGTGTTTCTGCTCAGCCTGCTGAGAGTTAAAAATCACTAAAAGACTGACTTATAGAGGTCACTGCAGAGAGTCAGGTGGCAGCAAGAAGTGACTGACAGGCGACCATGGGGAGCAAATGGCAAAAGTGGCAAGCAGTTGGCTGGCAGGAGGTAGCGAGAAGGCGCTGCTGGCAGGGGAGCAAGGAGAAGCAGCTGGCAGGGTGGCCAGGTGGCAAGAAGCAGTGGCTGGCAGGGCTGCCAGCCAGAGCAAGTGCTCAGATGGTGGAGCAACTCATTTGTCGTCTTCCCCGTGTAAGAGGTGAACTCAAACAGATGCACTTCTGAAACCTGAGTCCTCACTGACCAAGGACAACTGCTGTGAGTGGGGTATGGTGAGGGAGCGGAGGAGGGCACAGTAAAGGAACTTTTGGTTGTAGAACTCAAGAACATGAGGCAGAAGACTCTGCCCCACGCACTTACAGGTGGGTGTCCTGCTCACAGTTTAAGATTTATTAATCCTGCTTGCGGCATTTTCCCTAATTAATGTTCGTTGACTTCTCTCACTTCATTAAAAGTTTCTTTTCTACACGCAGACTCTGCTTGCAAGTGGGAAAGTATTGCCTCTAAGAGGCACCCATGAGTAGCGTGTAATTTTCCCAGGTTACTGGTTGCGGGCTCAAGCTGGTTCTGTGTTGTATTGTTCAAAAGGAACACGTAGATATTTAACCCGGCCCTGGTTGCTGCTGGCTCCATCTGGCAGAAAGGTTACAAGTGATTGCTAAGTTGCAGATCTGTTTATGCCTGCTCCCACCTTCTTTGCCAAAGAATGGCTACTTGATAGGCCCATCAGCTTTAATGACACTGGCTAAAAGCGTTAGCTTGTCCTTTGTCTTTTTGAGAAATATGTTTACCCACCCCTCAGACTTCTCTGGTAAGCACACTTTCATCATAATTTCAGCTTATGTTCATAACTTTACATATAATATTGCTGCATACATTGTATCATGATAGACATACACTCATAGACATTAAGGTCAGAAGAATCATAGAATCATAAAATATCAGGGTTGGAAGGGACCTCAGGAGGTCATCTAGTCCAACCCTCTGCTCAAAGCAGGACCAATTCCCAACTAAATCATCCCAGCCAGGGCTTTGTCAAGCCTGACCTTAAAAACCTCTAAGGAAGGAGATTCCACCACCTCCCTAGGTAACCCATTCCAGCGCTTCACCATTCTCTGAGTGAAAAAGTTTTTCCTAATATCCAACTTAAACCTCCCCCACTGCAACTTGAGACTATTACTACTTGTTCTGTCATCTGCTACCACTGAGAACAGTCTAGATCCATCCTCTTTGGAACCCCCTTTCAGGTAGTTGAAAGCAGCTATCAAATCCCCCCTCATTCTTCTCTTCTGCAGACTAAACAATCCCAGTTCCCTCAGCCTCTCCTCATAAGCCATGTGCTCCAGCCCCCTAATTATTTTTGTTGCCCTCCGCTGGACTCTTTCCAATTTTTCCACATCCTTCTTGTAGTGTGGGGCCCAAAACTGTAAACAGTACTCCAGATGAGGCCTTACCGATGTCAAATAGAGGGGAATGATCACATCCCTTGATCTGCTTGCAATGCCCCTACTTATACAGCCCAAAATGCTGTTAGCCTTCTTATAAGACCATAAGAAAGGCTGTACCGGGTCACACCAAAGGTCCATCTAGCCCAGTATCTATCTACCGACAGTGGCCAATGCCAGGTGCCCCAGAGGGAGTGAACCTAACAGGCAATGATCAAGTGATCTCTCTCCTGCCATCCATCTCCATCCTCTGATGAACAGAGGCTAGGGACACCATTCTTTACCCTTCCAGCTAATAGCCATTTATGGACTTAGCCACCATGAATTTATCCAGTTCCCTTTTAAACATTGTTATAGTCCCAGCCTTCACAACCTCCTCAAGTAAGGAGATCCACAAGTTGACTGTGCAGTGTGTGAAGAAGAACTTCCTTTTATTTGTTTTAAACATGCTACCTATTAATTTCATTTGGTGACCCCTAGTTCTTGTATTATGGGAATAAGTAAATAACTTTTCCTTATCTGCTTTCTCCATATCACTCATGATTTTATATACCTCTATCATATCCCCCCTTAGTCTCCTCTTTTAGCCTAGCCTCTTTAATCTTTCCTCACATGGGACCCTCTCCAAACCCCTAATCATTGTAGTTGCCCTTTTCTGAACCTTTTCTAGTGCTAGAATATATTTTTTGAGGTGAGGAGACCACATCTGTACACAGGATTTATATAAGGGCAATAATATATTCTCAGTCTTATTCTTTATCCCCTTTTTAATGATTCCTAACGTCTTGTTTGCTTTTTTGACTGCCTCTGCACACTGAGTGGACATCTTCAGAGAACTATCCATGATGACGTCAAGATCTTTTTCCTGACTCATTGTAGCTAAATTAGCCCCCATCATATTGTATGTATAGTTGGGGTTATTCTTTCCAATGTGCATCACTTTACATTTATCCACATTAAATTTCATTTGCCATTTTGTTGCCCAATCACTTAGTTTTGTGAGATCTTTTTGAAGTTCTTCACAATCTGCTTTGGTCTTAACTATCTTGAGTAGTTCAGTATCATCTGCAAACTTTGCCACCTCACTGTTTACCCCTTTCTCCAGATCATTTATGAATAATTTGAATAGGATTGGTCCTTGGACTGACCCTTGGGGAACACCACTAGTTACCCCTCTCCATTCTGAGAATTTACCATTAATTCCTACCCTTTGTGTCCTGTCTTTTAACCAGTTCTCATTCCATGAAAGGACCTTCCCTTTTATCCCATGACAGCTTAATTTACTTAAGAGCCTTTTGTGAGGGACCTCGTCAAAGGCTTTCTGGAAGTCTAAGTACACTATGTCCACTGGATCCCCCTTGTCCACATGTTTGTTGACCCCTTCAAAGAACTCTAATAGATTAGTAAGACATGGGCACACTGTTGACTCATATCCAGCTTCTCATCTACTGTAAAGCCTAGGTCCTTTTCTGCAGAACTGCTGCCTAGCCACTCGGTCCCTAGTCTGTAACAGTGAATGGGATTCTTCTGTCCTAAGTGCAGGACTCTGCACTTGTCCTTGTTGAACCTCATCAGGTTTCTTTTGGCCCAGTCCTCTAATTTGTCTAGGTCTCTCTGTATCCTATCCCTACCCTCCAGCGTATCTACCACTGCTCCCATTATGAAGGGACCGTTATGATCATCTAGTCTGACTTCCTGCACAATGCAGGCCATACAATCTACCCATCCACTTCTATAACAAACCCCAAACCTATGTCTGAGTTATTGACATCCTCAAATTGTGTTTTGAAGACCTCAAGCTGCAGAGAATCCTCCAGCAAGTGACCTGTGCCCCATGCTGCAGAGGAAGGTGAAAAGCCTCCAGGGCCTCTGCCAATGTGCCCTGGAGGAAAATTCCTTCCCGACCCCAAATATGGCGATCAGTTAAACCCTGAGCATGTGGGCAAGACTCACCAGCCAGCACTCAGGAAAGCATTCTCTGTCGTAACTCAGATTCCATCCCATCCCAGACCACTGGGCATACTTACCTGCTAATAATTTGGCAATTGATCTTTGATCAGTTGCCAAAATTAGGCTATCCCATCATACCATCCCCTCCATAAACTTATCAAGCTTAGTCTTAAAGCCAGATATGTCTTTTGCCCCCACTGATCCCCTTGGAATGCTGTTCCAGAACTTCACTCCTCTAATGGTTAGAAACCTTTGTCTAATTTCAAGTCTAAACTTCCTAGTGTCCAGTTTATAACTATTTGTTCTTGTGTCCACATTGGTACTAAGCTTAAATAATTCCTCTCCCTCCCTAATATTAATCCTTCTGATATATTTATAAAGAGCCATCATAACCCCCCTCAATCTTCTTTTGGTTAGGTTAAACAAGCCAAGCTCTTTGAGTCTTCTTTCATAAGATAGGTTTTCCTTTCCTCGGATCATCCTAGTAGCCCTTCTCTGAACCTGTTCCAGTTTGAATTCATCCTTCTTAAACATGGGAGACCAGAACTGCACACAGTATTCCAGATGAGGTCTCACCAGTGCCTTGTATAACGGTACTAACACCTCCTTATCTTTACTGGAAATACCTCGCCTGATGCATCCTAAAACTGCATTAGCTTTTTTAACGGCCATATCACATTGGCGGCTCATCATCATCCTGTGATCAACCAATACTCTGAGGTCCTTCTCCTCCTCTGTTACTTCCAACTGATGTGTCCTCAATTTATAACTAAAATTCTTGTTATTAATCCCTAAATGCATAACCTTGCATTTTTCGCTACTAAATTTCATCCTATTACTATTACTCCAGTTTACAAGGTCATCCAGATCTTCCTGTATGATATCCCGGTCCTTCTCTGTGTTAGCAATACCTCCCAGCTTTCTGTCATCTGCAAACTTTATTAGCACATTCCTGTTTTTTGTGCCAAGGTCAGTAATAGAAAGATTAAATAAGATTGGTCTCAAAACTGATACCTCAGGAACTCCACTAGTAAGCTCCTTCCAGCCTGACAGTTCACCTTTCAGTATGACCCGTTGTAGTCTCCCCTTTAACCAGTTCCTTATCCACCTTTCAATTTTCATATTGATCCCCATCTTTTCCAATTTAACTAATAATTCCCCATGTGGAACCGTGTCAAATGCCTTGCTGAAATTGAGGTAAATTAGATCCACTGCGTTTCCTTTGTCTAGAAAATCTGTTACCTTCTCAAAGAAGGAGATCAGATTGGTTTGGCATGATCTGCCTTTTGTAAAAACATGTTGTATTTTGTCCCAATTACCATTAACCTCAATGTCCTTAACTACTTTCTCCTTCAAAATTTTTTCCAAGACCTTGCATATTACAGATGTCAAACTAACAGGCCTATAGTTACTCTGATTGCTTTTTTCCCCTTTTTTAATTATAGAAACTATGTTAGAATTCTCCAGTCGTATGGTACAACCCCTGAGTTTACTGATTCATTAAAAATTATTGCTAATGAGCTTGCAATTTCAGTTCCTTTAATATTCTTGGATGAAGATTATCTGGGCCCTCCGATTTTGTCCCATTAAGCTGTTCGGGTTTGATATTCTTGACCAGCAAGTTATTTGAATTCAAATGATACATCAGAAGGAATATTTTGTGCGTAGATTATGATGATAGCATGTAGGGTGTGAATATGGGGTGCATGCAGTCATACATTGAACTTCCTGGTTTCAGCTGGAATTGGAATTGGTGGAATCAACAAAATAGAATGAGAGGCTGTTTCTCACCTGGCTGAAATGCAGGAAGTTCAAAATTAAGCAAAGACTATTCTCTTTAGATTTCCAAACTAATATACTGACAGGAAAATCTTTGAATAAGCACAAACTATTTTTGGTTACCCCAAAACCAGAAGATAGTAATGTTAAAAGCACCATGATCTCCCCTGCCCCAAACTGCACTACCAGTTTCCATGTTATAGTATGAGCAAGCAGCATGGCTGAATTTGTACTCTCTTTACATTTGTGGCAATGAAAGCCAAGTCTTTTATAATATATTTCCAAAGTTACATTTTGTAGTAGACGCTAGCTCCTTTTAGATCAATTCTTTTGGGAGTGCTTCAGAGACACTGTCTTAGTAACAATTATTGTACTGCATGTCAGAAATATACACACCTCAGCTGCAGCTGCAGGAGAAGGAGATTCCTTGCCTGATAATGCAGGCTGAGGATTGTTTTGACAGAACAAGTTGAGAAGTTAGGGCAACACAGTAGTAGCTTTTGTGTTAAGGAACTATGGGGGCTTTTATGTTTATGGTGTTAAGTCACGTCCTTTTATCCCCTGATATCTGAAAATAAGATATATTTCACAGTGAAGGAAAAATATTAATTTTATCAGTGTGAACTTTAAGATGTTTCAATGATCACTTCTACTGCTTGGTGAATAAGGACTTTGAACATTTGTTTATGATTTAATTGAATGAATAGAGCTTTATTATAATTATTCAAATGCAGAAAACTTCACAATCACTTCCTTTCAGCAACTACGTAATATCATCTCTTTTAAACAAAGAGTAGGCTTTGGACAGGGGAAAAAAAAAGTCCCACAAAACTGTGACCGTTGGAATTTGGCTTCAAACCAAAATTCTCCCCTCCACTACCTGCCATTTCCTCCTGTGAAGAAGCGAGTGTCTCTAATCCATGCTTCATTGTTATAACCCCCCTCATCATTGTACCACCCGCTCTCTCCAAGTATTGCACTAGGTTATAAGAGAAGCTACTACATGCCCTGCAGACATATCTCTATGGCTCATTGTGTAAGCTGCATCCCCACGTTGCTACCCACTCATCTCAATGAATGGGAAACTTGACTAGACCATAGTAAAGTATATACCCCCAGAAGGAGAGGGAGGAACCTGCTGGGGAACTCAGGGATGACCCCCTCCCCCTCCATGGGCTCTTCACCTCCCATTGGCCAGCCAGAGGGTGAAGGGAGCTGACTGACCCCTCAGTCCCCTTCTTGTTAATGTTAATCCTTGTCTGGGGCTTTTGAAGCTTTCTGCTCCCTTTACGTGATCTGCACATCCCTCCCTGTAGCTCTAGTATTGGAGCTGAGTATTAGGATGTTGTGGGTCTAACCAATTGCCAGTTTTGGGGGTCAAGAAGGAATTTTTCCCACTGGAGCCAGAGTGGCAGGGGCTTGATGGGTTTCATTTGCCTTTGTTGTAGAATCACGGAGGCATCATTAGATTAAGTAAGAGTAGGACTTAGAAATTAATGTTACTGTTTTGTTGGAACATTTATTTCATCACAACTTATGACTGGTATCCAAGAGGGCCAGCTCCCAGAAGTAAAGGAGACCATGTGATCATGCTGGTGGGCATGTTGGCAAAGAGGAAGCCAGAAATATTTGTAATTGAGGTCCCCTTTTCTGGTATCTCTGTCCCCATTGTATGTGGTAAGGAGGAAGTGAGAGGATTCAAAGGAGTGAGCTGAATCCTATGGGTAGGCTGAAGAGAACCTACCCTAAGCTGGGAATGATATAGTGGGAGCATTGCAACCCCCACACTGGATCTTGTTAAATTGATGCCTGATATGCAAGAGTCAGGGATGATGGGGAGGATATTGTCCCTCTCCAGGATTAAGTTAATAAAACTTCCACCCCCTGCTTAAATTTATCCTTGTGTCTGTCTTCACTCACCAGCATGTCCTGATCAATACCACAGAGAACTTCTGCTGCAATAAAGTTGCAATAAATAAATAAAAACACCACATGGAAAGCCTCAAACTAAATCACCACTAGTCACAACTAATAAAGGCTAACAGCATGCATCTTTCTATTTGGTCACATCCAACATACTCAGGGGAAGGTGAAATAAATTCAGCTGCAGTGTGAATCTGTGGAAAAGGGAAAAGTCACTTCCCAATTCCAAGTGGTTCTTACATGTAGCTCATGAAACAAAGATGTATCTAACTGCCTGGCACCTCTTTCACAACCAAGAATTTTTGGTAATTATTAACCTGATCCATAGCTGGGACAGTGGACTGCTAGCACAAGGGAGAGCAATTTCCTACCTGAGCCTAGCAGCAATTTATTCCTTCTGTCAAAGATTTGTGGAATGCAGGAAGTAATCAGCTGGGTAGGGCATACACCTTCCCACAAGGGAAGGGAGTCCTTTCCCTCTCCTCCCAGCCAATCAGTGACTTGGCATTTTGCTCTTCCCTTTTCCTACTGCATTCTTTGGAGAACAATTTGTGAAGAATTTCAGACCAATCAAAACTAAAACATGGTATTTAGGAATAGTACTATATGTCCTTTCATTGCAGAACATGTATTCTGCTAAAACAGACTCAGAAGTTCAATTGTCATGCTATCAAGAGTAAGAGAAATAAGACTTTATTATGGGAAATCACTCTTATTTTGCAATCCACACAATTATAAAGAGATGGTCCCTCTTTGAAATTTCAGCAGCTTAAACTAAGGATGAGGGTTGACTCAGCTCTGACAATCTTATAGGAACAAATTTTGAAAGAGAAAGTAGTTAAATGAGGTAGAGGTAAATTGTAACTGCGATAAAATACAACATGATTTTACAAAAGTTAGATCAGGGGTCGGCAACCTTTCAGAAGTGGTGTGCCGAGTCTTCATTTGTTCACTCTGATTTAAGGTTTTGTGTGCCAGTAATACATTTAAATGTTTTTAGAAAGTCTCTTTCCATAAGTCTATAATATATAATTAAACTATTGTCATAAGGGACGGTGCAAGGATATTTCGTGCCCTAGGTGAAACTTTCACCTTGTACCCTCCTCCCATCCCCAAGTCCCTGCCCTGAGCCGCGCCCCCCACATGGCAGCTCCCCACCTCTGCCCTGAGGCGTCCCCCTTGTGGCAGCTCCCCACACCCCCACCCTCCACCCTGAGGCACTCCCCAGCCCCCGCTCACCCCTGCTGTGCCTCCACGCCGTGGTCTCTTCACTTCTCCCGCCTCCCAGGCTTGTGGGGCCAATCAGCTTAGGTGTCGCAAACCTGGGAGGCAGGAGAAGTGAAGCAGCCACAGCATGCTCAGGGAGGAGGCAGGGCAGGGGTGAGCTGGGGCGGGGAGTTTCCCTGCGTGCCACTCCCCAACCCCCTTAGTTGCTGCAGGCAGCTCTCCCCGCGCTCCTCTGCCCCAACTTCCTCTGCCTAAATGCCGGCGGCGACTAAGGTGGCCGAAGATCCGGCCACCGCGGTCGCTGCTGAAGAAAAAGCCGCCCCCCAAATCCTAGCGCCCTAGGCAACCTAAATGTTTGCACCAGCCCTGACTGTTGTATGTAAAGTAAATAAGGTTTTTAAGATGTTTAAGAAACTTTATTTAAAATTAAATTAAAATGCAGAGCCACCAGAGCCTTCTGGACTGGTGACCAGGACCCAGGCAGTGTGAGTGCCACTGAAAATCAGCTCGCATGAAGCCTTTGGCACACGTGCCATAGGTTGCCTACCCCTGAGTTAGATCATGCCAGACCAACCTAATCTCTTTCTTTGAAAAGAGAACTGAGCTTTTTTAAACAAAGGAAATGCAATAGATCTAATCTTCCTGGATTTCAGTAAGGCATTTGGTAGAGTTCCATATGGGAAATTATTAGTTAAATTGGAGAAGATGGGGATTAATGTGAAAACTGAAAGGTGGATAAGGAACTGGTTAAAGTGGGGACTACAATGGGTCATACTGAAAGGTGAACTGTCAGGCTGGAAGGAGGTTATTAGTAGAGTTCCTCAGGGATCAGGTTGGAACCAATTTTATTTAACATTTTTATTAATGACATTGGTGCAAAAAATGGGAGTATAAAATTTACAGGTGGCAAAAAGTTGGACAATATTGCCAATACACGGGAGATCATCAGAAAATATCTGGAGGATCTTGAAAACTGGAGTAATAGAAATGGGATGAAATTTAACAGTGCAAAGTGAAAAGAACTAACAACAAAAAATTTTCCTATAAGATGGGGATTTATCAGTTGGACATGACAGAGGAGAAAGACCTGGGTATATTGGTTGATCACAGGATGAATATGAGTTGCCAATGTGATGCAGCTATGGAAAAGGCTAATGTAATCCTAAAATGCATTAGATGAGGTATTTCCAGTAGAGATTGGGGAAGTGTAATTGCAAGTATATAAGGCACTGGTGAGACCTCATATGGAATACTATTACAATTCTGGTCTCCCATGCTTAAGAAACATTAACTCAAACTGGAACAGGTGCAGACAGGGGCTACTAGGATGATCTGAGGAACAGAAAACCTACCTTATGAGAAAATTCAAACGGCTTGGCTCATTTAGCCTAACTAAAAGAAGGCTGAGGGGAGATATGATTGCTTTCTATATATATTTCAGAAGGATGAATACCAGGGAGGGAGAAGAGTTATATAACTTAACTGCCAATGTTGACACAATAGCAAACAGATAATTGACCATCAACAAGATTAGGCTTGAAATTAGACTAAGGTTTCTTACCATCAGAGGAGAGAAGTTCTGGAACAGCCTTCCAAGGGGAAAAGTGGGAGCAAAAAATACTAAGTGATTTCGAAACTGAGCTTGATAAGTTTATGGAGGGGATGGTATGATGGGACTGCCTACAATGGCATGTGACCCTTCTGCAACTGCCTGTAGCAAATATTCCCAATGGCCAGAGATGGGACTCTGGGATGGAAAAGACTCTGAGTTACTACGGAGAATTCTTTCTCAAGTGTCTGGCTGCTCAGAGTTCAATTGATTGTCATATTTAAATCATGATTTGAGGATTTCAGTAACCCTGCCAGAGGTTATGAGTCTATTACAAGAGTGGGTGGGTGAGGTTCTGTGGCCTACAATGTGCAGGAGGTCAGACTAGATAATTATGAGAGTCCCTTTTGGCCTTAAAGTCTATGAGGAAACTCCTCAGCGTGGTGGGCATTTGAAGAGAGAACAAATACATTTATTGTTAACCAGGGCCAGACAGTTTGAATTTTGCAGTGTGAAGTGAAGATTAACTTTCACTCTTCAGTAAGTCAACAGTGAGTATGAGAACACAGGCATGAGTGAGTAGCAGCGCAACCAACTTCACTAGGAAGTTTGTATTGCTATACTTAGTGGAGTACATTTCCACTAGGAAATTCCAGGAAAGGAATAGGGCTTCTACCAGGCAAATCATGACTTTCTCTGCACTGATTTACATACCAGACTTTTACCATGGACTTAATTGAGATACAAGAAAGGGTCTTCTCAGTGTCAGCCCCGGCTCAGGGGACATTTATTATTTGTATTATAGTAGTGACTCGAGCCACAAGTGTGACTGTGGCCTCAATGTTCTAAGTGTTGTACATACGATAAGACAGAGTGTCTGCTCAAAACTACAGAGAAAAGAGTGGGCAGAAACAGAGATGAAGTGTTTTACCCAAGGTTATACAACAGGTCAGTGATAGAGCTGATAATAGTACCTAATGTCACAGTCCAGTGCCCTATCTACTGGATCACAGTGGCTTCAGTAAATTTTTCCTGAGTAAGGAACAAGTAAGGATTTCAGGAAGAGATTCTTTGTTTCCAACCAGACTACTGGATTGGAGGCATCAGAAAGTCTGGTCATCCAGAACTGCCAGACAAACATTTCAGACCAAGAAATTATCACAGAACAGATAAGCATCTGAAATTTGAGTACTTCTCTTTGAGCCAGACCTTCAAAAATTATTAGAAGTACATAAGTTGCTGTGTGAAGCTGTCAACAAAGCTTCAGGAGTCCTGATCTCTTATTAAATAACTTAATGGAAGAGTGTTCAATTTGGCCAAATTCCTCTCTTGTGTCAACGTTCACCTATTGTCGTTCCCCCTATCCAAAGTTCTCATCTGGGAAGGGCTTTTTCATCATACACTTGGTTTGTAGCTGTTCCAAAGAAACCATGACAAACTTTTATGGAATTCAAACACAGCTTCTATGTGTGTATATAATGAAATAAACTGGAGTTGCACCTCCATTTCAGTACACCAGCAGGTTTATTCACTGTACCAATGATGGCAGCAAAATCAACCAGTTCTGTAAGTTGTCATTAATACCACTCACTATTGGGAAGCAGTTACAAGTAATCAGAACTTCCATGTGTGGAATGATCTGAATCCCAAGATATTAAATCTGAAGTCTCCTTTTTTAAAAAAAAAGATGTCCTTTTATAGAGCCAATCTCCTGTTCATTAAAAACCTAAATGCAGAATAGAGGGGTGTTCATGTGAGCTGACCAATGAATTAGTTGGTCAAAGTACTAGTGCATGATTCACTCCTATGTGGGAATAAGTTACCCATGCAGATTCAATTATATATGTCATGGTTATTGAACAGCTACCTAGTTTGTGTGTTCAAATGTGTGGTTCTAGAACACAATCCTCCATCATCTCTTTTTCAAGACCTTCAGCAGTACTTGACTATTACTGAAATTTAACATTACTATGGAAGATATTTCCAATGGCAATTTCAAGCTAAAATATGAGTCATCCAAGCGATGAGAAACTAATTATTGATGTCATATATCCAAGACTAATTTTGAAAAATTCAAAATTATTCCTTGCTATAACAAAAAAGGACATTAAATTCTATTGAATATTTTTAAAGTTTAAAGGCAAAGGTTCTGAATTAACATAAGACTTGCCCTTGACATTGGAGTTTTAGAAAATTGAGTTCAAGAAAATATACACCTTTAATGACTATCTCACTGCAAGGAACCATTATTTTTTTGCAGGGAAGACGAACCCTAAGAATGCAAAATCTCATTGATTGGGAAGAATCAGAGAGATGAATACCTTTGAGATAACCAAGGATCTAACAGGATAGATTGCAGAATGTTGACTATGCCAGCCAAACTGTTACAGTTACTCAGCTGATGTAAATAGATATAGCTCCATTGACTTTAACAGACATATAATTAACCAGCTGAGGTTCTGGTCTAAGAGTTCTAATTTTGCATAAGGTTCATCCAGCATACAAACATCCTCCAAATAAGTTTTATTGAGCGAATGTGCCATAGACTGTGTGATCTGAGAGTAAAAACACTAGATTTGGTCTTTTTTTTTTTCAAGGTTTTCATCCATGATATTGACTTGACACTTCTTAGTGTGTTAGGTGAAGAGACTGCCTACAAGTCCAGATATGCTTCTCAGCCCCTAGAGTATATCGTCAGTTGGATGTCCTCCCCCAATCTCCACCTACAAGTTCATGGAAGCCAGGATTGATAACACACACTCTTCCGTGTAATACTAGATGAAAGGAGGGTTGGTGAGTGTACTATCCCTAAGCCATCTTGAGCTATTCTTCCTGTACACTCAGGCCTTGATTCAGGAAAGCATTTAAGCATGTGCTCACTCTAAAAATATGCTTACATGCTTTCCTGAATTGAGATCTCAAGCTCTTTTCATTGGCTACTGCCCTTACATGAGAAGAGACAGAATATAGCCCTTTGCCTACAGACAGGAATCACTTAATCCTTCACACTAGTGTGGAATGCAGCAGCAGTTTTACTATGTCCAGCAATGCAATGCAGCAGTTTAGGATAGGAAATGAAGAATTTCATATGCACTTGAAACTGCGGTAGCAATTTAGGCACAGCGATATTAGAGTTAACACTCATGTTCTTGGAGAATGCCCATGGGATAGGGGATAGTTCCTAAATGTTCAGCACCTCTTATATAGGTCATACAAAAGATGGACACCTAATAATAAAGCAGTCTAAAGCTTTAAGTTTTTCCCCCCACAGTTGCAAGGGAGACTTAAAATAATTCAGCCGCTTTGTAGGTCAGTACAGCAAGTTTACAGAGCTGCATTTTTAATATGGGAATATCTGAATCCCACAGCTAACTGTAAAGTGAATTTATTGAAAAACTGAGGCAATTTTATAAAATAAAGACATATGGTTATGAACAGAAGGGATTATTTTACATTTAACTTTTGACTATACATATGCATATCAGTCACCCTATAGCAAGCGCTAACAAATAAATTACTTTTATAATTAAAAAGAGAATGTAATAATTAGAAAATAGAATGGTACTGTACAGGGTTTTTTCTTATAATTTATATAATTAATACAATAGATTGTAAACAATTATATATAAATATTTATATTATATAGTTATTGTAATTAAAATTTAAATTACTGAGGTTTTGATGACTCTGCAGCCATTCAGCCATTTCCATGATTTTCATGCGCTATGGAATAAAACCAATCCAACCAAAGGCAAAATAAACTTTAGAAATAGTCAGGAACTTTTGGACTAAACATTTTTTTTAATGACAATGAAACTGCCTGTTGGAAAGAGTAATTTTTGCCAAATTTCCCAACTAGAAAAAATGTTTTCTTAAGAAGTTTTGCAGTTCTTAAAATATTCTGTTTCAATATGTCTACATGAAAAAATTTGCTTCTTCAGTTCAGAATGACTGTTTGTTTTGAAATGTAACTTAATTTTTACTAAAACTGGTTACAGTAAAAAAGTTTAAATCAATGTGAAACATTTCACTTGACCTGAACGAAAAATACTGTCAGTTGTCTGGTCATTCAAATTTTTGATATTTTGACTTTTCATCCTAATTCAGTACAGAAATCCTTTTTCAAATATCAAACATTCTCATGGAATAGAAAACTTATTTCCTTTCCAATCCTAATCAGTTTACAATTATTGTCCTACCAGTGTTGAATAATTAAGAAGATAGTGAATTCACTTTTCCTCATTTATATCAGATTAATGTTTCCAATGGATTAAAAAAAAGTTATGAAAGCAGATCAACTGGTTAGAAGTTTTGCAAAAGCTTATTTTCATAAAATCTACATTTCCGGTCAAATTTGACTAATGCTTTCTCTGTTAGTGGGAGGGGGGAAAGAGTGCTCCATCCTGGATCCTGCTTGGCTAGATTTGTAGATGAGGGTGTTTCCAACCAGGAGAACGTTAAATAGAATCCAGGAATTTATATCAGTTCAAGATATAGAAAACTGTTTAATGTGTGCAGGAAACTCTGATGGCAGATGGGATTTATTATAATTTTATCCTCGGTGGACAGAAACCTGGAATGATATTATAGGACATCCCACTAGACCTATGAATGGGGGAAAACTTCAATTAGCTGAGTTACTGAGTGTTGCAAGGAGGAGTTTTTGTTTGTTTTGTTTTTATTTTTATCAGAATTAAGGTTCATATAGTTTGTTCTGCACAGTGCTGAATGGGAAGTATGGGGCATACTTTGCTATTACATTGATTTCATAGAATTAAATTCTGCCTCTCCCAGCCATGTAAATCTGGAGAAAGCCTAAAACCATTAATCAACTAGCTCCAAATTCACACCAATATAACTCTCTCCATGTACATATACTTTATGAGACGTGTTGCACTGGAGAAGGGGTTTAAGTGAAGATAATAAATAAATCTAATTGAAATTGTGTCTTGGCTTTTCATGGTTATATAGCTACAGAATTCAAACACTGGAATTTTCTGGGGCAGAATTGTAACTGTGTCATCACTGCTGCAGCTTTCCCTCAGAATTCAATAAAAGGCTCTTGCCTTTAGTTCACAAATTACTCCCACTATGATGCAGTATGGCATGACCTCCAGCTACTATGATAACATTGGTGATGTGTATCTCATCATTTTAGTTTATCTCCATTGCAAAGAAAATTCATTATTTTACCAATGTGCCAAAGGTAAGAAATCTGAGTTGCTACTACTGTGTAAAATAATAAGGCTAAGATGTAAAATAGATCAGGGATATAATAATTTCAGCTATTTGACACTATCAGTATACAATCAATGCCAAATATTAATCTAATTTTTGAGATTGGATCCAGGCATGGGTAGCTACCATGCTAGCAGGATGTGGAAGGAAGTGGACTTGGTTACTGAAGACATGGAAAAGAGAGAAAATGGGCAGTGGGAAGAAGCAGAAGATGGGGGGTAGGGAACACGGCACAGGGATAAAATGGGGGAATGAAGCCTGAGTAATAGCTGGGAAAGGGAGTTGAACAGTTTTATGAATATAAATCCAGCAAAATGGCTGGATACAAATACTAATCCATTCTGATCTGGGTATTTGTCACATGACTGGTTGAACCAAAACAAGGACACATTAAAAAAATTCCTGTTCATTCACTTTTCCACAAAACTATGTCCCATGAATGTGCTAAAAATCAAAGTTGATTAAGGCTAGAATGTGACTTGCATATGCACCTGTGGGAGGGAATAAGACTGACTTATATACTATTGCATGACCTTGTGTCCAAGAGCACACAGTAAGTGAGCTATTTGTCAGTTTACTCTCTCCCCAGAAACAGGGAGAACAAGCAGGGATGGGGGAGATGAAGGCAGGTAGGATCAGCACCTTGGACCTCCCCACTCCCACCCCCTACTTGCTGGAGTAGCAGAGTCAGCACGGGGAAGCAGGAAATACTAATCTGCTCATACAGACAGTGCTTCCTGGGAGAGAGGAAGATGTGGGGAGGAAATATGACTCAGAAGTATATCTGTCAGACACAGCATCTCCCTGAATTGCTTCTGGGTTGGAACATGTTACACAGCATCTTACTCAAGGCTGGATCCAAAGCCAGAATCTAGGACTTAGTCATATGATTCTTGTAAAAATGTGGGCTTTTTCCCATCTTCATTTGAAACCAGAAATTGTAAAGACCTAGTGTCTGTCTTTGGTACTCATAATCAAATGTTTTAACAGAGCAGTATAATAAATAATGCAGCTGGTGTGCAGATATATCAGAGACTTCTTACTTCCTCTGTAGTTCATCAGTAAGTGGAGCATTATTTTAAAGTGTTGCTATAACTGATCTATATTGTAAGCCCTCGGCCTTTCTGTGCCAGCCATCAGGAGAGCATGACAAGATGGGGAAGCATGTTTGTAGGCACATTCTTTCTTCTAAATATTACACTAGATTGTAAATAGGGATATGCTCACATAATATGCGTAGTTGGCAAAGTGTAGATACCAGATGTACCTCAGGGATCTGGCTGCTCTTGCCTGCTGCAATATATTAAGAAATGACACTTTGCGCTCCCAGTACATGAACCACTAAAAGTTGCATTAGGAAAGGTGAAATTTCTAAAAGCTTTCAAGTGCTTTTGGCTGCTAAGGAAACCATTTCCTTGGCATATAAAGTGTTAGCACATCTGTCTACTATATGTGTGACTCTCAGACAGAAAACAATAAAAACAGAGTAGAAACTCATCAAAATCTACAGATAATAGAGAAACTGGCTGAAGCTGTTTCAAAAAATTCTGGTACCTGTGAATATACTGGCACCTACTAACCAATAGGTAAACATTATCCAAGAAATCTTACAGTTCCCTAATTATACAGGAATGATAACTTGGACAAGACCTGTATAGGCCAATTTATCTAAAATCCTACAAAAATTGGCCTCTCATGTCAATTGTCCTGCTCCCTCTCTCTGATTTCCCATTCATCTGTGCATCATTCTGAAACCTTATTTCCATCACACAGCCCCTGTCCTCATCTTGGCCCTCATTTCATTTTGCATTTCCACTAGACCCCTTCTCTCTGGCAATGACGCCTTTGTAGGGCAGTGGAAGAACGTTCACTATTGGTGTTTGGTCATGCACATTGTAGTAATATTATAAACTCATAGATTCTAGGGTCAGAAGGGACCAATATGATCATCTAGTCTGACCTCCTGCACAAAGCAGGCCACAGAATCCTACCCATCCACTTCTATAACAAACCCCTAACCTATGTCTGAGTTATTGAAGTCTTCAAATTGTGGTTTGAAGACCTCAAGCTGCAGAGAATCCACCAGCAAGTGACCCAGGCCCCACGCTGCAGAGGAAGGCGAAAAACCTCCAGGGCCTCTGCCAATCTGCCCCAGAGGAAAATTCCTTCCCGACCCCAAATATGGCGATCAGCTAAACCCTGAACATGTGGGCAAGACTCACCAGCCAGCACTCAGGAAAGAATTCTCTACAGTAACTCAGATCCCATCCCATCTAACATCCCATCACAGACCACTGGGCATACTTACCTGCTGACAATCAAAGATCAATTGCCAAAATTAAGCTATCCCATCATACCACCCCTTCCATAAACTTATCAAGCTTAGTCTTAAAGCCAGATATGTCTTTTGCCCCCACTACTTCCCTTGGAAGGCTGTTCCAGAACTTCACTCCTCTAATGGTTAGAAACCTTCATCTAATTTCAAGTCTAAACTAGTGTCCAGTTTATACCCATTTGTTCTTGTGTCTACATTAGTACTAAGCTTAAATAATTCCTCTCCTTCCCTAATATTAATCCCTCTGATATATTTATAAAGAGCCATCATATCCCCCCCTCAACCTTCTTTTGGTTAGGCTAAACAAGCCAAGCTTTTTGAGTCTCCTTTCATAAGACAGGTTTTCCATTCCTTGGATCATCCTAGTAGCCTGTCTCTGAACCTGTTCCAGTTTGAATTCATCCTTCTTAAACATGGGAGACCAGAACTGCACACAGTATTCCAGATGAGGTCTCAACAGTGCCTTATATAACGGTACTAACACCTCATTATCTTTGCTGGAAATACCTCGCCTGATACATTCTAAAACTGCATTAGCTTTTTTAATGGCCACATCACATTGGCGGCTCATAGTCATCCTGTGATCAACCAATACTCCAAGGTCCTTCTTCTCCTCTGTTGCTTCCAACTGATGTGTCCCCAATATTCTTCGAGAAGGAAGTGTGAAACAGTACCACACTGAGTGCTTTGTGCCAAGAGAAGTTAAGATGTGGGATAGAGTTTAATACTGGATCTTTGAGAAAGAGCTGTTAATTGTAGCTTCCACCTGGCAGGCTATCAGCAGCATTGTGGAAAGCACATGAGTGGACTGAGGAAGAAAAAGGGTCACCCAGGTGAAAAAAAGTGAATAAGGACAGGTCTACACTAAAAGGTTGACCCATCTACATCGCTCAGGGGTACTGTGACTGGGCACACTTATCCTGCACTGGTACTGCAAGGGCCAAGAAGGCCATGCCCTCATGGCCCAGCTGGGCATGCTCCGGCTGAAGAGTAGATATAGCAGGGGACAGCTCAGTTCATTCAGGACTGACTGCCAAAGAGGGAGGATGCATGCAATGAGCTTTAGCCTGGGAACCACAGAAGCTCCAGATGGCAGAAGCCAGGGACACAGAGACTCTGGAGGACTCCCAAGGGGTGGCAGAACTCCTGGAAGCCACACTGACCGAGGAGCCCAGAGACTCAAGGGACACAATAGACACTGCATCAGGAATAGGGTAGGAAGTAGCTCAGAGGGACTAATTATTGTGCCACATGGTGTCAGTATGATTCAGGCAGATTCCCCACTGACCCAGTGGCAGGCATACTTGCAAGTTACAAGGCCTTGAGCTGGGACCTGTTGGAGCAGGGAGGCTGCAGGTTCCCCTACCCAGCCACCACCCCACTCCACCGACTGGCCGTCAGGCCAAACAGCCATACTGAAGAAGGCTGTTATACTGACTCTGGCCTTTGGGCCATGCAGCCCTGAGAGAGGGCAGTTAGACTTTGGCCAGTAGGCCACAGAGCCCTCCTGAACAAGGCATCCTCATTGGCTCTGGTGAACAGGGTAGCCCTATTGGCCCGACCACTAGGCCACACAGACTCAAGAGAAGGTAGCCATATTCACTTTTGCCCCTAGGCCAAGCTGTCCCAAGACAAGGTGTGGTTGTATAGACTCAGCAGCCTATATCTTATTGCACTTGCCCCATGACAGGCATGAAAAATTTACACCCCCAAGTGATGTAAAAGGCTAATGCAATCCTAGGATGAATCAGGCGAGGTATTTCAAGTCTTATAGAAAACACTGTTGAGACCTCATCTGGAATACTGTGTGCATTTTTGGTCTTCTGAGTTTAAGAAAGACGAATTCAGACTGGAACAGGTGCAGAGAATGACTGCTAGGATGATCAGAGGAATGGAAAACTTACCTTACGACACAAGTGCTGACACAAGAACAAACAGATATAAACTGACCAACAACAAGTTTAGGCTCGAAATTTGATGCAGGTTTCTAACTATCAGAAGAGTGAAGTTCTGCAACAGCCTTCCAAGGGGAAAAGTGGGAGCAAAAAACACTAAGTGATTTCAAAACTGAGCTTGATAATTTTATGGAGGGGCTGGTATGATGGGACTGCCTACAATGGCATGTGGCCCATCTGCAACCGTCAGTAGCAAATATCCCCTAGCTGCTGGTGGTGGGACACTAAATGGGGGCTCTGAGTTACTGAAGATAATTTTTTTCCCAGATGTCTGGCTTCTGCATCTTGCCAATATGCTCATCTGATGGCTGTATTTGGGTTCACAAAGGAATTTTCCCCTGGACCAGATTGGCAGAGAGATTTTTTTTTTTTGGCTTCCTCTGCAGCATGATGCACAGGTCAATTGCAGGGTTAAACTGGAGTAAATAGTGCATTCTCAAGAAACTTGAAGTCTGCAAATCATGATTTGAGGACTTCTGTAAGTCAAACAGAGGTTAGGGGTCTACTACAGGAGTCAGTGACTGAGGTTCTGTGGCCTGCAATGTGTAGGAGGTTAGATTAGATGATCATGATGGTCCCTCCTAGCCTTAAAAGCTCTAGTTAAACTGACCTAACAGCTTTTCTGGCAGCACTTCCAACAATCTAGCTACGGCCTTTCAGGACAACTCCTCCTGTTGCTGAAGTGAGTGACTACAATGAGGACTAAAATTCTGTACCGGTTTAAATGTATACTTATCCCAAGTGAGATGCTAGAGCTAGTGTGGAGAAATGACTGGGGCCTTCTACATGACTAGGGGGCCTTTTCTCCAGTATAGGGTAAACTCTTGGATAGTCAGAGCAAGCCATAAATAAAACCAAGGCTGGAAAAAGCTTTGTACAGAAAGCAGAGCCCTGCCCGGAGAAGCTGATTTGTACTAAAGTTTGTGTCAGCTTTGTGAATTTAAAAATTTCTCCCAACCCCTCCAGCCTCTTCCTTTCACAGTGCAACCTTGGTCTTGCTAACTCCCTTTCTGTCCTTTTCTGTACCTTCTTTCAGGGTGCCTGTTCAAACCTTTCTTCTAGAATATAGTTTTTATTCCCCCTCATTTCCGCCCCATGATTTTGTAAGCAGGTGTATGGTAGTTAATGTTAGTAATTTACTTGCATTACTTGTATTTATTGCTAAACCTATCTTGAAATGGATTTCATGAGCTACAATGCATATTTGCTAATGATTCCATTCATTAATTTAAGCATAATTGATACTAATAGCAAGTGTAATTGCAGTTTCAATTCATTGTCTGGGAGACAACTGTTGTTTAATGGGAAACATGTATTTGGATTCCCAGGTGGTCTCATTTAAAGATCCCATGGTAACTGAGGATGAAATAATCTAGTCTGGTCTGGTTTGTAGCAGTTGTGAAGACTCAAAGAGGGGAGGACGAGGATAGTTAGTATCAAGATGACACTGGGTGGATCAGGGTGGGGAGGTGGATGGATGACACCACGCTATAAGTTGTCATCTACTTCTATGACGCTATAAACAAATTTTATGTTAATTTGGTATTGTCCAGGAATCCCTGGAGAACAAAGGAGCTCCTTCCTCAAAGGAGTCTGCAGTGGGAGGGAGGAAGAGGAAACTAGAATCAGGCCCACTACCCTTATCATAGGCAACATAAACTGCAAGGATATCCACACGTTTTGAAGGGGCCTAGCTATTTTTAACAACGCTCAAATATAACATGTTTTCATAGACTCATAGAACCATGAGGTTAGAAGGGACCATAAGGGTCACTTAGTCTAACTCCCTGCCAAGATGCAGGATTTGTTGGAAGAATACACTGATATGTTTCCATAGAGGTAAAGTAACTGATCATTGCAGGAACTGAGAGTGGACATAACTGGTTTAAATTGGTTTCTCTATGAATGCAAGCTCTTCATGGCAGGGACTTTCTTTTATTTAATAGTGCTTAATATAATGGAGTTCTGATCTCATCAGGATCCTTCGGCACAACTCTAAAATAAATAATAATGGGATGTTAATAAATAAATAATAATAACCAAATAAAGGTTATTATTTGCTCTCAGACCATTATCACAGCTTGTTCTGTTATGGCTTTTGTGCTTGTTGGAGATGAGCATCATAAGCGCCTGCACTGATGAAGTAACACTGGGTGAGTAGACCACTGTTTGCCATCTGGCTTAATCTTATATGCACACTGGTTTAAGAATGCCAGAGTTTCCTTTGATTAGGTCCAGTTTAGTTTGGGTGGGATTGAACATGTCTGTTTTCGATACCTTTACTCTATGGATTTTAGGAGATGGTAGGATGAGTTCTTTTTGTATTTTTTTAATTCTTTCTGAAGCTTTCATTTGTATCCTCTGTAGTCTTATATGGTTTAGATCAAGGGTTGGCAACCTTTCTGAAGTGATGTGCCAAGTCTTCATTTATACACTCTAATTTAAGGTTTCGTGTGCCAGTAATACATTTTAACATTTTTAGAAGGTCTCTTTCTTTAAGTCTATAATATATAACTAAACTATTGTTGTATGTAAAGTAAATAAGGTTTTAAAAATGTTTAAAAAGCTTCATTTAAAATTAAATTAAAATGCAGAGCCCTCGAACTGATGGCCAGGACCCGGGCAGTGTGAGTGCCACTGAAAATCAGCTCTCGTGCCGCCTTCGGCATGAATGCCATAGGTTGCCTACCCCTGGTTTAGATCATTGACAGTGCAGCTGAGATAGCAGAGGATGATAGCCTATTTCAATTATTGTTTCCTCAGAAATATGTAGTTCCAAATATGAGACTAGCTACCGATTCAGTAATGACCATGTTCAGAGTGTGGATTTCAAAACGCCTCATATGTAACATCCAGAAGCAAAAGGCAGGCAAAAGCAGATTTGAAATGAGATCCATTGTGCTCCTGGGATCTGGACTAGCAAAAAAGCATTCAAGGAAGTACTTGACTTTGTATAGATGAAATTCTGTGGGCTTGTGTTACAGACAAGGTCAGACAAGGTGATCATAATGGTCCCGGTCAGACAAGGTGATCATAATGATCCCTTTGGGCCTTAAAATCTATAAGATTTTTAAGATTCTCACATGCTTTAAGTTAAGTGTGTATTTACATGCCCTGTTTAGCCACTGACTTGAGGTTTGCTCCCGCTTCCATTTAAATCACTGGGAATTTCTCCATTGACTCCAATGAGCACAGGAGCAGGCGCTTGGTGAGTTGATATCCTTAGCCACATGGTGGACCTTACTGAGAGGAAACGATCCACAAGGAAAAGTTACCAGATTTTAACAGATCCTTTCCCTATCTTCTATTGTTGCTGTTTGATCCAAATTTCCACCCACTGTAGCAGCAGAAACACAAAGGACAAAATCATTAATTCTGTAAAGCAATGGTTCTGTAAAACAATGCTGAGTAAGTAAAGAAGATGCATTGTCAGAGCCACAATGCATAGGAACATTGTTCCTTTATTAAGTATAATGCTTCCAGGGACTTAAAGGGAAGCATTCTGAAAAGTGGGTGTTGGGAGGGCTCTACACTTTGAAAAATTCATATCTAGCATCCCCATGCCCACGTCATCCTAATGCACAGATCTGTACCCTCACACCAAGAGCCCCGTCTGGGGTTACTGGCAACCTGTCCTCCCTTCTCTGGTCCATGTAGTATGCTCATCCCCTGCCCAAATATACCAAGACAAAGGCTCTTTGTGCCTACTATAGTGCATCTGCACAGGGCCCAGTGGTAATTTGGCAGAGATGATTACATGAAAAAAAGTAAAGAAAAATGTTCATTACGTGGGAAAGCTTTCATTAAATTTCCCCCAAAATTGAAAAAATATAAAGTATGCTGTACTGCTTCAAAGTCTATTAAAAAGTAGCAGAGTGATGTATAGTTCACCCTAGCACCTTTCACAGTGACTAATACACAGCTTTCTTGGTGTTCACTAGGTTGACTGATGATAATGATAATGATGAATATCCATGCAAAATATCTTAGGTATTAGGAAAATGGTTCCCTTTGACTCACTAAATTCTGAGGCTTCACCAACAACTTAATGTGTCAAAAGTTATTTCTGAAGAACACAACCTATTACTTCATTTAAACAGACCTGGATACTTTACAAATGACTGAACGTTCTGGGGATTGCAAATATAAAGATTGCAAATTTTGCTCTTTAAGGCCTGTCTTTATATTAGCCATGAAAACATTAAGATTACTTTAGACACAGTCATCTCACAATTTTGTACTCATAGAATTTTGTTAAGGTAATAAATTATTCGAAAAATTAGTATCCTTTCTACAAACAACGCAGTCAGTGCACAAGCATCTCATGGCAGTTTGTTTATAACATTTAACCTGAGATGTGATGACTACAAATAACTCACTTACTGTATAATCCTGACATAAAACAAAGCAAACATAAAATAATACACAATCAAATTCAATACATGGCTACATGAAAGAACAAAAAGATCTGATTGGCTCTAAACTGAGTTAATGTGTAGGTTCATAGCATCATAGACTATCAGGTTTGGAAGGGACCTCAGGAGGTCATCTATGGTCACCCTTGCTCAAATCAGGACCAATTCCTAACTAAATCATCCCAGCCAGGGCTTTGTCAAGCCTGAACTTAAACACCTCTAAGGAAGGAGATTCCACCACCTCCCTAGGTAACCCATTCAAGTGCTTCATCACCCGCCTAGTGAAAAAGTTTTTCCTAATATCCAACCTAAACCTCCCCCACTGCAACTTGAGACCATTACTACTTGTTCTGTCATCTGCTACCACTGAGAACAGTCTAGATTGATCCTCTTTGGAACCCCTTTTCAGGTAGTTGAAAGCAGCTATCAATCCCCCCTCATTCTTCTCTTCTGCAGACTAAACAATTCCAGTTCCCTCAGCCTCTTCTCATAAGCCTCCTAATAATTTTGTTGCCCTCCACTGGACTCTTTCCAATTTTTCCACATCCTTCTTGTAGTGTGGGGCCCAAAACTGGACACAGTACTCCAGATGAGGACTCAACAATGTCGAATAGAGGGGAATGATCACGTTCCTCGATCTGCTGGCAAAGCCCCTACTTATACAGCCCAAAATGTTGTTAGCCTTCTTGGCAACAAGGGCACACTATTGACTCAGATCCAGCTTCTTGTCCACTGTAACCCCTAGGTCCTTTTCTGCAGAACTGCTGCCTAGCCATTCGGTCCCTAGTCCGTAGCAGTCCAGGGGATTCTTCTGTTCTAAATGCAGGACTCTGCACTTGTCCTTGTTGAACCTCATCGATTTCTTTTGGCCCAATCCTCTAATTTGTCTAAGTCCCTCTATATCCTATCCCTACCCTCCAGCATATCTACCATTCCTCCCAGTTTAGTGTCATCTGCAAACCTGCTGAGAGTGCAGTCCATGCCATCCTCCAGATCATTAATGAAGATATTGAACAAAACCGGCCCCAGGACTGACCTTTGAGGCACTCTGCTTGATACTGGCTGCCAATTAGACATGGAGCCGTTAATCACTACCTGTTGAGCCTGACGATCTAGCCAGCTTTCTATCTACCTTATAGTCCATTCATCCAGCCCATACTTCTTTAACTTGCCAGCAAGAATACTGTGGGAGACTGTATCAAAAGCTTTGCTAAAGTCAAGGAATAACACATCCACTGCTTTTCTCTCATCCACAGAGCCAGTTAGTTCATCATAGAAGGCAACCAGGTTAGTCAGGGATGACTTGCCCTTGGTGAATCCATGCTGACTGTTCCTGATCACTTTCCTCTCCTCTAAGTGCTTCAGAATTGATTCCTTGAGGACCTGCTCCATGATTTTTCCAGGGACTGGGGTGAGGCTCACCGGCCTGTACTTCCCAAGATGCTCTTTCTTCCCTTTTTTAAAGATGGGCACTACATTAGCCTTTTTCCGGTCATCTGAGACCTCCCGCAATTGCCATGAGTTTTCAAAGATAATGGCCAATGGCTCTGCAATCACATCCACCAGCTCCTTTAGCACCCTTGGATGCAGCACATCCAGCCCCATGGACTTGTTCTTGTCCAGCTTTTCTAAAAAGTCCTGAACCATTTCTTTCTCCACAGAGGGCTGGTCACCTCTTCCCTATGGTGTGCTGCCCAGTGCAGTAGTCTGGGAGGTGACCTTGTTCATGAAGACAGAGGGGAAAAAAGCACTGAGTATATTAGCTTCCTCCGCATCCTCTGTCACTAGGTTGCCTCCCTCATTCAGTAAGGGGCCCACGCTTTCCTTGATCTTCTCATTGCTAAAATATCTGAAGAAACTATTCTTGTTACCAGTTTTTTACCAGTCTCTAGGCTTTTTTTTTTGCCGCTCCAAGCAAAAAAAATGTGGCTGCCCTCCACCCCAGCCCTGGGCCCTCCCCAACCACAACCCCTGCTACCCCCATAGCAGGGTGGACCCTGCTCCTGCCCAGAAGGGGTTAAAAACAGCTCTGAAAGGGGGCTGTGGCTGGGGAAAGCAGCCTTTAGGCTGCTTTGATTGGGGAAGTGGCTGCAGCTGGAGCCATGCCCCAAATGGAGCAACAGGGCCTTATAGGAGGGCCAGGGAAGCCAGAAGAAAACAATCTCTCTCTGACTGGAGAGGGAGACAGGCCTGCCTGCTTGGTAAGTCACCCAGGGGAGCTAGAGGAAGGCAGGGCTGGGGAAAGGCCTTAGGAGCAGGGAAACCCTAGGCCAGCAACTCCCCAGGCTGTAGGGCCTAGTCTAGGCCTCCTAGGTACTGGGCTTGCAGAGGGGCGGCCGGAGGGTGGGTAAAGGCAGCCAGTCCAAACCCCATTGCCTATGATGAGTGGCTGATACTGCAGTCTGCCCCAGTGAATGGGGGCTAGATGGAGACTGGGCAGTAGCCATCTACTGAGGCAAAGTGGGGATAGAAGGTGCTGTTCCCCCGGGAAGGGGAAAATCTCAGAGAAAGGGGTGACTGCTTGGTGGCAGCACTCCACATAAAAGGGCACCGAGTCCAGGGAGGGACACGGAGCCAGAGGACAGGTGGATCACCAGCCTGCAGAGGGCGCTCCAGAGCTGGAACTGAGCTAATCCCCAGAAGTAACCAGCAGGAGGTGCTGAAGGGGTGAGTCTGCCCGTTTACACCCCCTGACACCAGCCAGGGCTCCTGCCTCCAGGACCAGCCTGGACCCGTGAGGGCAGAGCCTGGGACCGCCTTGGCAGGGGGCTGAGGAACCAGGGCAGGGTAGCCACAGAGGGAGCGGAGCTCCAGAAAGTGGGATGCAGGCCCCGCACGGCAGTGTCCCGCCCTCTATGGCCCCACTGCTGTTGCTGCTTCTGGCTGCCCTGCCACAGTCCGTGGGCAGCTCAGGCCACTTCACTCATCCATAGCTGCGGCGCTGGGGTGTAGCTGCCCTGTGGCACCTGCAGGAGGCTCTGTGTGCCCCACAGGGCCGCCTCCAGCGCAAGTGTCCCCCGCTTGGAGCCTACCCAGCCCAGCCACAAGGTGCGGGCGCTGCTCCCCCATGGGGCAAACCGTAACAGCCCCAGGATGCCCTCCGCGCACAACTGCGGCTGCTGCCAGGGTTGGCTCTAGGCTTTTGTCACACAAAGCAAAAAAAAAAAATGGCCAGAACATCACCCCTGAAAATCTGCCACCCCAAGCATGTGCTTGGTTTTCTGGTGCCTAGAGCCGGCCCTGCTTGTTACTCTTAACAACTCTTGCTAACTGAAACTCCAAGTGTGATTTGGCCTTCCTGATTTTATTCCTGCATGCCTGAGCAATATTTTTATACTCCTCCCTGGTCATTTGTCCAAGCTTCTACTTCTTGTAAGCTTTTTTTGGTGTTTAAGATCAGCAAGGATTTCAATGTTAAGCTAAGCTGGTCACCTGCCATATATACTATTCTTTCTACACATAGGGATGATTTGTTCCTGAAACCTCAATAAGGATTCTTTAAAATACAGCCAGCTCTCCTGGACTCTTTTTCCTCCCCATGTTATTCTCCCAGGGATCCTGCCCATCAGTTCCCTGACGGAGACAAAGTCTGTTTTTCTAAAGTCCAGGGTCCATATTCTGCTGCTCTCCTTTCTTCCTTGTGTCAGGATCCTGAACTCAACAATCTCATGGTCACTGCATCCCAGGTTCCCACTGATGTTTGCTTCCCCTATTAATTTTTCCCCATTTGTGAGCAGCAGGTCAAGAAGAGCTCTGCCCCAGTTGGTTCCTCCAGCACTTGCACCAGAAAATTGTCCCCTACACTTTCCAAAAACTTTCTGAATTGTCTGTGCACCACTGTATTGCTCTCCCAGCAGATATTGGGGTGATTGAAGTCTCCCATGAGAACAAGGGCCTGTGATCTAGTAACTTCTATTAGTTGTCGGAAGAAAGCCTCATCCACCTCATACCCCTGGTCTCATGGTCTATAGCAGACTCCCACCACGACATCACCCTTGTTGATCACACTTCTAAACTTAATCCAGAGACTCTCAGGTTTTTCTGCAGGTTCATACTGGAGTTCTGAGCAGTCATACTGTTCTCTTATATACAATGCAACTCCCTCACCTTTTCTGTCCTGCCGGTCCTTCCTGAACAGTTTATAGCCAGTCATGTACTCCAGTCATGAGAGTTATCCCACCAAGTCTCTGTTATTCCAATCACATCATATTTCCTTGACTGTGCCAGGACTTCCAGTTCCCTATGCTTGTTTCCCAGACTTCTTGCATTTGTGTATAGGCACCTAAGATAACTTGCTGATCATCCTGCTTTCTCAGTATGAGGCAGGAGTCCTCCTCTCTTGCGCTCTCCTGCTTGTGTTTCCTCCCGGTATCCCACTCACCTGCTTGCAAAGATGCTCTTCCCTCTCTTCATTAGGTGGAGCCCATCTCTGCCTAGCACTCCTCCTTCTTGGAACAACATCCCATGGTCAAAGAATCCAAAGCCTTCTCTCTGACACCACCTCCATAGCCATTAGTTGACTTCTACGATTCGATAGTCTCTACCCGGGCCTTTTACTTCCAAAGGGAGGATGGACAAGAACACCACTTGTGCCTCAAATGCCTTTATCCTTCTTCTCAGAGCTGCATAGTCTGCAGTGATCCACTCAAGGTCATTCTTGGTAGTATTATTGGTGCCAATGTGCTAAAGCAGGAAGTGGTAGCAATCCGAGGGCTCGATGAGTCTTGGCAGTCTCTCCATAACATTGTGATCCTAGCTCCTGGCAAGCAGCACACTTATCGTTTTTCCCGGTCAGGACGGCAGATAGATGACTCAGTCCCCCTGAGGAGGGAGTCCATGACCACCACCATCTGCCTCCTTCTCTTGGGAGCAATGGTCGTGGAACCCCCATCACTAAGACAGTGCATCTCATGCCTTCCAATCGGTGGAGTCTCCTTCTGCTCCCTTCCTTCAGATGTATCATCTAGTCCACTCTCCACATTAGTACCTGTGGAGAGAACATGAAAATGGTTGCTCACTTGTATCTGCATTGTTGGTACATGGACGCTCCTATTTCTTCTTCTGGAAGTCACATGCTGCCAATTTTCTTCACCATCCTTCTGTCCCCGCTGCACAACCTGCTTCAATTCTTCAGAATGTTGTCCTCGTAAAAGCATATCCTGTCCAGGAAATCTTCATTTTCTGGTATGCAACGCAGGGTCTATACTTGTTTCTCCAGACCTTGAACCTTCTCTTCCAATACGGAGGCCAGCTTGCACTTTGTACAACAAAGTCGCTTCTGTCCTGTGGAAGAAAGACAAAAATGGCACATCCGGTCTGGTCACAGCAGCTGATCATACTCCATCCATATTACCTTCCTTCTAAGACAGGGGTAGGCAACCTATGGCACGCGTGCTGAAGGTGGCACGTGAGCTTATTTTCAGTGGCACTCACACTGCCTGGGTCCTGGCCACCGCTCTGGGGGGCTCTGCATTTTAATTTAATTTTAAATAAAGCTTCTTAAATATTTTAAAAACCTTATTTACTTTACATACAACAATAGTTTAGTTATGTATTATAGACTTATAGAAAGAGACCTTCTAAAAAGGTTAAAATGTATTACTGGCATGCAAAACCTTAAATCAGAGTGAATAAATGAAAACTCAGCACACCACTGCTGAAAGTTTGCCGACCCCTGTTCTAAGAGCTTCCTCAGCTGTTGCAGCAGCTACTCAGAGGAGCCTGCTAGTTGAATGCCTCAGTCAGCTCTCCCCAGTCAAACTCCCTCTGTTAGCCTCTCCGCTGTTTGCCGCTCAGCTGGTTTGCAGCTGAATGTCTTTTTATAACAGTCAGGCCCACCTGCAACAAAGTACTCCCAATTCACACTTTTCAAAAAATCAAGCACACAGTCAAACTGAAAAACTGTCCCCACAAGAGACACGCAGATACTCACCAACACAGCGCCCCTAATACAGCACTTAGCATACCTCCTCTCAGACAGATCCCAGGCAAACTCCCTCTGTTAGTCTCCACTGTTCAGCACCAGTTGTTTCCTTTATTCAGTGGAATCAGATGGCAGATAGTTAACCTCAGGCATGATGTGTCTCAAATCTTTGAGCCTGAAATATAATGAAACCAGTAATTGTCATTTACCTAAGGAGTGCCTGAATTAAATGGGAACACAAAAGGAAGCAAGTGGAGTAAAGCAAACATAAAAGCCAGTACTGCCTGGATGAGGATCTTTTTTTGCTAGGGAAAAATGAAAGCTTTGAAAAAAAATGGAGAGCACGATTGTGCTTATGCAATGTGTTTCAGAAAAAAATAGCAAGAATATGGTAGAAATGTTAAAGGTATTTTCAGAAATCCAGTTTCTAAAATTCAAGAGTCACATGCTGTTTTGGGGTTTAGAAAACTTTACAGTGGGTTTTACCCCGTCTCTTTTTTACCGTATTCTGTATCGTTGGCTGCTTGTGATTAATGTTAACTTCTTCTGGGGCAGATAACCCATCTTTCCTTCAATCCTACTTTGAGGTTGGTGAATGTAAAGCGAGCTGACAGTTTAAGAGTTTTTGCAGAATGGAAACAGGTCCTGTAAGTTGCAATAAGAAGTGTTGCTCTTTGCTTCAGTTCTTAGACCTTAAATCTGCCTTTCTGTCAGTTCATTAGAAATGCCTTGATAGGCACCCTTTTCATAAGTGATAAAATAAACATTTATCAAAGCCTGTTTTAATGGCTCAGAAATGGAACAAGAATATAAACACTGAGATTCTTGTGATGCAAAATGTTATATTTATTATATAGTTTGATTTGTACTACTCTGCAACAAAACAATGCCCAGTTGCCTGTAAAACAACACAGAAACAACATAGATATAACAAAATGGAATTTATTCCCTTCCCTAGAGCCCTACAGATAGGTCTCCCAACCCCTACTTATCACCCATCTCCTTGCAAAGAAGAGAAGATGGGTCTGGTATACACCCTGAAGGTTACCAAACTACAGAAATCGCAAGCATTTAAATAATGAGAAATATTTCCTCTAAATACTCCAATGCCAAGTGGAAGAGCTCTGCACATGATATGGCGGTATCCTTAACTGACATCCTACATGCAAGGAATGCTAAAACATGTTAAATAGGTAATCAAAATGAGCATTCCTTCTTACCAGAAGCTCTGCTTGCTCCCCATGACTGATATTCTTATCCTTTTTCCATTTAGGGTTAGCTTAAAGACCTGAACAATACAGGCCAGCATTTTCAAACTTAAATGCCTAATGTATGTGAGTAAGACAGGAAGAATTGGGCCCTTAGTAGATAACTGGTTCAGGCTCAAACTGATATGTTACCTCATCGTTAGAAACTCATTCTGTTTCTTAAAGTGAAAAGATGTGATTGAAATTACTTGAGCTGGAGTCCTATAATCAGTCATTCAAAATAAATTGTATTAGTTAAGACTTATTTGAAGGGAGACATGCTGAAAACCTATTTTTGCACAATGAAATTTTCCAAGTATCTCAAACATTTAAATTACTTTTATAGATAGACTCTGTGCACAGATTTTTGTTCCATGTTTAAGGTTATTTGTTGAGCTGTGCAACACTTAGAGGTTTCCATTCATAGGCACTCATGCTGACATTCCCTTCTGTTTCAATTGCATGGATCTAAACCCAATCTCCACACACACTCTTCACTAAATTTTACTTGGTATTACAGGTTTTCATTAATCCAGACTCTCACAGTGAAACTGCCAATTTGCACCTAAATTTGTAGCAAAACCTCAACAAAGCCACAAATGTTACCTAAATCTAAAACCATAGGAGTACATTAGGTCCTAGTGTTAGTTCTGGCCAATACATGCATATGGACACAAAAGTGCCCTTTGTGTGTCCCAATTTCTGAGGCTATGTTTCACCAGTCCAGTTCCATACACTAACTGCCATCAGTCTCAATGGGCTATTGTGGACTCATCAGGTCACAGAGACTACAGGTCCAAATGTGTAAAAGATTATTTTGATGTTTATTTGCCCCCCTTGGTAACCTGGTAATTACTGAGAAGTATGACCGAATTTTTGATGCCAGGTTTTTCTGAATTAAAATTCCTTTCCCATTCTTTTTTATGGATTATAGGACTAGGCAAGTAACTGTTTTCCTGATGCCTTTTCTAAACCAAACAAAGAAGTTAAAAAAGGAGAGACTCTCTCCTTCTAGGTCACCAATTAACCACACCTTGTGATATTGGTCTTCTTCTAGAGTCTCAATTGTCTGCTCTTGTTCTTCTGTCTCCATCAAAAATGTGAAGAGCCTGATCCTGACCCAGTTCCCACTGCTATATCTGGTATCGGAGCAGATCCTAAAAATCCTCCCTTAGTCTCCCTGATGTTCTCTCGTTCTCCCCCTACAACTCCTTGATTTGTTCTAGGCCTTTTCTATGGGCCTAATCCAAAGCCCACTGAAGTCAAGAAGAGTTCTTCCACTGTGTTCATTATGATTAGAATCATGCCCTCTAAACCTTTCAGGTCACTCTTCTTCCTCCTAGTATTTACCTGTCTTTTATTCTTCCTCAAGTCTTCTTGCTTCTGGTGATTGCTCACACAATAGGGTTATATCAGTGCTAGTCATTGGGAGATGAAAAGGAGAGAACTTTTTCTCCACTCTGATTTCCTGCAACAATGGAGCCCCTCATGGCAGGTGTTGTTATGAGAGAACTGGACTAGACATAACCTCCAACCATCTTGTGCACTTAGCCACCATAAGTTGAAAGCAAGGGCATCGCATAGCGAGAAAGAATTTGGCCTTGCTTACGGAGACAAAAACAACTGCATGCTTGCAGTGTTACAGATTCATGAGAATAGAATGAAAAAGGAGGATGGATAGCTGACCTTGGTCTGGGTGCCTGTGTCTATAAATTTCTTGCTGGAGTTGCTTTACTGATAAGTAGAAATTGATTTCTTTGCTGTTGCTAGGGAAATGGTCAGCCCATTAGGAGTTACTTTGAGTTATGCTTTGTTTGGAGAAACCTGTATAGAGTTTAGTGAGAAGGCTGGAAGAAGTTCTTTTGAGAGGATTTCCACTAGCTTGGAGTCTGACAGCTACCTCCTCAGCAACTAGGAGGAAGGCTGGCCACCTGAACCCTGCCAGAGTCATTCAACTCCACTTCAGACTTTGGTTAACTACTTTCTGGGATATTCTAGACTATTGCTATATCTTTATATACATTGTACTCAATAAAAACAAGGATTTTTGAGCAGAAGCACTCTTGTGTATACCCAATCATTGATCAGATGGAGGTTCTGTGTTCCCCTCTGATTCATTTCCTGACACCTCCTGGAAAACGGAGATTAGTTGCCATCACTTTGGGTTCATATAACCCCGGGTAATAGGATGGAAAATAAAGAACTATTACATTTGCAAAAGACTTGGTTCCAGGAGTAAATATGGGATCCACAACATCAAAGTGAATTCCAGACCCACTCAGACATAGCCCAAAATCTTTATTAAATACTCGTGCTGGACAAGAATTATCACTGCTCTGTGGTTTTACAAAATAGTTGTCCTTAGACTGTGCCTTGAGTTTTTTTTTTTTTTTAAATGATTGACTTAAAATTATTACATCAGCATTAAGCTTTCTATAGGAATAGAAAAGTGCAGGTCAGGAGTGTGTCAAAATGAGACTTAAATGTCATCCCAGCACTTTCTTTATTGAGATACAAAATAATGTCTGTTTGTTCCCTGAAAAATTATTTAAGTCTGATTCAAGTGATCAAAGGCAGTTCTCCAGTATTGATGCTTTGAGTAGCTCCAGGATGAAATGGAACAGAAGCCTGAGATACATTTGATGAAGAGAGAAACAGTGAAGAATACAATTAGGAATTCTCTACTGGTCTCACGCAGAGTCATTATGAGCAGATTGCATCTGTGCTTCCTTACAGCAAGAATTAAAAGTAAGTATTTTAAACCAGTGGAGAAAATGCAAACCTATTACTTCTATTGAGAGTGAAGCTTCATCCACAAACTTCAGTTCCAGCTGCTGAATGTCACGAAGTTTGTGGATAATCACATTTATTTAAGATTATTCATCCAATATGGGGTCTCCCTTGTGCAAGGCATCATAAAAATAAACAAGTGATAGTCCCTACTCTGAAAAGCTGGAATCTAGACAGATAAGGGGGAGGGGGAAAGAATCTTCTGCAATTTAAAGGTAGAGATTAATTAATTTGCCCTAGATCACATAGTAAGTCTGTGGTAGAACCAGAAATTGCACTCAGATCACCTGAATCCAAGGCCAGTGCCTTAATCACAAACCCACACTCCCCTGGAGAGAACTGATTTGACATTTTGAGTTTCTCTTTTAGTCTTTTTGGCAAATTTAATACTCATGAAGAGTTTAAGGCCCAAATTTTTCTGTGCATAAAATAGAGGCAAGTTTTCTTGCACTCTCCTGTTATTGTATCTCCCCCCTAACTTGCCTGCATCTTGGGATAAGGGCAGTTCAGTCCTCAGGCCCATTAAGTCATCGGTCTGTGCTGAGATCACTAATAAGGATGCTGGACGATGATGATTTGGCGTGCACTGACCAGCTAATTCTACCTATTATAGGTCACAGAACAGCTGTCAGAGAGTAATTACCTTCAGGGCCTACTGGCCTAAATTGAATTTGAACTGGGGACCTGGAGGTAAAAAGTTTTATAATGTATTCCAAAATTCCAATCCTTTTCTCTTGTGTCTTGTTTAATAAAGGATTTTTCCATTTCTTCCTTCCTGCCTTCCCATAATGTACAGTATTAGTAAGTCTTGACTTAGAAATTCAATATTTAAAGGAATTGATTCCTTTATGGACAGCTATCACTGTATCTGCTATGGTGAACTTCTGAGTTCAGAAACTGTAAACTTGCTAGACTGTATAGTATTTTAAATTATAGGGTAATTTGCACTCAGGATGCATTAGCAGTTGGCAATAAACATATATGTTAACTGATAGGAGAACACTGTCCTTGTATTATAGAGCACTTATTTTATGCTGGCTCTAGCAAATACAGAAAGTTGAATTAAATGCAGTAGACATCCAAAATACCCAAAGTGCATTTTTCTTCCAATATTATTTTTCACAAATATGCTTAGCTGACAGCTTGTTTAATACACACTGAATAATATGGGTCATGACATTTGCCAGCACATGAAAGAACTCTACCAGTTAACATTTTAGTACATGCATTTCTGCTTAGCATTCACACTGTGACAATATTTACATTTCCTTTCATTTTGGTAAATCACTAGGGGCCAGACTCTGGCATTTAGCTCAGCCCTGCATTGGGGGAGATGTGGAAAAAGGTGCACTGGGAAGTGGAATGGCTCCTGGAATGTACCAGTGTGCTAGGGGACAGCACAAACTGCTACAACCCTTTAAGGGATTCAGGGTGCACTACGCTTCCTCTTTTCTCCCTGTGGCTGACCAGCTCCCTTGGCTGGCACTTGGATGGAGGAGGATCCATGGGTGGATCTACTCCTACTACTTACTCTAGCTGTTCCTAATCTGGGAGAATCTCACTATCTCCTCCCCTCCACTCCCTTAGTTCAAGGGCTGCCATTATTAAACTATGAGATTTAGAGGGTCTTCTGCAAGTTTAACTTGAGTTCATGCATCTTATATTTTTATCAGTGTAGGGCTAGATCAGGCAGCCTCCTGTGGGCCATGCAAGACAGAGAAGCTCCTTACTTCTTCTCCCCTCCTGCTATGTAGCATAAGCCATGACCTAGACCTATATTTTATTAAAAATTAAGATGTGTTCCAATATGAATCTCACAGACATGCCTCTAAAGCTCAGGAGTTTGGAACCCAATTAGATCTCATTTACACATGACTATTGGCAACAGAACACTAAAACCATTCCAACAAATTCATCATGTGCACACATTATGCAAGTAATTTAGGTAGTCTTTTCTTTTCTACAACATCTTCCCTTTCTACCTTCTCTCATGCATTTTATAATCTCCCTTCATTTCTTATTACTCCTCTCATATATACACTCTCCCTTCACTGGTCTGGGGATGTCCAGTACAAAATATGTCTTTGAAAAGGCACTGATTACTGCAGGATGCTTACGTTTAGGATAAAAGTTTTGGCATACAGAAGGTGCTTCTGGACTCAAGAACCATTGGATTAAATTTAGTGTGATCTCATCAAAGAAAATATGTACATTTAACCTGCAGGTACTTGTCAAGTGGTAATGTGACAATGTAGTGGAAATAACAGCAGAAAACTCAGTTCTTCTTCTAGTAGTGTTCCTATGGGTGCTCCTCAGTAGGTGTATCTGCGCCCCTGCACGTCTAATCAGAGATTTTAGGTAGCAATGTCCATTCAGCCTGAGGATGAGTTCTCCTTCCCTTGTGGTCTGCCTTGAGGCTATCTAGCTCTGAGCAGGCAAACCCACCTCAGTTCCTTCTCAACCGCCTTTGGCCTCGAATGGAGTGATAAGTTGAAAAATTGGTTGAGGACCTGAACAACTATGCTTTGCCACATCAGCTACTCTCTACATGCCGGCCATGACCTTTCAGAAGTTGCCAGGCCCACTTTCAGAGCAGATAGCAGAATATCACCTCTGAAGGATAGCTCTTGGAGATTATTTCAAAGAGTTACACCATTCAATTCAGGTTCCTCCCGCATTCCCACCCTCCTTCCCCATCCCTCTTCAGGGACCCTTGCCACAAGAACCTGCCAGGAAATAGATCATCTGTCATGCCTAGATGCCATAGAACTAGTCCTGGCACATCTCAGGTGATGGGAGGTTGGAGGACTATTCTAGATCTAAAGGCATTAAATAAATATGTGAAGGCACAGAAGTTCAAGATGGTCATGCTAGCAGCCATTATTCAAGCTCTAGAGGAAGAAGATTGGTTTTTGGCCCTCAACCTGCAAGATGCCTACTTCCACATCTCAATATGACTGTCACACAGGACATTCCTATGTTTTACCTTTGGGCAGGACCACTATCAGTAGAGGGTGCTCCCATTCAACCTCTCATTATGGGAATTATGACCTACACGTAAATATATGACTGCATCCTCAGGAGTCCTTCATTTCAAGGATGCTATACAAGCCACCCAGATGACCATGCACATATTTGTGCATCTAAGTCTATAGTTCAACTTACAGAAATCAACACTGACCCCATACAGCAACTGGAGTTTATTTGTGCCAACCTGTCTATTCCTCGAACAGGGAAAGACTAACCAAATTGCTATCACTGCCCTCTGCAGTAAAGCATTCTGTGGACTGCTGGAAAGAGTGAGCCAATGTCCGAGCATTCATGCAACTGCCACTGACACTGAATCTAATGATAGATGCCTCCCTAATAGTCTGGGGAGCTCAAAACCACAAGATTCAAGGCGAGTGGCCTTCCATAACATATCAATCTTTTGGCACTAAGGGCCATCAGGAATGCCTATGCACATTTTCTGTCTTTCATCAAGAATACCCACACAAAGGTCATGACAGCAATATGACCTATATGTTTTACATAAAACGCTGGGGGGAGGGGGTGCCAGATCTCTCTCCCTCTGCACGGAGGCAAGCAAACTTTGGAACTGGTGCATCCATCACAATATTCTCATCTCAGTTGTCTATTTACCAGGGATACAGAACATAGTGGCTAACAGTCTCAGTCAGAACTCTTTTCATGACTACAAATGGAAACTGAACTCAGAGGTGCTTCACAGCATATTCAGCCTTTAGGAAACCATGAATACAGATCTCTTCACTAGTTACTGGAATAAGAAATGTCCTTACTGCTCCAGGGCCACTGGGAGACACCCTCATCCCCAAATGGGACAGGGACCTCTTGTATATCTTTCCCCAATTTCCTCTTCTATCCAAGGTGCTGTTTAAAATTCAATGAGATAAAGCCAGAGATAGTCTGATTTCCCCTCCTTGCCAAGACACATCTGGTTCCCTTACCTGACATAGAGGGCAATATATGTTCTCTGGTTCCTGTTTGGTCCATTCCCCTTCTGTTCTCTTAAAGTGATGGGCTGATCCTTCACCCCAACCTGCGAGTTCTCCACCTCTATGCTTGGCTCCTTCATAGTTCCAAGACTTAGAGATGGAATGCTCTGATGAGGTGAAAGACGTGTTTCTACACAGCTGAAAGTCAACCACTGAACATACTTACCTACGAAAATTCTAAGCACATACCCAGCCTTGTTTTCCCTATCTCTGGTTTTATACTACATTCTAGACCTCAAGAGGTCAAAGCTGAACAGGAAAAACAGTGATGTTACACTGCAGATTAAAATATCTTATTGCATTTGGTGGGTCCAGTTGGTGCACAGGGAGACTAAAACTGCTTGAACATTTTTCTTCTATCTGACATACTGGTTTGACAGAAATTGACTTTAAGCAATTATGATGTGCGGCTTAGCTTTTCTTTTTAATCTCATCTTTTCTATGCACACACACGCACACCCTGTGGCCTGTACACAGATTCCCCCAAACCTTCAAATCCAATCTCCTTTACCCGGTCCACACATACACTTCCAATCCAGATTCCAGGAATCCCTCTTCCTAAATCTAATTGTGGCTAAACTCTGAATGTTGCTTCTCCACTCAGGTCAAATATCTGATCCTCTACCTCAATCCAAATCTGTGTGTGAAATTATATTGTAGCTTTTATAATAGCTGCACAGATGCTGTAAAATTCACTGTCTGTGAATATTTCCCTTCATTTTTTATTTATATGTATATAAAGATATGGATTTAAGTATCAGAGGGGTAGCCGTGTTAGTCTGGATCTGTAAAAGCAGCAAAGAATCCTGTGGCACCTTATAGACTAACAGACGTTTTGGAGCATGAGCTTTCGTGGGTGAATACCCACTTCATCGGATGCATGTAGTGGAAATTTCCGTGGGCAGGTATATATATGCAAGCAAGCTAGAGATAACAAGGTTAGTTCAATCAGGGAGAATGAGGCCCTGTTCTTGCAGTTGAGGTGTGAAAACCAAGAGAGGAGAAACTGGTTTTGTAGTTGGCAAGCCATTCCCAGTCTTTGTTTAATCCTGAGCTGATGGTGTCAAATTTGCAGATGAACTGAAGTTCAGCAGTTTCTCTTTGAAGTCTGGTCCTGAAGTTTTTTTGCTGCAGTATGGCCACCTTAAGATCTGCTATTGTGTGGCCAGGGAGGTTGAAGTGTTCTCCTACAGGTGTTTATATACTACACAGACCACAGTGAGAGATTATGCCATACTCTATCAAAGAAACAGAGGAACCAGCTGATCAGCATCCTATGCAGCAAACAGGGAAACATCAAAAAAGAGCTCTCCAACCTGGAGACTCTCATTAAGAACCAAACTTCCATACAAACGGACTTCACCAAAATAAGACAGGAGTTCTACCTTACTCACTTCACCTCTCTACAAAGGAAAAAGGACTGTAAGCTGTCTAAACTCCTACCCGCCACATGGGGCCACAACCGTGGTACCCCAACCCACCCAGCAATATTGTCAATCTATCCAACCACACACTCAGCCCAGAAGAAAAGTCTGTCCTATCTCGGGGACTCTCTTTCTGGCCTGCCACCCCCACCAACATGATACAATTCTGCAGCAATCTGGAAGTCTACTTTCACCGTCTCCTACTCAAAGAATACTTTCAGGACAAAACTGAACGCGCACTGATACACAAGTACCCTCCCACCAACAGCACAAGAAGAAGAACTCCACATGGACTCCTCCTGAGGGTCGAAATGACAGTCTGGACCTATACATTGAATGCTTCCGCCGACGTGCACAGGTAGAAATTGTGGAAAAACAACATCACTTGCCTCATAACCTAAGTCATGCAGAAGGCAATGCCATCCACAGCCTCAGAAACCACCTGACATTATAATCAAAGAGGCTGATAAAGGAGGTGCTGTTGTCATCATGAACAGGTCTGACTACCAAAAGGAGGCCGCCAGACAACTCTTCAATACCAAATTCTACAGACCACTTCCCTCAGATCCCACTGAGGAATACACTAAGAAACTGCACCATCTACTCAGGACACTCCTTACACTAACACCGGAACAAATCAACATACCCTTAGAGCCTCGACCAGGGTTATTCTATCTACTACCCAAGATCCACAAACCCAGAAATCCTGAACGCCCCATAATCTTGGGCATTGGCACTCTCACTGAAGGATTGTCTGGATATGTGGACTCTCTACTCAGACCCTATGCCACCAGCACTCCCAGCTATCTCTGTGACACCACTGATTTCCTGAGGAAACTACAATGTGTTGGTGACCTTTCAGAAAACACCATCCTAGCCACCATGGATGTAGAGGCTCTCTACACAAACATCCCCCACACAGATGGAATACAAGCTGTAATGAACAGTATTCATGATGATGCCACAGCACAAGTGGTTGCTGAGCTCTGTGCCTTTATCCTCACACACAACTATTTCAAATTTGATGACAATATATATCTCCAGATCAGTGGCACCGCTATGGGCACCCGCATGGCCCCACAATATGCCAATATTTTTATGGCTGACCTGGAACAACGCTTCCTCAGCTCTTGTCCACTCACGCCCCTTCTCTACCTATGCTACATTGATGACATCTTCATCATCTGGACCCATGGGAAGGAAAGTCTTGAAAAATTCCACCACGATTTCAACAGCTTCCACTCCACCATCAACCTCAGCCTGGACCAATCTACACGGGAGATCCACTTCCTAGACACCACGGTGCAAATAAGTGATGGTCACATTAACACCACCCTATACCGAAAACCTACCAACTGCTATGCCTACCTTCATGCCTCCAGCTTCCACCCTGGGCACACCACGTGATCCATTGTCTACAGCGAAGCACTGAGGTATAACCGCATCGGCTCTAACCCCTCAGACAGAGACCAACACCTATAAGATCTCCACCAAGCATTCTCAAAACTACAATACCTGTATGAGGAAATAAGGAAACAGATCAACAGAGCCAGACGTGTACAAAGAAGCCTCCTACTGCAAGACAAACCCAAGAAAGAAACCATCAGGACTCCATTGGCCATCACATACAGCCCCCAGCTAAAATCCCTCCAACGCATCATCAGGGATCTACAACCCATCCTGGACAATGATCCCACATTTTCACAGGCCTTGGGTGGCAGGCTAGTCCTCGCCCACAGACAACCTGCCAACCTGAAACATATTCTCACCAGTAACTGCACACTGCACCATAGTAACCCTAGCTCAGGAACCAATCCATGCAACAAACCTCGATGCCAGCTCTGCCCACATATCTACACCAGCGACACCATCACAGGACCTAACCAGATCATCCACACCATCACTGGTTCATTCACCTGCACGTCCACCAATGTAATATACGCCATCATATGCCAGCAATGCCTCTCTGCTATGTACATTGGCCAAACTGGACAGTCTCTAAGGAAAAGGATAAATGGACACAAATCAGATACTAGGAATGGCAATATACAAACACCTGTAGAAGAACACTTCAGCCTCCCTGGCCACACAATAGCAGATCTTAAGGTGGCCATACTGCAGCAAAAAAACTTCAGGACCAGACTTCAAAGAGAAACTGCTGAACTTCAGTTCATCTGCAAATTTGACACCATCAGCTCAGGATTAAACAAAGACTGGGAATGACTTGCCAACTACAAAACCAGTTTCTCCTCCCTTGTTTTTTACACCTCAATTGCAAGAACAGGGCCTCATCCTCCCTGATTGAATTAAGCTCGTTATCTCTAGCTTGCTTCTTGCTTGCATATATATACCTGCCCATGGAGATTTAAAGAAGATCTCAGCTTTCTTGTAGCTTTTTTTTTTAAGTGAACAGGAAAAGAATGGGGATTTCTGTGTTTTTTTTCTTCTGGGATTGATTTCCTTACAACACTAAATTGCATGAGTCTTTTTCTCTTCTCCAGAAAATTGTGGGTTGAACAATATCATTTGGAGCCACTGGAAAAAATCAACATTATTAATTAGAATTATTATAGTAGCACTGAGATGTCTCAATCAATATTGAGATCTCATCATTCTAGGTATAGTACTTCTAATAATTATTACTATTTAAAGAGGCTGAGCATCTCGTTAGTGTAGGAGATTTTGAGATACAAGAAATTGGAGAAAAGAACAAGAACCAATGGATAGAAGTTAAACCAGACACATTCAGTTTAGAAATAAGGCACACATTGTTAACAGTGAATGTGATTAACCATTGAAATAAACTACCAAGGGAAGTGATGGATTCACCATATCTTGATATGTTATCAGATCAAGGCTGGATGCCTTTCTGGAAGATACGTTTTAGACAAACACAAGTTGTTAGGCTGAATATAGAGATAACTGGATGAAATTCTATGACCTGTGTTAAGTGGGAGGTCAGTCTAGATGAGGTGATGGTCCCTTCTGGTCTTTAAGTCTATAACCTATGACCCCTAGTTTCTATTCCTAGCAGTTTCAAGTGACAATTAAGAATCACAGAATAACTCCCTCTAACTACTCAGAGAATTTAATTAGAAAAAAGAAAACTGGCATGCCGAGAACTGTTTGGTGCCCCAGTTTGTATCATTATACAACAGTTTTTCTCAACATCTGAAAAGCTAAGGCCTCTCTTTCAGTAAAATAAAATCCATCTCCCGCTACAGCCCCTCCTTGAGTGTGTTATAATCATCTAATTTTGCATATCACAGCCCATAGAATTTCACAAAGTAATTCCTTCATTAAACCTATAATTTCTGGTTGAGCCACAGCATATCTTTAAGGAAGACATCCAATCTTGATGTAAAGACTTCAGATGAAGGAGAATTCTCTACATCCCTAAGTAAGTTGTTCCAATGGTTAATTACACACAGACATGAACATTTGTGCCTTATTTCCAGGCTGAGTCTATCTTTTTTCAGCTACCAGCCATTAAATCATATTGTGCCTTTGTCTTCTAAATTAAAAAGCCTTCTACTGTCAGAAATTTTCTTCAAAGCTTTTGTGTGTCTTCTGTGAATCTTCTCCAATTTTTCCAACATCATTCTTGAACTGTGGCATTAGAGCTGGACAGTGTTCCTGTACTGGTCTCTGCCAGATACAGTGGTAATATATAATATAGCACCTTCATTCCTACTTGATACTCCCATTTATACATCCAAGGGTCGCATTAGCCTTTTTGACCAAAAGCATCATGCTGGGAGCTCAGGTTCAGCTAAGTATCCACAATGACTCTCAAATCCTTTTAAGCATCCCTGCTTCCCAGGATAGAGTCCCCCATCCTGTAAATATGACCTATAGTCTTTGTTCCTGCATGCATGACCATGGCCATATTGAACTTCATATTGTTTGCTTTTACCCAGTTTACTAAGCAATCCAGATTGCTCTGACTCATTATTATTTATCACTACTCCAATCTTTGTGTCATCTACAATCTTTATAGGTAACAATTTTATGTTTTCATCTGTCATTGATAAAAATATTAAATAATGATGGACCAAGAACTGATTCCTACAGTACCCTATTAGAAACATATGCTTGATGATTCCACATTGACAATTACATTTTGAGACTCATCAATTAGCCAGTTTTTAATACATTTAATACGTGCTATTTGAATTTTGCTTTGGTTTAGGTTCTTAAACAAAATGTTGTCTGGCACCAGGTCGTCTTTTATAGAAATCTAAATATATTACCTGGATATTAACTTATCTAAGTATAGCAGTATTACCTTTATCAACCAAACTTGTAGTCTTATAGAAAATTATATCCTTACGTTGATGAAATCTATTTTTCCTAATCCCTCGTTGTTTAACATTAATTATATTACCTTCCTCTAATTCTTTATTAAGTCCCATGTTAGTTATTCCACTATTTTGCCCAAATCAGCATCAAGCTGACTATATCTTGAATAATTATGAGTATATTGTTTTTGTGAAGTTTAATTTATGCATAGACAGAGCCTGATACTGCAAGACCCATGTCATAAACAGATAGCTAAGGGTTAATGTCTCTTTCACCTGAAACACCTGACCAGAGAACCAATCAGGAAACTGGATTTTTTCAACTTTGGGTGGAGGGAATTGTGTCTCTGAGTCTTTTGTCTGCCTGCTGTCTCTGAGCTTTGGAGAAGTAGTTCTATTTTCTAATCTTCTGTTTCTAAGTGTAAGGACAAAGAGATCAGATAGTAAGTTATATGGTTTCTTTTCTTTGGTATTTGCATGAATATAAGTGCTGGAGTGCTTTGATTTCTATTCTTTTTGAATAAGGCTGTTTATTCAATATTCTTTTAAGCAATTGACCCTGTGTTGTATCATCTTAATACAGAGAGAACATTTGTATTTTTTCTTTCTTTTTTATATAAAGCTTTCTTTTAAGACCTGTTGGAGTTTTTCTTTACTTCAGGGAAATTGAGTCTGTACTCACCAGGGAATTGGGGGGAGGAAGAAATCAGGGGAGGTCTGTGTGTGTTGAATTGGCTAGCCTGATTTTGCATTCCCTCTGGGGAATAGGAAAGTCCTTTTTGTTCCCAGGACTGGGGAACGGAGAGGGGGAATCACTCTGTGTAGTTTCACAGAGTTTGTGTCTGTGTATCTCTCCAGGAGCACCTGGAGGGGGGAAGGGAAACAGGATTATTTCCCTTTGTTGTGAGACTCAAGGGATTTGGGTCTTGGGGTCCCCAGGGAAGGTTTTTCAGGGGGACCAGAGTGCCCCAAAACACTCTAATTTTTTGGGTGGTGGCAGCAAGTACCAGGTCCAAGCTGGTAACTAAGCTTGGAGGCTTTCATGCTAACCCCCATATTTTGGACGCTAAGGTCCAAATCTGGGAATAAGGTTATAACATGGTGGCAGTGGCGGGAGATAGACAGAATCCAGAAGCCAGTAGGAATATTATATTTTTCTTTTCTCTGCTAAGGGTTTTTTAGCAGAGAGAAACAGTTTGGTTTTAAAAGGGAACCAGAGAGAATTTTTTTTTCTGCTCTCTCTAGCAGTTTGTGGTTTGCATGTTAAGCAAGAAACTGTTAAGGGTCTTTTGTCATGCTATAGCCCTCCCATTAGGAGGCAAGTACCAGCACTTATATGCATGCAAATAAAGTGGTTTTTCTGGTTTCCCTTCATTGAACATTAGCTAGAGAGAGAAGGGGAAAAAAGCACTGTTGCTAGGCAGGCTTCAGGAGGCAACAGAGCCTGCAGTTCAAAAGAGAAACACCGGAGGGCACCCCAACACAAGAAAACAGGAACCATGTCTACCAGGACAAAAATGGAGGCCGAAGACCAATTCAAAGAAGCTGAACACAGGCGACAACTGGAAATAAAACAAAAAGAGATGGAGATAAAAGAAAAGGAAGAAAGCATCAAACTGGCAGCCTTCCAAAGAGAACAGGCAGCCCAAGAGGCAGCACACAAAAGAAAACTAGAAGAAGAAGAGGTGGCCCACCGCCGAGAAATGGAAAAGCACCAAAAAGAAATGGAAAAGCACCAAAAAGAAATGGAAAAGCACCAAAAAGAAATGGAAAAACAACAAAAAGAGAATGAAGAGAAGGAAAAACAAAGAAAACATGAACTGGAGATGGCAAAAGCTGGGCTGCATGTGCCAGCCAACCCTAACAACCCGGCGCCAAGTATTGCTCCACAGCACAGGAAATTTCCCACCTACAAGGCAGGTGATGACACCGAGGCCTTCTTGGAAAATTTTGAAAGAGCCTGTCTTGGGTACAGCATCCCCGAAGACCAGTACATGGTAGAATTAAGGCCACAGCTCAGTGGACCTTTAGCAGAGGTGGCAGCTGAAATGCCTAAGCCGCAAATGAATGACTATAAACTTTTTCAAACCAAGGCCAGATACAGGATGGGGATAACCCCAGATCATGCCCGTCGGCGCTTCAGAACCCAAAAGTGGAAACCAGAGGTGTCATTTCCCAAACACGCCTACTACATTGCAAAAAACTATGAGGCCTGGTTAACAGGAAACAACATTCAAACCTTGGAAGAACTGAACCTCCTCATACAAATGGAGCAGTTCTTGGATGGTGTTCCTGAAGACATCACACGGTACATACAAGATAGAAATCCCAAAAATATCGCTGAGGCGGGGGAGATTGGAGCCAAATGGATGGAACTGGCAGAAAGCAAGAAAGCTACTGTCAAGGGGAACGATTACCACAGGGGGCACACAGACCATAAACCCTACAACCGAGGACAGCCAAAGACCCCACATACCACCCAAGTAAAGCCACAGATATCCTACCCCTCAACCTCACCAGTCTCCAGTAACTCACCTCGGCCCAGTGACCCATCAGATGGAAGATGCTTTAAGTGTAATGAACTGGGACATATCAAGGCCAACTGTCCCAAGAACACCATGCGAGTGCAATTCATTACACCTCCATCACACCAAAGATCCCCAGGCCCAGATGCCTCTCAAATACCCTTGGAGTGAAGGGAAAATTTGAGAGTGGGCGGAAAGAAGGTTACTGCGTGGAGAGACACAGGGGCACAAGTGTCAGCTATCCACCAATCCTTCGTTGACCCCAAATTCATCAACCCAAAGGCCAAAGTTACAATTTACCCCTTCATGTCACAAGCTGTAGACTTGCCTACAGCTCAACTGCCTGTCCAGTACAAAGGCTGGTCAGGAATGTGGACTTTTGCAGTCTATGACAATTATCCTATCCCCATGTTACTTGGGGAAGACTTGGCCAACCAGGTGAGGCGGGCCAAGAGAGTGGGAATGGTTACACGTAGCCAAACCAGGCAAGCTTCCAGACCCATTCCTGTTCCTGAGCCGTCCACAGAGGCCCCGTCTGTGTTACCAGAGACCCAGACAGAGGTAGTGGACCCGGATTCCATGCCTACCACTGAAGCAGCCACAGCATCTCCAGTCCCAGGCCCGGAACTGGAACAGCAACCAGCACCAGCAAGTGCAACCACATCTTCAAACTCAACTCCAGAGGGCGCCAGCGAGCCAGAACTGGCAGAAGCAAAAGACAGCCATACCCAAAAGGCTCAGCCAGAGCCTGAAATACCCTCAGGTGCACCAGCGGAGAGCGGTTCACCAGCAACGGAAACAACCCCATCACCTACATCGCTTCCAGAGGGACCAAGCCCAAGTCCACAGCCTGAGGAAGAACTGGTGACCCCAGCCTCAAGGGAACAGTTCCAGGCTGAGCAGGAAGCAGATGACAGCCTTCAGAAAGCTTGGGCGGCGGCACGGAGCACCCCACCGCCTCTCAGCTCTTCTAATCGATCCCGGTTTGTTATAGACCAAGGACTTTTATACAAGGAAATTCTTTCTGGTGGACACCGGGAAGAATGGCAGCCGCAAAAACAGTTGGTGGTTCCAACTAAGTACCGGGGGAAGCTCTTAAGCTTAGCCCATGATCATCCCAGTGGCCATGCTGGGGTGAACAGAACCAAGGACCGGTTGGGGAAGTCCTTCCACTGGGAGGGGATGGGCAAGGATGTTGCCAAGTATGTCCGGTCTTGTGAGGTATGCCAAAGAGTGGGTAAGCCTCAAGACCAGGTCAAGGCCCCTCTCCAGCCACTCCCCATAATTGAGGTCCCATTTCAGCGAGTAGCTGTGGATATTCTGGGCCCTTTCCCAAAAAAGACGCCCAGAGGAAAGCAGTACGTACTAACTTTAGTAGACTTTGCTACCCGATGGCCAGAAGCAGTAGCTCTAGGCAACACCAGGGCTAACACTGTGTGCCTGGCCCTAACAGACATCTTTGCCAGGGTAGGTTGGCCCTCTGACATCCTTACAGATTCAGGGTCTAATTTCCTGGCAGGGACCATGGAAAAACTGTGGGAAACTCATGGGGTGAATCACTTGGTTGCCACCCCGTACCACCATCAAACCAATGGCCTGGTGGAAAGGTTCAATGGAACTTTGGGGGCCATGATACGAAAATTCATCAACGAATTCTCCAGTAATTGGGACCTAGTGTTGCAGCAGTTGCTGTTTGCCTACAGGGCTGTACCACATCCCAGTTTAGGGTTTTCACCATTTGAACTTGTGTATGGTCACGAGGTTAAGGGGCCATTACAGTTGGTGAAGCAGCAATGGGAGGGGTTTACGCCTTCTCCAGGAACTAACATTCTGGACTTTGTAAGCAACCTACAAAGCACCCTCCGACACTCTTTAGCCCTTGCTAGAGAGAACCTAAAGGATGCTCAAGAAGAGCAAAAGGCCTGGTATGACAGACATGCCAGAGAACGTTCCTTCAAGGTAGGAGACCAGGTTATGGTCTTGAAGGCGCAACAGGCCCATAAGATGGAAGCATCATGGGAAGGGCCATTCACGGTCCAAGAGCGCCTGGGAGCTGTGAACTACCTCATAGCATTTCCCAATTCCTCACTAAAGCCTAAAGTGTACCATGTTAATTCTCTCAAGCCTTTCTATTCCAGAGACTTACAGGTTTGTCAGTTTACAGTCCAGGGAGATGATGCTGAGTGGCCTGACGGTGTCTACTACGACGAAAAAAAAGACGGTGGCGTGGAAGAGGTGAACCTCTCAACCACCCTGGAACGTCTGCAGCGGCAACAAATCAAGGAGCTGTGCACTAGCTTCGCCCCATTGTTCTCAGCCACCCCAGGACGGACTGAACGGGCATACCACTCCATTGATACAGGTAATGCTCACCCAATCAGAACCCCACCCTACCGGGTGTCTCCTCATGCCCAAGCTGCTATAGAATGGGAGATCCAGAACATGCTACAGATGGGTATAATCCGCTCATCTACCAGTGCATGGGCATCTCCAGTGGTTCTGGTACCCAAACCAGATGGGGAAATACGCTTTTGCGTGGACTACCGTAAGCTAAATGCTGTAACTCGTCCGGACAACTATCCAATGCCACGTACCGATAAGCTATTGGAGAAGTTGGGACGTGCCCAGTTCATCTGTACAATAGACTTAACCAAGGGGTACTGGCAAGTACCGCTAGATGAACCTGCGAAGGAGAGGTCAGCATTCGTCACCCATGCGGGGGTGTATGAATTCAATGTCCTTCCTTTCGGCCTTCGAAATGCACCCGCCACCTTCCAGAGGCTGGTAGACGGTCTACTAGCTGGACTGGGAGAATTTGCAGTTGCCTACCTCGATGATGTGGCCATTTTTTCAGACTCCTGGCCCGAACACCTACTCCACCTGGAAAAGGTCTTTGAGCGCATCAGGCAGGCAGAACTAACTGTTAAGGCCAAAAAGTGTCAAATAGGCCAAAACAGAGTGACTTACCTGGGGCACCAGGTGGGTCGAGGAACCATAAACCCCCTACAGGCCAAAGTGGATGCTATCCAAAAGTGGCCTGTCCCACAGTCCAAGAAGCAGGTCCAATCCTTCTTAGGCTTGGCCGGATACTACAGGCGATTTGTACCACACTACAGCCAAATCGCTGCCCCATTGACCGACCTAACCAAAAAGACCCAGCCAAATGCCGTTAAGTGGACTAATGAGTGTCAAAAACCCTTTACCCAGCTTAAGGCAACGCTCATGTCTGACCCTGTACTCAGGGCCCCGGATTTTGACAAACCATTCCTAGTAACCACAGATGCATCTGAGCGTGGTATAGGAGCAGTGCTCATGCAGGAAGCAACAGATCACAACTTCCATCCTGTCGTGTTTCTCAGCAAGAAACTGTCTGAGAGGGAAAGTCACTGGTCAGTCAGTGAAAAGGAATGCTATGCCATTGTGTACGCCCTGGAAAAGCTACGCCCATATGTTTGGGGACGGCGGTTCCAACTACAAACTGACCATGCTGCACTAAAGTGGCTTCATACTGCCAAGGGGAACAACAAGAAACTTCTTCGTTGGAGTTTAGCTCTCCAAGATTTTGATTTTGAAATTCAACACATCACAGGAGCTTCTAACAAAGTTGCTGATGCACTCTCCCGTGAGAGTTTCCCAGAATCCAGTAGTTAAAAAGTGTTCTTAACATGTAAAAGTCTGTTAGTTATATACTTAGTAGTATATGTAAAGGTGCATGTGTTGTATTAATCTGTTTATTTTCAAGTTCTAGAAGGAAATTGCCGCCAGTGAGCTTCCCCACTGTCTGCAATTTGGGGGGCGTGTCATAAACAGATAGCTAAGGGTTAATGTCTCTTTCACCTGAAACACCTGACCAGAGAACCAATCAGGAAACTGGATTTTTTCAACTTTGGGTGGAGGGAATTGTGTCTCTGAGTCTTTTGTCTGCCTGCTGTCTCTGAGCTTTGGAGAAGTAGTTCTATTTTCTAATCTTCTGTTTCTAAGTGTAAGGACAAAGAGATCAGATAGTAAGTTATATGGTTTCTTTTCTTTGGTATTTGCATGAATATAAGTGCTGGAGTGCTTTGATTTCTATTCTTTTTGAATAAGGCTGTTTATTCAATATTCTTTTAAGCAATTGACCCTGTGTTGTATCATCTTAATACAGAGAGAACATTTGTATTTTTTCTTTCTTTTTTATATAAAGCTTTCTTTTAAGACCTGTTGGAGTTTTTCTTTACTTCAGGGAAATTGAGTCTGTACTCACCAGGGAATTGGGGGGAGGAAGAAATCAGGGGAGGTCTGTGTGTGTTGAATTGGCTAGCCTGATTTTGCATTCCCTCTGGGGAATAGGAAAGTCCTTTTTGTTCCCAGGACTGGGGAACGGAGAGGGGGAATCACTCTGTGTAGTTTCACAGAGTTTGTGTCTGTGTATCTCTCCAGGAGCACCTGGAGGGGGGAAGGGAAACAGGATTATTTCCCTTTGTTGTGAGACTCAAGGGATTTGGGTCTTGGGGTCCCCAGGGAAGGTTTTTCAGGGGGACCAGAGTGCCCCAAAACACTCTAATTTTTTGGGTGGTGGCAGCAAGTACCAGGTCCAAGCTGGTAACTAAGCTTGGAGGCTTTCATGCTAACCCCCATATTTTGGACGCTAAGGTCCAAATCTGGGAATAAGGTTATAACAACCCATAGGTACAAAACTCCCATTGACTTCAGTGAGAGTTTTGCACATGGAGGGATTGCAGGATCAGACATAGGTCTCACCTTTAGTGGTGGGGCAGAACCAGGACAAGCCCCAAGGACACAATGGATTTCAGTGCCCCATCCCTCCTCCGATGGCCCCATTAATTGGCAGAGCTACCCTGGAGGGATCCAAAGATAATAAGCTGTCCATCAGGCTATGTGAGGACTCCCTAACCTCCTTGATTTTTACACTTAAGTCTGCAGCCACTCTCTTTAGCAACTCCTGATTAACTTTAAAATCATTAGGAGGGGGATGAAGTTGTCCTGGGCAAAATAGCCTCATCAGCAAGGGTAAAAGCCAAGCTTGGATGGGTAGAATGTCTTCTATTGGTTGTTGCTGTGGTTCCAGTACTTCTTATTGATGCTGAGTATTGGTCCTAGTACCAGACTCTGGGGTGGAGCCATTCAGTGTGCAGACTCTGCTCTTTTAGACAAGGGCACTGAGTACACATGGTTTGGCGAAGAACTGCAAGCTGAGAAAAAACCCCAAGGGTTCCAAATGGCTACTGGTATGAAACATAACCCCATTGTCCTCTTCATATTCCCATGGCAGGTTCCATTAAGGGTCACAGTAGTAGGTCACAAGAGGATCTTTGAGGAAACCAGTGGGTCCTGCTTGAGGGTGTGAGATGTAAGATCCCACCTCCAATTCTGACAATGAAGATTCCCCTTTCTCTGACCATGAGTGGAGCAATGCCATCATTGCAGAAGGCTTCCCCTTGGATGATAGTGAGGGATGACCAGTCCAGGAAGCAGGCACCTGCAATAGGGGGGTTGAATTGCTGGCAGATGGGGCAGCAATGCATGGGAGCAGATTCGTGTAAGGAAGGAGACACCAGCACCAAGAGGCAGAGCAGATCTCTTTGCATTGCAAACATCACCACAGTAGTCAACACTGTGATGGTCTCTTGTTGCAGTGACAAAGAATTTGATGGTACTGCTTTTTGCACTGGGCTTAATGGTGTTATGCCAATGTAATAAAAACCAGCAGGATCTTATTAAGAGGAGTAAGGCAAAGATGCCACATTTATTGTAAATATAATAATAAAGCAAAAGATAAAATAAACAATGTTGTTTAACGACTTATTTCTATCACTACTTATTCCTTATACACACACACACACGCATATATATATATATGGATGTGGATGTTCGTCCATCATTGTCGATGAAGACCTCAACAACTCATTCGTTCAATGACCGGGCTCTGTGCATCCGAAGATGACTGATCAGTCTGATTCAGGTGTGGAACATCCTGTCACACGTCGGGCAGTCATGTGATGGCACTGTCAATGATGTGCAGGCAACCCTGGACTTGCGTAACTCACGCTTTCTTTCAGCCTCAGCAGTACGCCTGGCCTCAGAGATATTACTGCCTGTGTGAATGAAGCTGTGCCATGCGGGACGGTTCAGTGCGAGGGTTTCCCATGTGGCAGTGTTAATCTCGAGGGACTTCAGAGAGGTCTTCAGCGTGTCCTTGAACCGCTTCTTTTGTCCTCCATGGGAGCTCTTTCCCTGGGTGAGTTCTCCGTAGAAGAGCTGTTTAGGAATGCGCTCATCTGACATTCTCACTACATGTCCTGCCCATCTGGTCTGGGCTCCCATCAGCAGTGTGTGAACTGATGGCAGACTGGCTCTGGTAAGGACTTCAGTATTGGGCACTTTTTCCTGCCATCTGATTTTTAGAAGCTTTCGCAGATAGGAAATGTGGAAGTGATTGAGCCTTTGTGCATGACTCCGATAGACAGTCCACGTCTCGCAGGCGTACAGCAGAGTTGGAAGCACCGCTGCTCGGTAAACCTTCAGCTTCGTTGGTAGGCTGATCCCTCGACGTTCCCAGACGTTGGAGTGCAATCAGCCAAATGCAGAGCTGGCTTTAGCAATTTGGCAGTTTAGTTCATCATCAATTGACACTGCTTGGGAAAGGGTACTGCCCAGGTACGTGAAGTGGTCCACTGCCTGAAGTCTCTGTCCATTTACAGTGATGGACAGTTCTGAGTACGGAGCGTGGGGAGCTGGTTGGTGCATGACCTCAGTCTTCCTGATGTTAATGGTGAGACCAAAGTTGTTGCATGCAGATGAAAACTTGTCCATACTGGCTTGCATTTCTGGCTCTGTACTAGCATTCAGAGCACTATATATATATATATATATATATATATATATATATATATATGTTCATTCACACAATCATTCATTCAGGTTCTGCATAGGTGCTATAGTTACCAGCCTAGAAGTTGCTCATGCCAAGTTACTGGCCAGGTATCTTGGTCATGAAGATGGAGTTGAGTCTGTGTCAGATGCACCTGATGTTCCTGGAGGTTGGCAGCAGAACCAGAGACTCAAAGTCCTCAGTTTTTGGAGTTCATTCTTATAGGAATTATTTCCTATGTTAGTCTATGGGAACTGTTTCATCCTACTGTTGCTGACTCAATCAGCAGATGGCACATTCCTGGTGGCTCCACACTGTCTAAAGAGGCACATTCCTTCCAGGTGTTTGGGGTGGATCCCAGTTTACCTTCCGGAGTTTGTCTGGTGGTCCACTTGACACATTCTTCGGTCGATGGATCCTTTCTAGGCTGGCACCTCCCTAACCATTCACGTACATCAAGCATTCATCAACATACATTCCATATCTTAGGCAGAGTCAATTAACTGCTTAAGGCTCTCAGCAGGGGTGGTAACATAGTGTACGCTTCAAGAACAAAATCAATTAACTTGTTTGCAAGTTTTACATAGTAATAGAGAATCTTTCACAGGACAGATACAATCAATGTTTTCTGCAGACAGGAGCTTACAAGTTAAAACAGAAGAACTAAAAGATTTTTGTACTTGGTGAAACTGGGGGGATGTCATAGGTCTCACCCCCACTCTGAACTTTAGGGTACAGATGTGGGGACCTGCATGGACACTTCTAAGCTTAATTACCAGCTTAGATCTGGTCTCGCTGTCCAGAATTTCTGAGTACCTGGATCACTCCCTTTCCCCCCAAAACCTTCCCCTCCTTGAGTAGCCTTGAGAGACTCCTCCACCAATTCCCTGGTGAGTCTAGATCCAATTCTCTTGGATCTCAAAAACAGGGGAAAAATCAATTAGGTTCTTAAAAAGAAGGCTTTTAATTAAAGAAAAGAAAGGTAAAAGAAAGAAAAAAATAAACCCTCTGGGAGACAGCATACCAGCGTATCTCACAGACAATAGATTGAAAACACAGGATGTTCCCCTGGGCAGAAATCTTAATACACACAAGAATACTCAATTTGATAATTCCCCCATAATTGCACCAAGACAAGTTACAAAAGAAAATAAACATAAACCTATTTATTCCTTTCTAAAACTTACTACTCTGATAAGAGGCTGGTTCCTTGATCTCTTTCACTCCAGCTGAAACTGAAACTGACTAAGCAAAGGAAACTTCCCTCCTTCCTTTTGAAACATCTTGTTCCCCCATTGGTTCCTCTGGTCAGGTGTCAGCTAGGCTAGGTGAACTTCTTAACCCTTTACAAGTAAAAGAGGCATTAACCCTTAACTATCTATTTATGACAGGGGTCACTGTCACTTGGGGGAATCACTGTTAGTACCTTCTTTAATATCCCTACAATGGTGCTCCTTGCATCACCAGAGCTAACTAAGCCAACTTAAGCGCTTATTTGAAGGAGAAGGATTAGGTTTCATGTGCACTGCACTCAACTCCTTCTTGCCCTTCTTACCAGATTAAGAGTGGCAAGAGCTTCCTCTCTGGAAGTTTTATATTTCTTCTTTGATTTGGACAAGGAAGAATGCTGTTGGGATTCTGCTAAAGCTTGAGGTGTGCTTCTCACTGAAGCTGCAGCACTTGACTCCAATTCAAACCAGGATATCTCCAAAGATGGCCCAAGTGCTGCCTTTATCAGCAGGAATTTCAGCCTAATCTCCCTATCCTTCTTCATCCTGTGCTTGAACCCCCTGCAAATCCGGAACTGGTCCTTTATGTGTACTTCCTCCAAGCACTTCAGGCAGCTATTGTGTAAGTCGATCACTGGCCTCAAGCAAGAAGAGCATGCCTTGAAGCCTGGTGGCTGGCGCATACCACAGTACAGTGAATAGAAAAAAACCTCAAATGCGGAAAACAAGTCCATTTTTTAAAAACACAACTAAAACTTACTAACTAGAATAACTCTCTATACACACACACTATATTTTAAAAGGCTGAGAGAGAAAACAGCTTTGGTACCGAAGAGAGTTCCAAGGAAGGAATTGAGGGGAATTAGGGTTGGCTCTGCCCTTTATACCAGCATGCAGTAGCGTATAGCAGCAGGGGGATCTCGAGCTGCCCAGTGGGTACTGCTGAGGGGAAAAAGTACCCATTGTGCCCACCAACACCAAGAGTGAAATGCCATCACTCAAAGGAGAAAGGAATGCCTTATAAACCATGAAATGACCAGAAAGGCTTCTCCACCGTTTTCCAATTAACCTTTATTTAGCTTCTTGTTCCCTTTTTATATAAATTGCTCAAATTATATTTTATTTTCTTTTAAAACAAAAAGCTTTTACCATTGGTCCCTCACATGAAAGTTGGTCTAGTTCTCCCACTCTTACTCACATTGAGTTGGACTTTACTTGCATCTGTAATCGCACTGGCTTGTGGACTATTTGCATAAATAAGGTATTGTGCAATAAGGTTTATTCTGATCTTGTTCCAGTTTGCACGAATATAACTGTATCCTCTTCAGTAATACAGATTTAATTTGGTTTTGTTGAGATCAGAATCAGACACACTGTGAGCAAGGCTGGCAGTCAGGCCTAAAGGAATACACCAAAGAAACAGATCCATAGACCATGAAATGTGACAAAGTAAGAAAAATTACACCAATAATTATTTTATTTCTCACACTCAACATTTTAAGACATATCATTCCCCTTTCCTTTAAATGGAAGCTTTGAAGTTCATTTTCTGGGCCTCAGCTTCCAATATTAGAACATGTTGAACTTGCAGGTTACTGGAACAAGATAATTGACATCGCTGATCAAAGATGGTAAATACTCTAATTAGACCAAAATCACAAATTAAATGCTACAGCTCTGAGATATTCAACACAATTAACTTTGTTCTTAATTAATTTTCAGTAGGAATGACTGAAATAACTTATAAAATGTTTTAACAAAAAGTAATTTTTCTACTTAGGAAATAAATTGTAAAAATAATTATCTCCCCCAAATATCATAAATGGGATATATCAGTTAATCATAATCTCTTAATTGCATCAAATAAATTATAAAAAACAATAATAATAAATAAGACATCAGACATAAAAGAAACTTCTTGTTGATTTGTTTCACTAGAATGGAAATGGATGAGAAGCTGCACTATAGAAATTACTCAAGAGTTCAACTGGTACATTATTCTGTAGTGTGGTCTAGACATCTAAATACAAGGACCAAGATTGAAGAATACATGTGATCCAATACCAGCTTTCTGCGGATTTGGAGAAACACCTTCCTCATTTTTCCCCCATGCAAATAACACTATTTAACTAACTGACATGGGATAAGATCAAAAAGGCTTATTAAATGGAACAATTAGTATAATCACTAAATTATTCTTTTATTCTACTAAGGTCAACACTATGGGTTATACTGTGGCTAAGATTGTACACCCATCTAGGGGTTTAAAATAGAACAACAACTCTTGGATCTGGGCTGCCTGGACCTTGGGTAGAAGTAGGTCAGGCTATTCACATGTTTACTGCATGTTGTTGGGGAGTGGATGGGGAATGGATAGCTGCTTGGCTCCACCCCACCTCTACTCACTCTCTGGAGCCAGAGACAAGCAGCCTAATATGCTGCTGCTATAGGCCAGCAGAAAATTACTTCCCTCACCAGGGATGATGACTCAGAAGGGTGTGTCTGAGTGACAATACCTTCTGGAGTGTATGCCTCACCCTTTCCTCAGGGCTGTGCCTAAAGTCACACTCTAACCCTGTAATGGTCTTTTTGTAACATGTATTGTTTTTTACCAGTACATGTGTAAAAACACAAAGAGATTCTGATTGATGAACGCCAGACATGCCACATGACTTTAAAGCAAAATACCAAAGCCCATCAAAATTACAGTTTCTAATTCCTCATAATTTTGTGAATTTCCGCTGAATTTAGACGTTTTTTAATCCAGGCAGCAGGCAGTTAATAAGCTGCTTGGAGACTATTGTTTTCCTACAAAACTGCGCAACAGATCTTCATTTCATGTTTTTCAATAGCTGTCTTACATGTCTATTTTCAAGGGTGAACACCCCAGGCCTGTCATGCTGCTGCTTAAACATTTTGACATCTGTTATGGTCATTTTTCACAATTAAATGACATGCAACTTCTATGTTTTCCTAATCCACCTAGTTTTGAAGCTTTTTACATTTTACATATGGCTTAAACATTTTCATCTCAGGCTCATCAGTGTTTACAGTTTTCACAAGACCTTTCTCAATGATCCATGATGGGGGTCAAAAGTATTTTATGTGACAAAACGTGATATGGCCCAAACTTGTTTCCATTTAAATTAATCGGAATTTTGCCAGTGACACAAGACTGTAGATTGATTCATTAGAAACAAATTCTGATCTCTTTTCCCCCATATGCTAAGAACTGAATATTGCTGTAAGAACAGCACAGGCAAATACAATATTTGTAACTGAAAAACTGTGTTTATCAAGCTATGCACTCCAGTTCTGGACAAAAAGAATCCTTATGGGCCTGATTTGGGCAAAAGTAACTATTCTGTATCCACATAGCACTGTAAAATCATCAGGGGGTAACCATCTTATTCTGAAACTTAGAAATGTAGGACAGAAGAATCTCATGCACTGCTACAGACTAGGGACCAAGTGGCTTGGCAGCAGTTCTGCAGAAAAGGCCCTAGGGGTTACAGTAGACAAGAAGCTGGATCAGAGTCAACAGTGTGCCCTTGTTGCCAAGAAGGCTAACGGCATTTTGGGCTGCATAAGTAGGAGCATTGCCAGCAGATCGAGGGATGTGATCATTCCCCTCTATTCGACATTGGTGAGGCCTCATCTGGAGTACTGTGTCCAGTTTTGGGCCCCACGCTGCAAGAAGGATGTGGAAAAATTGGAAAGAGACCAGTGTATTTTGATTAGGGGGCTGGAATACATGACTTATGAGGAGAGGCTGAGGGAACTGGGATTGTTAAGTCTGCAGAAGAGAAGAATGAGGGGGGATCTGATAGCTGCTTTCAACTACCTGAAAGGGGGTTCCAAAGAGGATGGATCTAGACTGTTCTCAGTGGTAGCAGATGACAGAACAAGGAGTAAAGGTCTCAAGTTTCAGTGGGGAAGATTTAGGTTGGATATTAGGAAAAACTTCTTCACTAGGAGGGTGGTGAAGCACTGGAATGGGTTACCTAAGGAGGTGGTGGAATCTCCTTCCTTAGAGGTTTTTAAGGTCAGGCTTGACAAAGCCCTGGCTGGGATGATTTAGTTGGGAATTTGTCCTGCTTTGAGCAGGGGGTTGGACCTCCTGAGGTCCCTTCCAACCCTGATATTCTATGATTCTATGATTCTGTATCCACAAAAACAATGAGGAGTCTGGTGGTACCTTAGAGACTAATATTTATTTGGGCAAAAGCTTTTGCGGGTAAAAAAACAACAACATTTCTTCAAAAAGCTTATGTTCTAATAAATCTGTTAGTCTTTAAGGTGCCACCAGACTCCTTGTTGTTTTTGTAAAATCATCCTGACTCATGAATAGTACCATCTGGTTCCATGAACAGCACCAACATATTTGTTGATTTATGTAAATTTCTAAAAACACTAATAGATGCCCATTCTGGCACTCTGAGCACTTTCATATAATGTATTTCACAATATGACAAAAATCATATAATGGACTACTCTTCCTCCTAAGATCACTGTTAGGATATTCCCACCAATTGAAATGGGGGCCTATCTCTCCTTGCCCTTTTAGGTACATAAATCAGGACTAACTCATCTGAAGTCCATGGAGTTACAGAGGTGTAAACCTGGTGCAGGTCAGAGCAGAATTCAGGCCTGCTGATTATAAAAAAAGCCCTTTAATCAAAGGTATCTCAAACCCACCCAGAACTCCCTAGATGCCCAAGAGAAAAGATGGGCTTTGCAACATGTCTAGAAGGTTAACAAATCAGGCTCTAGCAGGGGAAGAAGGGACACTTAGAGGAGGGATGCTGTTTACACTTGGGGGTAAAGGATGAACATGAAGTGGAGCTCCCTCAGTGGTAGAGTTATGAGGTCTCTCAAATAACCTGGCTCCAAACTATCTAGGACTATAAAGGCTACATCAACATTTTAATTTTTGCTCAGAAACTCCCAGGCAGTCATTGCAGGTCAGAGCACCAGGTTTATATGAATGCACTCAAAATTGTGCCTCCATTCATGGGAGATGAGTTGTAGATATAAAGTTATCCACTATATAGCATTTGTCTCAAAGTCTTATTCTAAGAGTCTTGTCACCTGACAGAAGGTCATGGTCATGTTCCCTTGTGCACTGCAATGGTAGTGAAACAGCTACCAGGCTACTCATCTTCAAAATACAGTGTAGACAAATAGAGAATACCTACATTAAGAAGAGATAGGAGGTTAGGTAGGGGTAGATGAGCACTAGCTAACCTTGGCATACTCCCAACATTTTTGCTAGGTAAGTGTTAATATTTGATTTATTTAGTGGAAGTCGACCTTTGGTGAGGAAGCTAATGTGGTCACTCCCCTTGAAAATTTTCCTAATCTAGACAAACTCATAGAAAAAAAAATAACTTTAAAACGTTGCTTTCCATTTCCATTTTTAGATTCCTAGAATATAAGAGCAACTTCATAGAATCATAGGACTGAAAGGGACTTCAAGAGGTCATCTAGTCCAGTTCCTTGCACTCAAGGCAGGACCAAGAATTATCTAGACCATCTCTGACAGGTGTTTGCTTAACCTGCTCTTAAAAATCTCTAATGATCAAGATTTCACAACCTCCCTAGGCAATTTATTCCAGTGTTTAACCACCCTGACAGTTAGGAAGTTTTTTCCTAATGTCCAACTAAACCTCCCTTGCTGCAGTTTAAGCCCATTGCTTCTTGTTCTATCCTCAGAGGATAAGGAGAACAATTTCTCACCCTCCTCCTTGTAACAACCTTTTATGTACTTGAAAACTGTTATCATGTCCCCTCTCAGTCTTCTCTTTTCCAGACTAAACAAACCCAATTTTTTCTCAATCTTCCATCATAAGTCATGTTTTCTCGATCTTTAATCATTTTTGTTGCTCCTCTCTGGAATTCTCCAATTTGTCCACCTTTCCTGAAATGTGGCACCCAGAACTAGTCACAATACTCTAGCTGAGGCCTAATCAGCGCAGAGTAGAGTGGAAGAATTACTTCTTCTGTCTTGCTTACAACTCTCCTGCTAATACATCCCAGAACAATGTTTGCTTTTTTTTGCAACAGAGTTACACTGTTGACTCATATTTAGCTTGTGGTCCACTATGACCCCCGCAGATCCCTTTTATGCAGTACTCCATCCTAAGCTGTCATTTCCAATTTTGTATGTGTGCAACTCACTGTTCCTTCCTAAATGGAATAGTTTGCACTTGTCCTTATTGAATTTCATCCTGTTTACTTCAGACCATTTCTTCAGTTTGTCCAGATCATTTTGAATTTTGATCCTACCCTCCAAAGCACATGCAACCTCTCCCAGCTTGTTATGTTGACTCTCTATGCCATTATCTAAATCATTGATGAAGATATCGAACAGAACTGGAACCAGAATTAATCTCTGTGGGACCCCACTCGTTATGCCTTTCCAGTATAACTGTGAACCACTGATAACTACTCTCTGGAAATGGTTTTCTGACCATTTATTCATCCACCTTATAGTTGCACCATCTAGGTTGTATTTCCCTACTTTTTTTATAAGAAGGTCATGCGAGACAGTATCAAAAGCTTTACTAAAGTCAAGCTATACCACGTCTACCGCTTCTCACCAGCCACAAGGCTTGTAACCCTGTCAAAGAAAGCTATCAGGTTGCTTTGACACAATTTGTTCTTGACAAATCCATGTTGAGTGTTACTTGTCACCTTATTATCTTCTAGATGTTTGCAAATTGATTGCTTAAGTATTTGTTCCATTATCTTTCTAGGTACAGAAGTTAAGCTAACTGGTCTGTAATTCCCCGGGTTGTCCTTATATCCCTTTTTATAGATTGGCACTATATTTGCCCTTTTCTGGTCTTCTGGAATTTCTCCCTTCTTTTATGACTTCTCAATGATAATCACTAATGTCTCAGATATCTCCTCAGTCAGCTCCTTGAGTATTCTAGGATAACTTTCATTAGGCCCTCGTGACTTGAAGACATCTAATCTATCTAAGTAATTTTTAACTTGTTCTTTCACTATTTTAGCCTTTGATCCTACCTCATTTTCACTAGCATTCACTATGTTAGACGTCCAATCACCACCAACCTTCTTGGTGAAAACTGAAACCAAGAAGTCATTAAGCACTTCTGCCATTTCCACATTTTCTGTTATTGTTTCCCCCCCCCTCATTGAGTAACAGGCCTACCCTGTTCTTGGTCTTCCTCTGGCTTCTAACATATTTGTAGAATGTTTTCTTTTTACTCTTTATGTCTCTAGCTAGTTTGATCTTGGTTTGTGCCTTGATCTTTCTAATTTTATCCCTACATACTTGTGTTATTTGTTTACATTCATTTTTTGTCATTTGTCTTAGTTTCCACATTTTGTAGTACTATTTTTTTTTTAGACCATTGAAGATCTCCTGGTTAAGCCAGAGTGATTTCTGTCCATGTTTCCTATCTTTCCTACATAGCTGGATAGTCTGCTCTTGTGCCCTTAATAATGTCTCTTTGCAAAACTGCCAACTTTCTTCAATTGTTTTTCCCCTTAGACGTGCTTCCCATGAGATCTTACCTACCAATTCCCTGACTTTGCTAAAGTCTGCTTTCTTGAAATCCATTTTCTTTATTTTGCTGTTCTCCCTCCTACCACTCCTTAGAATCATGAACTCTACCATTTCATGATCACTTTCATCCAAACTGCCTTTCACTTTCAAAATCTCAACTTGTTCCTCCCTATTTGTCAAGATCAAATTTAGAAGAACCTCTCCCCTAGCAGCTTTCTTTACCTTCTGAAATAAAAAAATGTCTCCGATACATTCCAAGACCTTGTTGGATAATCAGTGCCCTGCTGTGTTATTTTCCCAACAGATGTCTGAGTAGTTGAAGTTCCCCATCATCACCAAGTCCTGTGCTTTGAACGATTTTGCCCTCTCTCTTTAACTGATAATTTATATCATTAGTAGTTGTGAATGGAAGAAGTGAAACAGCATGGACAAAAGCATGCCATTTTAATCCAGTGACCATGACTTTATTATGATTTAAAACAACAAGACAAAGGCTGCCAACCCTCAAAGTGATATCTGGGAATTCTTAAGTAATCAAAAAACCTGAAATGTGAGCCATCATCTTCCTCAACACCATCACTCTCCCCGTCATCAACAGTGGCCATCATTCTGGCATCTCTCAAGGGCTATATCTCTTTCTCCTCCTGCCCCTAGGCTGAGGTGCAACTTTTATAATATGATATGTTGACACCATTATGTTTGATGCATATTCAGCATGTGTTTTCCCCCTTTTCCTTAATCATATTTCTTTACCTTACTAATACTGGAGTGTCCTTCTATAGGTTAGTATATCAATGATCTCAGCTTATTATCATATACATCAATTTGTTGACATAGCATTCTTGTGGTTAGGTATCTGTGGATGTAACTCATGCACCTGTTATGTACATCAATTTGTTGCCATGACACTTTTGTGGTTGGGTCATGTTCCTGTGGTCAGAAATTCCCCTTAAACACTCTATTTTAGGCTCCCCAATATTTTGGGTTTTCTGTTGGACTGTTTATCTGTTCAAAGCTTATTTGTTCAAAATTCATAGGTCTCAAGCCTTAGGCTAACTTGCTGAAGCTAATGTCTTGCAAGACACAGGCCTGTAGATTCCTGGCATTACTGTTGAATATAATAAAGGTAGAATATAATGCCAAACAGTGAATATAATAAAGGCAAACTAACCCTATGGGCTACAAGGCCCCTGTCCTGGCAGCACGGAAAAGGAGGGATACTACAGATACCACATGCTTCCTTGACCAATATGACTGTCCAAGGCCTAACCAGTCTTCTTAAACCCAACACTCTGGTGGGCCTAAGAAATTCCAAGTCATTCAATGGCTTCTGATCCCATGCAGGCTACTATCACTGCGTTTAGCAGAAAACAGGACTGGAAGGGACCTCCTGGGTCATTGGGTCCAGTCCCTGGCTTTTACACATAATCTCATTAATAAATTTATCAAACACTATTTTAAGTCTAGTTAGGTTGTTTGCCCCACTAATCCTACTGGGAAGTTGTTCCAGACTATAACTCCCGTAATGGTTAGAAACCTTCTTCTAATTTCCAGCCTAAATTTGTTCATGTCCAGTTTATATGCATTTGTTCTTGTGCTAACATTGCCATTTAACTTAAATAGCTTTTATCCCTCCTTGGTGTATACCTACATGATTTATATATAAAGAGCACTCATATCCCCTTAGACTCCTCTCATAAAATAAGTCTTCCATTCCTCTGATCATCCTCTTAGTTCTTCTCTGCACCTCTTCTACTGCCATGGACCTTCCATATGTTACATGACTCAGAGATGCATGACTAATCACACAACTTTACTGAATAGCTCTGAAGCATCTTATGCCATTTCCGAAGATCTTTTCATGAGATATAAAAGGATGTTTGGATGTCATAACAATGCAAACTGTAATGGTGTTAAATATATAAAAAAGGGTTTTTAATGTATAAAGGGGGTCACACTCAGAGATTTCCTATGTGAAAGGGGTCACCAGTACAAAATTTTGAGAATCACTGGCATAAACAATCACTAGAGCTATGGAAGGGGTTCCACCGTCACTGTAGTTAATCCACCTCCCCAAGAAGCAATAGCTAGGTCGACAAAAGAATGTTTCCATCAGCCTACAACTGTCTACTCTGGGGGTTAGGTTGGCTTAACTATGTCACTCAGGGGTGTAGATTTTTTACACTCCTGCATGATGTCGCTGGGTCAACTTAACTTTTCAGTGTAGGCCAGCATCAGGGCTCTTAGAATATCTTGAGCCATAATATTCTAGGCAAAACATTGTTCTCCATTATTACTAGGCCCTGAATCTGATTGATTCCGAAGTTATGCAAGTCTTTCTCTTATATAGGTCAAGGATGCAATCACACATTTCACCAAAGGCAAATAAACAAGCAGCGAGGTAGTTGCCTGACTTCCACTATAGCACATAGCAGGCTAGCTTTGAGAGGTTTCCTTGTTTCTGTCATATCCTCTATCACAGGACAGAGGTCAGGAAGTGTAAGCACACTCTATAAACAATGTGTCAGCTTCTGGCCAAGTATTGTGCACGTGTGGCTGCTGAGAGAACCCCTGTCCAGTGGGTAAAACAAAGGTTGAAGGGTTCCAGGTCCCAATCCTATCTGCTCCCCTATGCTCATAGAAAGTGCCTATACAGGTCTTATCTGATCAGACCCATCTTTAGAGTTAGGGTAATGGTCTGCACATTTAAGTACATTCATCTACAGACCCAGCAATGACATAATATGGTAATCATAATCCTAGAGAGAATAACCTGTGTATTGGGCTGTGCATGAGGCTGCTACGGATCAGAATTCAGGCATGCATTAGCGTTCCTTTTCCAACATAGATGAACATACCTTTGAGGGTGATTTGACTTATTTCTGTATCAAGGCAGAGATTGTCCCAGTGACTACACTCTCAGTAATGCATTTCTTGCACATTTACACAGATGAGAATGTTTAAAAAGTGTTGGAAGACCTTCTTAATGCTTAGATCATTTCACAAAATCTGACACATGAACTCATTGCCAACTGTGATGGAAATTGACACAAGCAGTCAGGGATTTTTTGTTTGTTTGGTTGGTTTTTGTATTTTACAAAAGACTGAAATTATTCCTCAGGTCTCAATGAAAATGAGTTTGGTGGCTTCATCCTGACAGGGGCTAACAAACCATACTATTTGGTATTGATTTACCTTAATATATGCACTTTGGGTCTGATTTTCAGAAGTACTGAGCTCCTTCATCTCCCATTGGAGGCAATGGGAGTTGTGGGTGATCAGCACCTCTGGAACTCAAGCCAATTCTTTTTCAGAGTTTGCAGTTACAAAAAATGAACTGATTTATAGAATACTGAAAAATAACTAATGTGAATGTTCCAGGCATTCTTTATATATTCAGGATATGCACAAAGCCTTTCTATTATATATAAACAAGATTATCAGCAAAAACTAATATACAGATAAGATTATCAGACTGAATATCCCTCAAGATCCCAGAATATGTATTCTGATAAATGTTCAGAAGCATTAAGAGGGATCTACATATGAAAAGATTTGTGAATACATCTGCAAGGGCCTCAGGACTTGAGCTTGCTTCCCCCTCAGCTCCAACTTGATGATCTTCTGGGCACGCTGCCAAATCAGTTTATCAGATAGCCTTGATCTTTCCCCCAAAGCCCTGTGTTTTCTGTGGTGGTTAAAGGGTCTGTTTTGCTGCTTTGATTTATTGGCGCTATCAGTTCATTCATTATTATTATTTTGGTGCTAGGTGGTCAACATTTGTGATTGTAAGGCTAATTAATTGTCACAGCTCCTAAAACTTTTTGTATGGGCTTTTTCTTATGTAAATCTAAATAAATAAATAAATCAGCTTACATTAGTGGAAAGAGCAGAATGGCTTTCCCAGGACAGGTGGAAAATATGACAGGAGAAAAGGACTGGATCACAGACTTAGAACAAAAAAAATTTAAAACAATAGATAAAAAGCCTGCTACCAATGATAAGGGCAGCTTATGGACTTCATCCTCACTTTTAGACCTAGGACTAGATCCACAAAGAGGCTTGGGTGTCTAACTGCCACTTTAGAGACCTATCCTCGACATTAAATCACCACTGAGATCCTCAAAACCCCCTTTCAGCTGCCACCTAGAGGTGCCTAGAATGTTTACACTGAAGTTCCAAATGCACCCAAGTCTCCACCAGTGAACATGTACAAAGCTTCCTAAGTCTTGATGCCACCAAGCTTTTTGGCACTAGCTTATGCCTGAGCCCTAGCAGGATTCTCAGACTAGACATTCCCTCTCCCTCCTCTCCTGCAGTGCCTGCTCCAGTGAGCAGCTATAAAAAAGACAGCCAGCAGCAACAAGGACCTGGAATGTTTGGGCATTTCTGCATCCCCCAAGAGCCCTGTGGTTATGGCACTCACTAAGACTGTGAAAGACTTGTTTTCAGATCCCCACTCTGCCTGATTTGGATTAGGGACATGAGCCTGGGTCTCTCACAGTCCCTATGACTTACAAATGCTTCAGATAATGTGCCCTACACAAGAATGGCTCTAAAGGCATGACAAACAATACATTAGAATAATTATGCTATTATTAATAATGGGAACAGGAGTGTTTTTGATTCTGGGGGTTGTTCTCTCAGAGATAAGCTCCCAGCTGTGAACACTATGAACTGACACACAGCTGTGACACTTGACTTTTAACATTGACCGTCTCCATCTGTACTCTCATGAAAGACAGGTGTTCTCTCTCAGGAGCTGTGGGCAGCTGGCTGTGGGTTCACATAATTCTGAATTATCACTGTTAAAATTAAACAGTTAACACATAGCACAAACTACCTGCAGCTCCCTTAAAATAAGAAGGAAGCATCCCTTGTGGACAACATCTATATTGCAAGTGTTTTCTGTAGCAGAGCTTCCAAGCTGAAATTCATATAGCTGAAAAGTCAGGGGTGAGGGAACAAAACAAAAAACCTAATCATATCTGACAATGTTTTCTGTATTGAAAAGGATATGCTTAATAGAAAGCCGAGAAGCATAAGTTATAATCCATTTCTGATGTGTAGTATCACCTAATATTTTAATATGTGACCTTGCTTTCATTTGAATAGATTTCCAGATTCTCTGGAAGCTAACCATCGGGCCTATTTACTGAATTGTAGTAAAATATATGAAATTGATATTTATAATGAGAACCAACTTCTGAATTTTCCAACTGTGAATGGAAGCAGTATAATTGACAGGAGCAAATTAAAAAGCAAATGTGGCATTGAATGAATTTGATATCTTGGCTCTGCTATATGATGATATCTCTGCTACTTTTGCACAATTATTCTCCACTGACTAAAGTGTCAATAAAATACTCTTTGAAAATATTCTGTATGGGGGAGTTAACTGCATCTCCTCCAGTTCAGAAAAGCACACTAGTCACTAATAATAGTACATATCAATGTACCCACATGACTGTGTGGGGATCTAGGAGATCCTAGCCAGATCCCTTTTACTCCATTATAAATAGCCATTATTCTGTCCTCATATTGTTATTACCAAAGCACTTATATCAGCGATGCATGGTGTGTACACAGTGTAAGGTATAATACCTGCTCCAAAGACTGTAAATAGACAAAAAGGACAAAGAGTGGAAGAAAGGAAGGAATATTGTCATGGGTGGTGGGTGTCATAGGCAGAGGAAGGCTGTGCCTTCCCAAACGGCCAGGTGTGATCTGCCCAAGCTCTGCCCCCAAACTCCCTTCTGCTTCCTGCTCTGACCCACTCTTCCCAGTTCCCCTGTGCAGTAGCCCCAGCTCAAGTTAGGGTTAGCACTTGGGACTATGTGCTGCCCACCCACCTAGTGCTCCAGGACTGGGGAGACTGGGGACATACCCCGTGCCCACCCAGGACTCTGGGGCTGGATGGAGCTGGGACCATTCTGAAATTGGGGACACTAGCCTGGGGTGGGGGACAGTGGCCATGGTGGGGGGCTCCCCAGCTGGCAGTCCACATGCCATCCATGAGTATCATTCTCATTTTTCAGATGGAGAACAGTGCAAGGTCACACAACTGTCTGTGACTCAGCTAGTAATTAAACCTAGCTTTCCCAAGTCCTACTCCAACCACAAGATCTTTCTTCACTTATAGCTGGAATATTTTATGCTCAAAATGTTATTCCAAGATCCTCCTTTTGTAATGATAGCATGTTAGCATAAATTTGCTGGTTTGAGCATATAATACCCCCATGTCCAGCCACATCTCTTTTTGAGTTCCAACATTTCAAGTGTGGAGACCAAGCAGATGTGAGGACATGCACAATGAAGTTCATCTGGCATAAAACTGGAGTAACAGTGCAGAATCAGGCCCTTAATCTAAATAATCAACCTAGAAGAACATAAAATACGTAGCCCAGCTGTTTTTACTTTCTAATCAGGGGTTCTGGTATAATGAAAGCTCATCCAAAATCACACTTCTTCATTCATGTGATACTTCTGGCTAGAAAAGGATAAAAGCAAATAATGGAAAAAGAAGATCAACTTAATCCATTTCAGCTTAACTCCTCAGGAGCTATGGTGAACTCTGGAGTAAGTGATACTAACCTGAAATCCGTGAAATTTTTGTCTCCCTGAAAAACCTCTTCTTAATAGCAAGTATTTGTTGAAGCTTGCACTGTCCTATCAAAGCTGGTGATTAGCTAATTAAATACATTCCTAGTGCCAGCTGAGTCTGGCATCTGTTTCTATATTTTTGTAGGATCAATAATACTAATAATTAAACACCTTTCATCTGAAACTCACAATGTGTCTATTAGCCATCCTGATGTGAATGAGTTTGCATGGGATTCAGAATTCAGCAATGTCTGTATATAAGAATCACCTCAAGAGTAAAATCCAGGGATACAAACACACAACAAATTACACTGATGGTATTAACGGTTATCAAGCAGATGCTAGTCTGGGTTATACACTGGAAAGGGAGGCTCATTTACCTGTGCTGCATTCACAATTTTGGTTTTCATTAAACTGAGGAATGACAGTTATTGGGGCTGCTCATTTTGGGGGCTCAGGAAGGAGGAGGCCTTTATGAAGTTGTGTTCCCCATGAATTATACACCTAAGGTCAGAAATGGGACATCTTTTCTCTTCACGTTACCAAAATAATGATGCATTGTATCACCCAGGATGCTCGGGGAGTGAGGAGCAGAGAGGGAGATAGAGAGAGGCAGTTATTGGTCTGTTATCAGCATGTAGTTAGTTTTTGTCCTTACACTCCCTTCTAAAATTCCAGATTGTTTATTACCTTGAAAAATAAAAATCACTTTCTAAAAAAATTGTGTGTGTTTTCAGTTGAGAAGCAAAATGATTTTGTAGCTAATGTCCTAAAAATAACCAGACTAGTATTCAGGTGATACCAAGCAATGTGACAGCATATCAATTCCCTTACAAAGCCCATCATTTTTTTAAAATGTCTTGTCAGTTAAAAAAAAATTATTTAAATCAGTTTATCTATTTTTGTCTTCAAATCAAGCAAAAACAAAGCAAAAGATCTTTGAGATTAAAGTCAAGCAAGATATATTTAATTTTCAAGAACAAAGTATAATGAAGCCACCACTAAAGATCATTCTTTCTTAAAGCCAGCTCTGCTAATCAGTCTATATTTGTTGGACTCTTGGGTGGCTGATTAAAATCGATTCACTTTAAGAGTTTGGCAGGCTTGTCTCCCCTCAATGCCTATCCCAGCAGTGCCTCTCCCCAACCCATGCAGAATGTTTCATTGCTGAGCACAGCTTTAGCTTGGCCCATTCCCTAGCCCTCTTCACCCACCAGCTCCCAAAATGCCAGTAAATGAACACTCAGTTCCTGCTTACTCCTGCACACCATGGCCCAAGGTAAACTACCAAGAGAGGTAACTCCCCCTCATTCCACTGCATGGGCATGTAATCCAAGTCACAATCTAACTCATAGTTATTACCATAAGTGACTAAGGACCAGATTCTGATACCATTACTCACACTCCAAAGCACCTAACTGCATGAGTAGTCCTATTGAAGTCAGCAAGACTGTCCACAGAGGAAGATGCTACTCGGCATGAACATGGGTATCAGAATATTGTACACACACACACACACACACACACACACAAAAATAAGGAGTCTGTTTCTGATTTTTCTGATACCGGTGAACGGAAACAACTCTGCTGAAGTCAATCGAATTATGCCAGTGTAAGTAAAAGCAGAATGAGACCCAAGGAGTTATAAATAATCTAAAATGAGCTCTAAGGCTAAATGAACAGAATACTGCATAAAAGACCTTGGGAAAATATATTTTAGACGCTTGCAGATCTGCCTATCAAGTGGCTTCCTCCGTAGAGGCACCAGTTGAGCTGTCTGTTTTACAGTAGGTCAAATCTGTCTCTAAAGGCCAGTTCTTACAGGCTGGCTGCTAATGCCAAGCCAAGAAATGGAAATCTGCAGGGCTTTCTCTTGCAGACTGATAACCTTTCTGAAACCTAATACAAAATTGGTGGGGGTGTTTGGGGATCACCCAAACTAACAAATGTGCAGCTTACCATTTGCTTTGTACAGTAACTGTATATTGTTTGCAAAGAATTGTTTCCACTGATAGGGAGCATGAAGAATGTGATGAAAAAAAATAAACAGAAAAATAAGTTAAACTGGCACCCATAAAAAATAAAAACAGTTATTGAAGCTGTTACTAAATCATCTACCACAAACAAAAGGAACAGAAAGGAAAAAAAACCCAGAAATGCATTTGAATTTTATCACAGCCTTCAAATGAAATGTTAGATGAGGTGAAGGGCTCATCTTTTTCTCAAGTTGTTAATGTGCTGTTATATTCACCACCACATCTCTCCTTGTGAGTTCAGGGGAAAAAGAGAAGCAAACTTAGGGCATGTCTACTCTGGCTGAGTTATAGCACTGGGAGTTACAGCGCCGCTCAGAGAGCATTGAAAGGAAACTGCTGTTACATGTTCACACTGCCAGCTGCCTGTGCAATAGCATGTTCACACTTGCGGCACTTGCTGTGGTATTTGGAGTGGTGCACTATAGGCAGCTATCCCACAGAGCACTTCTTCTGCCGCTAAGAGTTGTGCGAAGGTGGAAGGGGTCACGGGACATCCTGGATCCTGTCCCAACCCAGCAAACTCTGTGTGTCCCTCTGCATTTGGCCCCATCTTTCAATAGTTTGTGTACTGTGTGCCCTGCCTCTTTCGGGCTGCAGGAATGGATCCTGAACTGTTGACCGGTATGCTGCTCATTCTGATCAACACATCCCAAGTGGCAGTGGAGCTATTCCTTAAACTACAAAGGCAAGAGGAATGTGACACTGATCTCACCACATGTAGTAGCTATGATATGAGATTGCTTGTGGCATTCATGGAGGTGCTGATGACAGTGGCACACCACTTTGGGGCTCAGGAAACAAGCACTGAGTGGTGGGATCATATCGTGATGCACATTTGGGATGATGAGCAGTGGCTGCAGAACTTTCAGATGAGGAACACCACATTAATGGTACTGTGTAATGAGCTTGCCCCAGCCCTGCGGTGCAAGGACACGAGAATGAGAGCTGCCCTGTCAATGGAGAAGCGCATGGTGATTGCACTGTGGAAACTGGCTACTCTAGATTGCTCCTGATCGGTTGCTAACCAGTTCGGGGTGGGAAAGGCGACCATTGGACTTGTGTTGATGGAAGTCTGCAGGGCCATTAATCACATCCTGTGACTGGACAATGTGTGACATTGTAGATGGCGTTATACAAATGGACTTCCCTAACTTTGGGTGAGGGGAGGAGGCACGCTAAACGGGGGGAGAGATAGCTCAGTGGTTTGAGCATTGGCCTGCTAAACCCAGACTTGTGAGTTCAAGCCTTTAGGGGGGCCATTTAGGGATGTGGGGCAAAAGTCTGTCTGGGGATTGGGTCTGCTTTGAGCAGAGGAGTTGGACTCGATGACCTCCTGAGGTTGCTTCTAACCCTGAAATTCTATTCTATGGCACAAATATTCTAATTCTGGCACCAGACCATCTAGCCACCAAGTACATTAATCACAAATAGTATTTCTCAGTGGTTCTCCAGGCACTTGTGGATCACTGTGGGTGTTTCACACACATTAACACAGGCTGGTCCAGAAAGGTGCATGATGCACACATCTTTCAGACCACTGGCCAGTTCAGGAATCTACAAGCAGGAACTTTCTTTCCAAACCAAAAGATCACTGTATGGGAAGTCATAACGCCTATTGTGATCTAGGAAGACCCCACCTACCCCTTAAATACTGTGGCTTATAAAGCCATACACAGGGCAACTTGACAGCAGCCAAGTAGCAGTTCAACAACAGGTCGAGCAAGTGCAAAATGACTGTGGAATGAGCTTTTGACCATTTTAGAGCCCTCTGGCACTGCCTCTATGGGAAGCTGGACCTGGCCAATGACAATATTCCTATGCTTATAGCCTTATGCAGTACGCTCCATAATATTTGTAAAGGGAAGGGTGAAAGCTTCACTCAGGGCTGGGTTGCAGAGGCTAAGCCCCTGAAGCCTGAGCTATTAGAGGGGCACAGCACATGACCATTAGGATCAGGCATACCTCAAGGCATCAATTTGAAGCGGAAAAGCCACTAGTATTTGTTGCTATGCTCAGAATGCAGTGCTTGTAATGCTAGGAGGTGATTGGTGCAGAAAATGCAATATGGAGGTTTAACATAATTGTATGTTGCTTTACAGGGCTCTTCTTGCTTTCAGTTAACAGAATAAAGATTGCTTTCAAACCTACACAATTCTTTTATTAAAAAACAACTGTAGGAGAGAGTCAAACAAACAAACAAAACATCAGCAGTGAGGGGGAAGGGAAGATCCCAGGAAGAGGTGGGGTCCTGGGACAGCTACAGATTTGTGTATGTCCAGGGATCATATCCAACTTTCTCCTTTAGAGTACAAAGCACCCAGTGCTGTACTTCAGCAGGGCCAAACTGCAGATGGATGGATGTTGAGTGCAGTGAGTAGTAGGAGTCTGCACTGCTCGACTGTGACGGGGAGGAGTGAAATGCCATGGGTATAGACTGGAGCAAGGAGGTGGATAACAGTGTGTTGGCAGTGTGTGTGAGGTGCGTGGGAAAGAGTTTTGCGACAGTGACTGCAGGGGCAGGTGGTCACAGAGCTGCTCAGTTTGCAGAGCTAGTATCTCCTGGAGCATGTCCACTTGGTGCTCCATAACCTTTAAGAGCTGCTCCGTGGCTTCATTCTGGCATGCCGTGTTCTCTTTTCGGTCCCTCTTCTTGCTATCCCGCCACTCCTTCAATTCCTGTTTCTTGGCAGTAGAGTGTATCAAGCAGAAACTCCTCCTTAGTTCTTCCTGGCCCCTTTCTAATTCTGCTTAGCCGTTCCGCTGCCGATATCAAAGAGGGAGTCTGGGCTCCCAAAGTCATCTCTATGAAGTTTAAACACAACATTTTACAGAAGCAGTATTGTTTGCAACACAGAGAACACTGATTCAGTGATTTAAAACACAGCCAGTACTTACACACCTGTCACTAACTGGCTGACCCAAGGCAAGTACACATGAGCCACAAGACCCCCAAAATGATGAGTAGCTACAGGGGCAGGGTAAATCACTCTTCCTGGATCCTGCTGTACACTGGGCAAATGGCTCTTGGGGAGTGCAAGGGGCCTTTGGTGGGGCAGTGCCTCCCCCCGCGAGGAAAAGGGATGAACCAGGTCCAAGAGGCTGTGCAGACCAGCAGCCAATCAACCAAGGCCTGGGGAGAGCCAATCAGGACAGGGAAAGAGGCAGCCAATTAGGGCTAGGTTAGGTCCCATATAAAGGCTGTCTAGCAGAGACAAAGTCAGTCACTCCTTGACTAGTGAGGGAGAAGGACTGGCTCCTGAGCTAGGGAGCAGCTCCTTGGACAGAGCAGTGCTGGGCAGGCTTTGGGGAACAGAGCGGCACTCTGGTCCAGATACATGCCAGGCTGTGGCTCTTGTTAGAAGGGGTTGAGAAGATTCATAGGGCCAAAGTGGAAGTGGCCAGGGAAACTAGGCAGATAAGAAGGGAGAGAAGGAGGACAGAGGGAGGCTTCTGCTAGAGGGTCCCAGGGTCAGGACCCCGAGTAGTGGGTGGGCCTGGGTCCCCTCCTTACATTGCCCTGGCCACCAAGGAGAGCGGTCGAGACAGACGATAACCTGCTGCTGAGACAAGAGGCTAGACTCTAAGGTTGTGGTTAGCCACTGAGGCAGGGGCAAACAGAAGGACTGCTGGGGGTGAGAAGGGTATGAGACCAGAGTAGTGTGCACTGCCAGAGGGCAATGTCCTGAAGCGCATGAAGAATGTCCTGAAGAGGACACTGGTGAAAGGGGAGCAATGCAGGTCCCAGGGCAGCAGAACAGAGACAATGGTGAGCTACCACACGGTGAGGACAGTCTGGGAATTAGCTCTTGACCGCTCCAGGGTGACCGGCATGAGGCATCAGCGGTGGTGAGTTGAACCCCATCACAGGGCCTGATAATCATTCCTGTCCCCACATATTCCACAGAATGTGATCATTATGGAAGATATCTCGCTGTTGAGGGTGAACAGGGAATCAAGGGAAGGTCTTCTCCAAGACTGCAGCTTCCGCTCTGGCCCCTATATGGCTCATCTGTGTGCAGCAATGGTTCCCCCCTCTTCCACCCCATGACAGCACAGTGTTGAAGGAAAGTTACCATTAATAGGACAAGAAACAAAGCAGCTCTGCGGAAGAACCTGCAGCAGTGGATTGCCGAGTATCTCCATGAGGGTTTCCTGGAGATCTCTGAGGGAGATTTCTGTGAAGTGAGGGAGTCAATCTACAGCCTATTCTGCTGCTCAGACTAGGCATGCAGTGGGAGACAAGCCTGATTTCTGCAATTCTTCTGCCCCCAAAAACTCTTCAGCAATTTCAAAAATCAAATCCACTTACCTGAGGCCTCCTCTCCTTTTTGCCCTTCTCCAACATCCGACAGCTGTGACTGGCTAGCATTCTAGCTAGAAAAGAGCTCCTGACTGCATGCAACTCTGACCTCTGAGTCATTCTCTGCTTCTAGGTCCCCCTTTCCCTCCACATCCCCTGCCAAGATTTCCTCCTCCTGGCTTGGTCCACTCTCTACTGGCATGCAAGCCACTGAAGTATCCACAGTGGTGACTGTCTGTATAGAGCAGAGCTACCAATCTTGCTCTGACTTTTGTGATTCCCTATTCCCATCTCCTCCGTGGCCTCGAGTGGTCCCAGAGAAACCAGGATCTCACCCTCCTTCCATTCCTGTCTATGACCAGGGCAGGGGGACTAGATCCTCTCCTCATTGCACCCCTAGCCCAGACCCCAAAACAGGGAAAAAGGATTAGCTTTAGGAAAGCTGCCTTCTTATGATGCCTATGGCCCTTAATTACTTTGGCCAGTCTTGGGCCTGGACGTCCTTCCTGGGGTGATCCTCCTCCTCTTCTCCCTCCTGTCACATTCCCATCACTCCTTCCTGGGGTGATCCTCCTCCTCCTCCTCCACCACTTCCTTCTGCCCCTTTGACTGCTTCCCCCCACCCCCACACACTCAACAATGAGGGTTGACAGGAGGCAAGCCACTGCGATTATCATTGGGACTTGTGCACTGCCCAAGCCCAGGCTGCACACTGCGCTCTAACTGACCTATGTGGGCCTGCTAGCACACTTTAGGAACCTACAGCAAGTTAATGTAGCCCATCTGGGCCCACATGGGGTAGTTAGAGCACAACATGCAGCCTGTAGCTTGCCCAGTAAATCCAGCAGTTCCCAACAATTCAAAATCACTAGGGCTTGCTTTCTGTCAGACCCTCTCTGTGTGTGTGACACAGGGCAGTGAAGAAGAATGCCCCCTGCAGCTTGTAAGACCTGAGCGATAATGGATCAGTCTCTCTCTCTCTCTCTCTCTCTCTCACACACACACACACACACACACTTTATATATCGACATGTATACAGATGGGGGGTTGCATGTGCAAAATTAGATTTAATTTAGTAATTTCATAATTAAATATAAAAAGCAAGAGATTATGGAAAATCAGAGAAAAATGGCATCTCTGGTAGAAGTGAATTTCACTTTTTATGCTTATATCCAAATGCTATAGTATAAGAAAACAAACCTGGAGAATGTGAGCAATTTATTTAAAAGTATGAATGTAAAAACACAAATCTATTACAAACAAAAGACTCTAAACTGATAGTTAAAGATGAAGGAAACCTGAAAACTTTCTCCAAGAGTTATAAAAGTCTTAAGAAATACTGCAGATAAAATTTAAATGGACTAAATATTACAGTCTGATAATCACTTGTAACCTGTGTTAAGCAAGTATTTGAAATCTTCAGTTTCAGGTCTGCTGAATATGTCAAACATTTGAGACTATTGATAACATAAGAAAAACTTTACAGCCAGGAATGGGCAAAAAAATATTCTGATAATTCCCAGTCATTTAAAACCTTTTTGCTTCTGTTCATGTAAGATCCTTTTATGTGGCAAATGTATTTGTCAATTCACTATGTTTTTTAATCTGTCCTTTGCACTCTATGCAGCCTAATAAAACAGCTAAGAAGTTTCCTAGGAAACTAACACCAGTCCTACTACATAAATCATCAAAGTGGGCAAGTCATATCTTCTATGTTTCAGCTTTCTAGTTATAGAGATGTGGATAAAATATTCACCTTCTCTTTAAATATGATGGGCAATATCCCTGATCCCTAGATTGCTTGGCTCAGTTACTATTTTTGATTGAACATAACTGATGTCATAATGGTGAGCAGAGGGACATTGGAGAATGTACACTGTTTTTGTTCGGGCTGGGCCAAAAGCAAGAAATGTTTTCTTGTTAGAAAATGGGGTTCTACATAAATTTTCTGCAGGGAAAAGACTGATTCTGGTGTAATTTTATTTTAGCGAAATCTAAACAAAACATTTCATTTCAGGTTAGTTCTAACCTTTGTGTCTGAGTCACCATGGTGTCTTATGGGAGTTGTAGTTCTGGGTCTCATTTTCCCTCATGGACACTGCTCCTCAACTGGACTACATCTCCCATAAATCACCACAGCAGATCAGCCACAAAGACAGACTGATGCATTATAGGAGATGTCCTACAAGTGAGGAGTTCAGAGTGTCAAACTCTTGCACTGAAGTCTACCCTGAGGATAAGCTTGTCTTCCTTGGCAGTGGCAGTCAGAGTTCCATCAAGAGCACAGTAAAACTGTTCTTTGTTGTCTTCATCATCATCAAGTGTAGGAGTGCATGCACATCAGTATGTGATGGCACATGCTATCAGACTGTGGCATACTGGTTGTTACTAAGCTTAAGATGAAGAATTGTAAGACATTCATGAATACCCCATAGGGAGTTCTAAAAGTTGGCTAGCAATCTTGTTCTTGATGGCAAAACCAACCCCATGAATATGCCTCTCTTCAGGCGACAACCTGAACTCAGGAGAGGCAGCACTGGGAAAGAAGGGGTGGGGAAAGTCAACTCTAAAGGCATTCTTCTCCTCAGCAAATGTGTGAGGCATGATTCGCTTATCACTGTCATAAACAGATAGTTAAGGGTTAATGCCTCTTTTACCTGTAAAGGGTTAAAAAGTTCACCTAGCCTAGCTAACACATGACCAGAGGAACCAATGGGGGAACAAGATGTTTCAAAAGGAAAGAGGGAAGTTTTTCCTTTTTTAGAGTTTCAGTTTCAGCTGGAGTGTGAAAGATCAAGGAACCAGCCTCTTATCAGAGTAGTAAGTTTTAGAAAGGAATAAATAGATTTGTTTATTTCTTTGTAACCTGTCTTATGCAATTAGAGGTAGAATCAAATTGGGTATTTTTTTTTGTGTAACTAAATTTGTGCCCAGGGGAACATCCTCTGTTTTGAATCTGTTGTCTGTGAGAGTAGCTGGTATGCTAATCTCTTCCAGAGGGTTTTCTTTTACCTTTCTTTTCTTTAATTAAAAGCCTTTTTCTTAACTGATTTTTCCCCTTGTTTTTAGCTCCAAGGGGATTGGATCTGGACTCACCAGGGATTGGTGGGAGAAAGGAGGGGGGATGGTTAATTTCTCCTTGTTTTAAGATCAAAGGGATTGGATCTGGACTCACCAGAGAATTGGTGAAGGAGTCTCTCAAGGCTACCCAGGGAGAGGAAGGTTTGGGGAGACAGGGAGTGATCCAGACACTGAAAATTCTGGATGGTGGCAGTGATACCAGATCTAAGCTAATAATTAAGCTTAGAAGTGTCCATGCAGGTCCCCACATCTGTACTCTAAAGTTCAGAGTGGGAAAGGAACCTTGACAATCACAAATACCTTCTTTATACAGACGAACAAGTATAAGACTACTTGGAGACATTCACATTCTGACCACTGGCATCTTCTTGATTATGTCATCATCGGAGCCGATGATCATACTGATGTCCTTATTACATGAGCCATGAGATGTATGGATGACTGCTGGACAGACCATTGTTTAGTCAGATCAATCATGAACATGAGGCTTGCTCCACAACACTGTAAACTGTAAGGAATGTGGAAGAAATTTAACATCAACATGCTTCAAAATCATGCTAGTAGTCAGACTCTTCAGCAACACCTCCTTGAGATACTCTCTGATCTACCTGACAACATCAGTGACATCCAAACACATTGGAAGGAGCTCAAAACCATTATTGACAAAGTGTTTGCTAAATTGATTGGATATTCCACTCACCACCATCAGGACTTGTTTGATGAGAATGAGGAAATCCTAGCACTTATTTATCAGAAGAGAAATGCATTTTGCACCTGGCAAAATGAATCCTTTAACAAGCAGAACAAGACACTAATCATCTGGAGATACAGAGCTTTGTTGATCAACATGACATGAGAAACTTTTCAAGCAACTAAAGACATCTATGGACCAAGTTCAAGCAACATAACTCCTCTACGATCTCAGGAGAGCTCCACTCTTAAGGACAAGGTAGCCGTCAAACAACATTGGAAGGAGCACTTTGAGACTCTGTTGAACCATGAATCTGAAGTCTCAGCTGCCTCCATCAAGTCCTTCCCTCAGCATCCAGTAATAGAACCTCTTGCTGACTCCTCATGTTCTGAGGAAGTTTGATGTGCCACCACTCATACTAGAAACACCAAGTCCAGCTGCCATCTCCATGAAGCTCTTCAAAGCCGGTGGAATAGCACTCATGCAAAAACTTCAACTTTTTGTTAGAATTTAGGTTAATGATATTCCACCTGACCTAAAAAATACCAATATAGTAACCCTTTTTCCAAAAGGGGATATGTCTATGTGTGGGAATTACCAAGGTATTGCACTCCTCTCTGTTGCCAGGAAGATCCTAGCTCATATCCTTTTGAACTGTCTCTGCCCTCTTGATGAAGACATCCTTCTGGAATTCCAGTGTGGTTTCAGACCATCTTGGGGCACCGCCAACATGATTTTTGTCATGCGAAAGATCCAAGAGAAGTGCAGAGAACAATATTAGCCATTGTTTATGGCATTTATTGATCTAAGACATTTGATTACATCAATGTGAAGCGTTATTGAAGGTACTGTCTAGTTTCAGTTGTTAATTGAAATAACATTGGTGTTCTCAGGGTACTTCATGATGGGATGACCAACACTGTCCTCTCTAATGGGTTGGAGATGGACCCATTCCCAATCTGTACTGGTGTCAAGCAGGGCTGTGTTATTGCCCCAACACTATCTTGCATGATCTTGATTTTTATTTGTAACTGCCTTTCTTCTTGGATTGGATATATCATAGACGGCCAACTCGTCAATCTATAGAGTCTTCATTCTAAAACTAATGTCACCAGGACTGTTATTACCGAACTTCAGTATGCTGATGACTGTGTTACCCTTGCACACACAGTGGCTGACTTGCAATCCACTCCAGATCTTTTCTCAAGCTGCTATCATAGCCTGGAACTTTCCCTCAATATTGAGAAGACTAAGGTGCTCCACCAGCCTGCCTAAGCACAAGTTGCTCCCCTTGTCAGACAAATGGTCATCAGTCGTGAATTTGGAAAATGTTGAGCATTTCCCTTATGTCGATATCCACCTCTCCCAGCCAGTCTTGATGTTGAGGTCATACATGAGATCCTTTGTACCAGAGCATCCTTCAAAAAGTTGTTTCCTGGTGTCTTTATTGACAGATCTTCAGATGGAAACTAAGATTCTGGTCTTAAATGCTGGAGTCATCTCCTGTCTTCTTTATGGGTGTGAGAAATGGGTAACAGACATGGGTGACATACCGAAGCCATCTTTAAGCATCTGGAGTGGTACCAACAGTGCTGCCTTAGGAAGATTCTCCATATTAGATGGGAAGAGCTTCACACTAATGCCAGCGCTCTCTCTGCAGCTAACATCACCTGTATTGAGGCAAAGATTATGAAATATCAACTTTGCTGGGCTGTGCATTGTATGTGGATACTCATCTTCCAAAGCAATTCCTCTTTTCTCAACTTAGTCACGGTAAGAGGACGCATGGAGGATAGAGGAAATAATACAAGGACACTCTGAAAATATATTTTAAGATGGGATGCACTAACTCCATGAATTGGGAAGAGCTGGCTGGCAATACACTGCAATGGCATTGTATCATACATCAAAGCTCAGACCATTTTGAAGAGTCACCTTGTTCAAGAGGCTGACAAATGGCCAGCAGTAGTTCTCTCTTCATGCAACCACTTGTTACATAGGTGGAAACCTGTAGATCATGGATTGGACTCCTCTGCCATCTTAAGTCTCAATGACTTTCCCCTGGCAGACGACATCCTCGTATCGAGGGATAGTAGACAATGCCAACTGAGAAGCGGGGATCATAAAGGATAATGGAGGTATGAGGAATCTGGGAACTATGACTTTCCTGAAAAAACTTGGCAGCTCAGGCTGATGCAGAGATTGTCAACATGACTCGAAACTAAACATTTTGATTTGACAATGTCACATTTTTTTTGATCTAAAATATTGAATTTTTTTCCAGAAATTTTCATTCTGCAAAGAGTTTTGATGTTTTGACTTTTGTCCCATATTGAGACAAAAATCAAAATGTTGAAATAGTGGAATCTCCTCCAGGATGGGAATGTTCTTCTATCAGCACTAGTACTCAGTATATAATTGACAAAGAATGAGTCAATGATTTTATTCCCCCTGGAAATAATGTTTACAGACATGGGTCCCAGCTATTTCCTCCCCCCCACCAAAAAAATTGCATCTATGCTGGTTTTTATTCAACTTAGCCCTTAATATTTTAATGTGTCCACAATTCTTGAGGTGAAATTTACAGACCTAGGTTTTTTTAAGAGGCTCTTTAGAAAAAAACTGTATAAAACCATTGTGCATGAAAATCCCACATCCCAAATGCAGTCAGTTGTATGTACATCCATTTATGGTGATAATTTGTGTGTGCAAATATAAGGTGTGTATGCAATAGGTGCATAAGCATTTGTTGCAAATTTTACTTAAGTACAGATTCTTCAAATCTGAAAATTTAGCTTTTGGGGAGAAAAAATTTATTTTTTTTGTCCTTAACAGAAAGTGAAGTCCAGGAAATATTAAACTTAAAAATGAGTAAAAATAACCACACAGTAAAAGTTGTGCTCTAATACAGTGAAGCAGCCCTCATTTCAACTGACTTGGCAAGAAATGGGTGTAACAGAAGGAACAATTGGGCCTTTAACATGCAAAATTATTGAAGAATTTAAGTACCTAGGTAGGTTTGAGAGAATAACTGGGACATTATCCTTGTTTTCAGCTTGAGAAAGAAAAAGTTGTTCTTATGCCACTAGCCAATCTTTTGTGTGGAGATGGTGTGATCTCTGTGTGTGTATAAATATGAAGAAACAGCTCAGCAAAGACAGTGAGCAAGAGTCCAGTAGTGTAAAAAAAATGCTGGCGAAGAGTTGAAATTATAGGGAAAGAATTTCAAAAACTTAGTGGGAACAGAATAAACAGCATTGTAGTCTCAAATCAAAAAGGCAGTCAATGGTCTGACAAAGCATTAATAGAAACTGTCAGTCAGCTAAGGGCCTAATTGCTACCAAGCAAGTGTAAATTCTTATTGATGGGTCACAGATTATGAGTTTTTGCTACTCAAAGGTTCTTCTATCACTAAAGCAGAGATATTGTTATTTAGCATGTATCATTAAAGAGCATTTATCTCAGAATCAGCAATAGATTGGTTTCCAGAAAATGCAAATCCGAAGAGTCTGAACTAAAGTGGTTTATGGGGTCTTTTCACCTGAGTATGTTTTGTTTCAAGCTTCTTTTTTGGGGGTAGAGAAAATGATATACAGGGAGAACTGTTTCATTCATACAGTGTTTATATTCACAATAATGAGGCACAGAGGAACCTGAAAATTCTACACCTTTTCTCTGGTATATAGTCAAACAACCTACAACCCAACATGACTCCTTTCCCATTCACACTTGTTAAATGACTGTATAGGCATACTGGAAGCCATTTTGGAATATTTTAAGTGATTATCTTGATGTCTTTCCAAATTTTGGAGCCAAATACTTTCCTTCTTGGACCTGACTCTCTCTGGTCTTCACAAGTATGTAGGAGTGGAGCAGGACACAAAGTATCTGCCCCTCTTCTTGTGCACCCCATTTAATGAGAGAATTCCAGTCTCTCTCTACTCTCCCCAAAGGTTCATGGCAGTGGAGTGAAAAGTTAGAGGGCAACATGCTGCATATCCTGGAGTTCTGGAGGTATTTTCCTTCTCTTGAGGTGGTCCAATTTAACTCCACCCAACACAGAGGTGTAATTGAGCCCCTCAGTTATTACTAGAGCAAAATAAATAATTTTCACCTGTCTACAACCAGAGGTAACAATTTGAGTGAATTCTGTCTTTGGCATTATTCACAAGTTTCTTTGATAAATAATTCTTGTTCTGAAGATTGTTTGTAAATTGCAAACTTATCTGAAATTCCGAATTCATGCTGTGTTGGTTAGTTAGCCTCCACAAAGACTAAAGTGGTGCCTTGGCCTTGTGCTAGCTCTCAGCATAGGGATACATTTATGCGTATTGAATTTACATTTCTAGATTTCTTGGACTATTTAATCCTAAAATAGCATTGTAGTTGCATTCCAACACTAGAAGTAACTTACTGTTAAAATCAAGTATAGAGTTAGTGGAACATGGACTGAATAATGTTCTTATTGCCTCATTTTACTTGATTTTTAAAATCACTTTTGAACCAAGCTACCCAGAAGCAAACAGCATAAAGCGAGATGAAAGCTACCATCTTTTATGTTGGAATGTATTGTTATCTGTCTGGATAACAAATAAATTGAGTTTTATCCACAATTCCAAAGTCTGGCTTGATTTTTTTTGAGGGGGGGGGGGGCTGGAAAAAGACAATAACTTATCCTTCTAAATGTATTATATAGTTTTAATGTTTAAGAAGATGATTCTAATTTTCAAGATATTCGCTATTATTTAGTGATGCTATTACTTGTAACGTACTGATCCCATGTACAGGCATGACCATGTTAGGTTAAGGTGGAAATGTGAATTTCAAAATATGAATCTTATAATATGCATCAGGTAAAAAGTCATCCAACTGCTTGATTTGACTAGTACTCATTGCCTCAAATTAAATATTGTCAGTTTCCCCCAGTAGTGGTTACACACATCCTTTGAAAAGTCTGAATGAATTCTGCCAGTGTATCCATTATCATCCTCATGAATCTTTTAGTGATTTTCCTTGCTAATACATCCTACTTTTCCTGGAAATGAAAAAAAAATAATAATAATAATAGGTCTGGGAGAAGTGTCTGTGATAGAACTTTTTTTGAGAGTTCAGTAATCATTTGGGGATTTGGAACCTCTGAAATCTCTGTTCAGTATCTTCGCAAAGACTTAAATATCAGCTCTGATACACTGGTTATGTGGAGGTTTGACTGACAGCTCCAACTTTTCAAATCCTCAAATCCTCAATGCAGACAAGGTGACTGCACTGTAGTTCTATGAATTTGAATCTGAATATGAATCTGATGCTCAAAAGTATACATGCTCACTTTCCTGCACAGATGTGTGGTAATAACCATAACTACTCAAGCAAATCAGACAGTTGTGTAAACAAATGGCCACTTATTCATTTAACAGGCCAAATGTATGTATAATTAACCTGATATGCTGTCATGGTCACAGAACATTTTGCACAAACTTGGTATGCAGTTATGAGCTTTGCATGTAACTAATTTTGAAAGTCAGGTATCAAGATATTAAAACTACTGAAATGTATATCTAGTGGCATAACTGGCATATTAGAGTGCTTAATTTTATACTGTAAATCACTGCTCAAATCATATATGCTTCCTAATAAAGCATTTCACTATTACATCTGAATTCTACCTCCTGGAGTAAAGATTTAGAAAGATACAGGTATTACTGAACTCAGACAACTTTTGGCAAAGTAAAGTACTAGACTGTCTGTGAAAACATGGCATTTCAAGACAGAAATGCCAACTGCTTTAACCTGTTTACTTATTTCCAGATTAAATACTCCCTCTTAAAGGTAGTACTTACAGGATTGAGTCAGTGAGGAAGCTTGAAACACCTGAACATTGTAATTATTGGGGAGAGGGGCATGTCAAGTAGTAAGTATTTTGACTCTGACTCATTTTACTGTTGGATCTGATGAATGTAGTAATTTGTTATTTAGTCAAATTTAACAGATACATCACCCATCAAATCAGGAACTAAAAACACTACCTCAAAGTCACACCTTTTAGATGAAATCCATGTCTTAGTGTGACAGAATAACCCCTGTATTCACACCCTCTATTCATGCACTACTGTAATATTTTTTGTACAAAGTATGCCTTGTAAGGTATCATTTGAAAACTCAAAATTTGCTGGTCATTGTCCTGGTAAAAGTGCATATGGTAAGATTGTGTGTGAAGTTATAAGATTCCACTCTATGATGTTATTAACAAATGTTAAACTCCACAGCCCTGTGTAAACATAAGTTAGCAAACAGGTTTGTCCTAAGCAAGGGAATGTGTGCTCTGCTTAATTTGAATTTAAGCAGTGAACAGGGTAAACTAGCAGGAAGTGAAGAGAAAGGAAGTTCAGATAGGTGAGGGGAAAAAAAACAGCAGGGAATATACTTCCAAATTGTCTCCTGCATCTCAGCTGAAAATGCTTTTCACGAGAGGCCTGAAACTACAAAAAGGAGGGACAAACACCCCAACGGACCCACCTCTCTCTCTCTCTCTTCCTCCCTCCCCCCCCCCATTACATTTACTGTACCTGAAGAGACAAAGGAAGCAGGTCTTAGACTCTGGGGAAGGGGTCCTGAATTGAGAGTTTTGTCAGTCATCTGCTGCAGTATGTGGTGAGAAACTTTGCTTGACTCTAATATAGTTTGATAAGATTGGCCTTAGTAAATGTATCAGAAGGGTAGCTGTGTTAGTCTGGATCTGTAAGAAGTGACAGAGTACTGTAGCACCTTATAGACTAACAGAAGTATTGGAGCGTAAGCTTTCACAGGTGAAAGCTTATGCTCCAACACTTCTGTTAGTCTATAAGGTGCCACAGGACTCTTTGCTATTTAGTAAAAGTTTTGTAACCGTTTCTGACTTATGCCTCATTTACTGTTTTATCTAATTCAGTATGTTTAAATTGAAGTGTCTGAATAACTATTTGAGATAATAAACTGGCATATTATTCTCTTAAAGGAATAATAGACTTAAGATATTTGTACTGTCCGTGAGTGGGCTGCGCTGGGGGAAAATCTGAGACTGGTTGTATGTTGGGATCATTTTGCAGTATAACCAAAGCTGGTGAGAGCCAGATTGTAACCCAAGTGTGGCCAACAGACTGCAGTTACAACCAGACTCTCAGTATGGCTTGCATCCTGGAAGGCTGTTTGTGAGCAACCCAGGTAGAAGCTAATTCAGCAAGGCACTGTAAGGCACCCAAGGTTGCAGGGCATAGGTGACAGTCCCCCCATTGGTCAAGACTGTGCCCTGGCATGTCATGCTTAGTAAAAAATATCACTACTGAGACCTTGGTTACATTGGGATGTTTTATATTGATGTATCTGCAAAAGTATAAACCCCTACTGTGGGCGAGTTGATTTAGTGTAGACATGCTGCGACACCAGAGCAACCAATGTGTCGGAGAAAAACTTAGTTCTCACTTTTTGGTTGGGTGCAGCAAAGTCAGATACTTTATTTCCTCAAGCAATTGCATAGAGGGAGAGAGTGCGCTAGGACACAGGGTTTCCCCCTCCTAGGCAGGTCTCTTTACAGGTAAACAATTCCAGCAAGCATTTACACTTTGTTACATACAAAAATAAGCAACAGCTGCATTTTATTTATACATAGGGCATCTTGCTATCTTATTTTTTTCACTTCTATTTAAACGCTAGTCTACATTCCTCATTATCGACACAAGGTTGCAACAACTTCTCACATAGTTCTTTCCCACTCGCCTCACACAATCCTAGCTTCTACAAATCTTGTGTTATTAGGGTTACAGCTAGCCTGACTCTTGCTCTACTTCCATAAGTGCAAGTCACTGTTTATACCTTGCAGCATACCTGCTAGAGGAATTTGCACTGGTGCATCTACATCAATGTAACTACAATGGTTCAAAATAGCCCAGTGAAGACAAACTCTGAGGAAATACCCTTAGGGTTTGTCTACATAGCAAGTTAATGCACAGAAAGCCAGAGTGTGAATCTATAGTGCACCTCTTTGCCATGCACTAATGTCTTGTGTGACCACAGCTACGGTGCACCAAAAGTCCTGGATTGCCACACTCCAGGATGCTCAGTGAACTATAGCAGTGTCTACATAGGATATTACTGTGTGGCAAACTGGTGCACTATAGATTCAGGTTCTGGCTTTCTGCACAGTAACTTGCCATGTAGACAAGTCCCTACTCTTAAAGAAACTAGCAAAAGATCTAAAAGTCATACCTGGGCCTATCCAATACACTGACACACTGATTACAAACTCCTCGCAGGTTTGGAGACAATTGGTTTCTGGATCCAGATTTTAGGACTTATTAAAATATAATGCATTAAAGTCTTAACATGAGCTCCTATTTGTATCATAGATGCATGCAATTTTTCATTGCTGATTCAGCTATTCTGAGTCTTTTACACTCTAGCCTTCCAAGACAGCCTGCCATGTTTTATATAGTTCCACATGGTATATTTTTCACCAAGGGGAGCAAGTCATTGATTTTCTCCACAGGGTCCTCTAAGCAATGGGAGCAGGAACTTTATAATCTATCTTAGGTACTTCTATGGCCCCCATTATGATAGTGTCAGAGTACTTCACAATCTGTAATACACATATTTTCATAATACTCCTGAGAGGCAGGGAAGTAGTATTATCCCATTTTTACAGCAGGGAAGCTGAGGCACAGAGAGGCTATGCCCAAGGTCACACAGAAAGTCTGTGGTGGAGCAAGGAATTGAACCCACATCTGCTGAGTTCCAGGCCCACAGCCTCACCTCAGAATATCTCCATACAGCCATCCAAAGCAAGTGGGGGTCTTGGGCAGAAGCGACGGGAACCAGGGTGATGGGGAGGAGCTGCTAAATTGCAGTAAGATAAAATGCATTACATTCTTATCCAATATCATTTTTCCATGTATACAGTTGCTGAACTGCCACGGCAATGTTATTCATTCACTATTGGGTGGGAAGTTGATATGCATAACCACAAGTGAAAGGAAAGCATGACATAATACAATTTATCCATTAAGATGTGATCCACCCTATGTAAAAGTCCAAAAACCCCAGTGTCAGACTATCTGGTGGCATGTGTAATTGCTACTTTTTTAGCAGACATTGCACCTCTAATGTAAGTGCATGCAAGTAAGTGCATGCACAGTATAGTGAGTGGAGGTGAGGCAGAGACAAGGCTAAAAATTCTCCCTTAAGATAAAGTTCTTGAAAATAATTTTTGGTCTGAGGAACAAGGACTGTGCACCCAGCTATACATACATAGAACTTAGTAATGTAACTCTTAACCCAGACCCATAACTAATATGCTTCTGTTGTGTAGACACTATTTCAGGATTGAAGCAGAGTAGCAGTGTGGGCAGCTGTATTCCAAGAGCCTCACATGTTTTTATGGGTCAGTAGCTCTATACAGTTTTCAGAACAACTGACCAAGCCTGAGCCCCCATGCCATTCCCCTTCTGCTTCTCCATGTTCCAGTGTCAAGTATCGGGGGTAGCCAGATTAGTCTGTATCTACAAAAACAACAAGGAGTCTGGCGGCACCTTAAAGACTTCAGATGCCTGGAGTGAAAATTACAGATTACAGGCATAGGTGACAGTCCCCCATTGGTCAAGACTGTTCCCTGGCATGTCATGCTTAGTAAAAAATATGAGGAGAGGGGAATTACGTCACAAGTGGAGAACCAGTGTTGATCTTGATCGAATTGGCCCTGTCAACACTGGTTCTCCACTTGTGAGGTAACTCCCTTCTCTTCATGTGTCAGTATATTTATGCCAGTATCTGTAATTTTTTACTCCATGCACCTGAAGTAGGTTTTTTACCCATGAAAGCTTATATCCAAATAAATCTGTTGGTCTTTAAGGCTTGTTTTTTTCATGTTCCAGTGGAATAGATAACTATGAAACTCAACTATACTGTATACCATAGGTCCCAATTTCCTCATTTCCCCAGAGGTGCTCAACCCCAAACCCTGCCCCCACTCCATCCCTTTCCCCCAAGCTCCTACTCTTGCCCCACCTCTTCCTGCCCCTGCTCTGTCCCCTGCAACTCCTCTTCTCACCCTCACTCCACACCCTCCCTGCCTCTTCCCACCTCATTCCATCCCCTCTCCCAAGCACGTCCCACCCTCACTCTGCCCCCTCTGTCCCAGGGCCTCTTGCACACCACTGAACAGCTGATCACAGCAGGTGGGGGGTGCTGGGAGGGAGGGGAAGGAGCTGATCACCGGGGCTGCTGATTGGCGGGAGGTGCTGGGGGAGAAGGAGGAGCTGATCCATGTGGCTGGGGCACCCACGGAGTGAGGGCCTATGCTGTACACAGGGTCAT